>NC_080633.1:32650483-32996317 GCF_027579445.1 Ammospiza nelsoni | reverse complement strand
GTGTGGAAGCAGCAAATAAGTTAAAGCACAGAATATTTTTTTAAATTACTTTAATAAAACCAGGTTCTGATTATTAAAGTACAGTTTAGTAGATCTGAATTTGGCAGAGCTAACATTTAAAACAGACAAATACTGTCAACTCAAAATGTAAAGCAATAAATTATTTCCTAGAATATATGCTCTTGGTATCAAAAGGAACACAAAAGTTTTTGTAACTATTTGTAACCTCTCTCTTTAACAATATTTTGCTGTGAGAAAGCTGACTTCTGCAACACGCACACAGACATTTCCAGAGCTGCATTCCCCAATGGGTGTAGTAACAGGGATAAGTAGGAAACTAGAGTAAACTTCCACAATTATGTTTGTAATAATCTCTTTGAAAAATGATTTTTTTTATGTATTTTTTCTTTTACTTTTCTTTATGAATGTTATTTATGTTTGTTGGTTTCTTGTGATTACATTGTGAAAACCCCATTTATTTTCAAGACCAAGCAGAGGATGTGTAGAATGGATTGCTTGCCAGGGCCAGAAGAGGGAGCTCAAATGAGTACTTTCATTTATTAGGCTAAAGCAGCTTGTAACTGTAGAATTTAACAGTACAGGTACTTTTAAAAGATTAATTAGAGACTTTGATGCATTATGCATTTAAATTAAAATAACAGATTAGTCTCTCTGATTGGCATCTGTAGTAAGGACAGTATAGGTCAGAGTTAAAGGTTAAAGGCTCTCTTAAAACTGAACCTCCACACCACAGGTGATATCTGAACAAAACCCAAGTTGCCCTGCAGTAAATGCCTTCAAACTCACCTCTTTTCCTTTGCCCATCAGGCACAATCAGGCATTCTCTCCAATGGAAAACAAAGCTTTGCAGGCTTCTCCCAATTCTTGCTGTAAAGTCTCAGTAAGCCTCCTGTAAAGTCTCCTCTCCAGTCCAAGAGACACCTCCAGGTATTTTTATAAGAAACTGAGTTACACCTCTCTGTTCTCAAAGCAGAATCAGGTTAACTCAGGCTCTGCTTTTGCCTCCTAAGCTGCACTCTCTGCCAGTTATTCTGTACCAAGTTCTTGCTGTGCTGCTTTGCAGAATACATCCACCACACATTCACAATTTTATATTTTCCTGTCCACTACCTTTAATGCAACAGAAGTTGCCTCAGCTGTGAATATGAACAAAGAAAACAAAAGCAAATCTCCCTGAGGTGATTCAGTCTGTGTTGGATTAGACATGATGAAACTTTGGATTAATAAATACGTACCAAACAGCATGCAATTATTGCTTTATATGCTATAAATAACATATCTATTGCCACTTAAGGCTTTCAGAATTTTAGTCTAATAATTGTTATGGATAGTAACAGACAAATAGAATTGGGGGAATAGTACCACTAGAGAAATCTGGGATAAAATATACAAGCAAGATCCCTTCAAGTAGCTCATAAGCATGGAAGTGGGTTTGCAAGTGTATAGAATGTCATATTTTAAAAAAAAACATTTATATGATGGGAAGAATGGAGCCTACAGAAGTGTGAGAGAAGAAGGGTATGTTTGAATTTTATGTCAAGGAGATGAAATCAACAGAAAGAGGGAAAAAGTTTAAAGAAAATATTAAAATGTCAATATTAACAGAACAAATCTTACCATATAAAACCCATAACCAAGATGAGTTTAAAGGACTCTACAAATAAAGAAGATGTATCATAAAAGTCTAAGAATAAGACATCTTTTGTTTGCCCTCTTACAATCTAATATATAACATATCTATTGCCTACAATCTAATATATAAATACAAGGTTATTCTCTCAGACCTTAAACTCTCAGAGCTTAAACCCTCAGACCTGCAACTCTCTAAATATGCTTCTCCATTTTCAAAGAAATATCTGTGTAGCATTTCTGGAGATTAGAAACACATTGATTAAAGAACGAATTTTATTACCATGAGATAATTGAAAATTAATTCCAGCAAAGGAAAAAAAAGAATAAATAAATGAATGAATACAGCTATGCAGGTAGGCACAGAGAAAAATACTCATGCAATAATGACCAATGTGCCAAATAAAAAGTATTTATTTATTAATCTCATTGCTTCTTTGATGGCACTGGATTCCTCTCTTTCTGTTTAGCAGCCTTCTCCATTTTCAGCTGTAACAAAAAAAGACACCAGCAGTGGTTCAAACACTGGTTTACAAATCAGCTAACAATGCAATATTAAATGTCTACATCCAGTCACAAATTTACCAGGGGGATACATCCAGTGGAGAAACATTATTATCCCAACCCAGCCCTGCTCACAAAGGAGCACTTCCATGGCGCTGCAGCTCCTTCCCTAAGGAAACCAGGCTGCCTTATCTCTGCTAATGGCAGTTCAGGTATTTGAGTATCCCTCAAGGCCAGTGTGCCTCAGGAACGTCCAGGGTTTATCTCCGTGTCAATGGAAGGTGGAGCAGTTTTATTGCAGATGTCTAACAGACACAGATAGGTGAACCAGCACACATAAAACCACATGGGAAGGGTGCTGAACCTTCATCTCAGAGCCTCCCTGCTGACCCACAAGGCCATGACTTCCTCCTGTAAGATTTTTTTCTACACCACAGGATCTTGTAGCATTGTAAAATTTATCAACACATACACATTTCACTCTGTCATTTCGTAGTAAGACTATTTATCCAAACAAATACATCTGTTGGTTTTAGAGGCTACAAGTACTGTTATACTAGTGAATGAAATCATATTTAGAGTAATTATATAAAAGGGATGTGGAGACTTTTGCATCTCATCTAACACATACACTGCTGTTTAAAATGCTAGAAAGAAAGAATTAACATGCTTTTTCCCATCATAAAATAATACCAAAAGGAAACACAACCTCATTGGGATGTCTACAAATTAACTTACTGCTAAGCAAATGTTGTTGGTCTACACAAAAATGCATTTTAAATCACTTTTCCCCCTTTAGAGGCTTGAGGTTTTTATCTAAAATTTCTACAACCTTTTGCAAAGAAAATAAAATCTCAGGGGGAAAAAGAAACAGAGAAATTTGAATTTGATGTTTTCTATGAACCAATGTAATATTTGTAACATCTGCCCATATTTTCTGATGATTTACAAAGCAATGAAAACTATTTTGAATTTCACAAAGCTAGACCAGCTTTCTCTTTAACAAAACCTTGTTGCAAGCCAGCAAGCAAAATAGCAAAACAGTTTAGATTTTAAAAGTTAACTATGCAACATTGCTTTACAAAAGAATTCATAAACAGTTGAGACATACTTCAGCTGAGATGGTGGAGCTACAGGGGTAATGTGAGAAAAGAATAGGTATTAAAACATGTGAATAACCTACACCACAGGGCATTTAAACTAAAAATAGTGTGGTGGAGGAGGCACCTCTAAGAGGGTGATACAGATCATCTAAGAAAGACAGACCAAATTTAGGCAAACTTACACAGACTGTCATTAAAAAAAAAAAACAAACATTCTGGAATTGTATAAGTGAGGTAACAAACACCTAGTCCTAAATGTTAAAGGGAGTTTCTGTGACTCTGCATTGTTGTTTCTTTCTGTCACATAGTAAAATGTTTTGGTTTTCTGTACCAGAGAGTTACCTGAATTAAAATCTGCCTGGTTAAGGTAAATGCCATCCTACACATGACTGACCTCTGAAATCCTGTAGTAGCTCATAACTGTACTTTAAAATTTATGTTAAGAAGCTAGCTTTCCCAGTAATTGAGAAGGAATAATATAATGCATTTATATGCCACTTAAATCATACATTTATGGGGTTTAGATATCCTCTTGTGAAAGTGTATTTAAATTAAGCAATAAATGTAATAACTTGCCCGTTCTTGATAGCGTTTTTCAAAGTAAGCCATGTCATCAGCTTCTGATTGTTTTCCATGAGAAACCTGCCCTGTGGCACTTGAACTACCTGAAAAACAAAACATAAACAGAAAACAAAACCCTTTTTTTATTAATGATACTTGCTATTCCGTTAGTTATGTTTTACATTTGGCAAAACCCCTTTAAAATGGGAACTCACCTTTATAGACAAGTACAAAACCCAGTATTTGGGACCAAAGAGAAACCTTTTTCAAATAGGCTTGCAAATACTATAAATGTTTTAAAGGAGTTCAACTGTTATATTTATTGGTACATTTTTCTACTAAATTAGGGACATATAATAAGTGTAAGTGATCCATAATCCCACATAGAAAAAGCTTTCTGATGTTTTCTATGAACCAATGTAATATTTGTAACATCTGTCCATATTTTCTGATGATTTACAAAGCAATGAAAACTATTTTGAATTTCACAAAGCTAGACCAGCTTTCTCTTTAACAAAACCTTGTTGCAAGCCAGCAAGCAAAATAGCAAAACAGTTTAGATTTTAAAAGTTTAAAAGAAAACAAGGCAGTTTCACAGGATTGTGCTGAGTATGTACAACCCATTCAGATATGATGAGTTTCTAAGAGAAATTAAGAATTTTAAAAACTGATCCAATGAATACATTATATCATTGATGGGAAAGATAACAAGTACTAAGAAAAAAATAATTTCAGGTAAAACACACATCGCAAGCAAAAATAACAAGCGTTAAGTTATTCTAAGCATTTGAAGTACATGAATGTTGCACTAACTTACCCCATAGCAAAGCTTCAATATTCATTTTAATGCCCTGAGCATCCTTCAATTCATTAATAAAATCAATTAATTATATATTAAGTTCTTTCTGTATAACAGCATAACCCTATTTATACATCACCTGCTATTTGTGGCATGGATTGAGCGGAACTCGAAGGTCCCTGAAATGCTTTTAGAAATGGATGATCCATGCTAGTAACTGGGGCTTCTAAAAGTTCAGCAGAAGGAGCACCTGTCAGAAAATAAGGTGAATGGAAACAATAATTAACTCCAGGAGATACAGTCCTAATACACATGCTGGGGTCAGAACAAGGTTACAGATTCATATCTACAACTCTCAGCACAGACCCCATAAACTGGAGTTAACTAAAGCATTACAAGGATGGCTTCAAAGGCATTGAAAAACTTTGTTTCTTCAATTACTACAGTTATGTTTTCGTTTCTAAACTTCAGAAAAATTCAGGAATCCAGATCAGAATTTTAAAAATAAATAATGGGTATGTGGCAATAATAGATAAAACAGTATTTCAGGACAAAACATGTGCATTACTAAATGACACAAAATTACAGAGCAGAAAAAGTATCGAGATCAACTAACATGTGTGTTAAAAGTTCTACCAATTCTACCTCTTATTTTTTATGCTGAACAGCTATTAACCTTTGAGTTTGGAAACAAAAATGCTGTGAATATATAACCAAGAAATACCTGGACAGTATTAGGCTAAAGGACTAACATAAATAGAACATGGAAGTACTAGGAAGTGTTAGAAGTTATAGGTTCTCTCTAAAGGATATGCTGCATTTCAAGCAAAAGCAACTGGGTTGAACATCAGAATAGCTGGAAAAGAGTTTTTTTATCAACTCGCTACAGTAAGTAGGACAATGTGATCCCTTAAAACCTTGAGGACAGCTGGAAAGGAAAAGTCTTTCTGCAGTTCTATTCATCCAACTTGCCTTCAAACTTTGAAACTCTATTTTGATTTAGTACTTTTCAAAGGTGGAGAATTAAAATTTCAGCTGCACATACCTATTCCACTGTCATCAAGCCTCATGTAGCCTTCTGCTAGAGAGCTAAAACCAGTCAGTCCTCCCATGGCAGCGTAAGGAACATCCTGCCCCACGGGCTTTCCTTGGGCTAAGCGCTCCTCCTTGGTTTCCACAACTGTTTCATGAGCAAATGCTGGCTGACCACAGGCACAGGTGAAGGAGCTGTGAAAGCCTGAACACTTGGAACCTGAGAAACAAATAAATTAGTGAGATGGTGATGGGATTTAAGCATCCAGCTTATGTGAAAAGGCTGTTTAAAAGAGAAGGAATGACTCCTGGGATTAGATCATGAGGGCCATCCAGTCACAGGATCTTACTGAGCCAAGTTTCAAGCACCTCTGAGGATGGAGATTCCACCTCTCTGAGCAGCCTGGACCAATGCTGGATCAGAAATTTCTTTTCTGATGTCTAACTGCATTTCCTATGTTGCAACTTGTATTTATTGTCAACAGCAACACACCTCTCCGTCCACTTAAAACAAATAAAAATAAAAGTTCTGACATGGGTAAAGCTGACAACCTGCCAGCATTTTGGCAGAATTCCCTCCATGTATAGCATATATCATTGTTGCAGGGCTAATCATACCACAACTAATTACACAAATCACAATTTAAATATCTTTTAAAATTAGCAAAATTTTCTCAGTAGCAAATAGAGACTGTGGAAGCAACAAAAAATAGGTTCTACACAGGAGTATCATTAGACTGACTTTCAGGGAATTTTTTAAGCTTCAGCCACAGGATGGAATTGAAATAGTCACACAAACGTTATGTGACATTCTGAAACACAGTAAAGTGACCTGTCTGCCCTATCTAAAACTGTCATCAAAGCCCCTCTGGAGCAATGATGTGACCAAGAAATTGAGGAAGTGATGTTGCAAATGTTTCATTATACAAATCACCCTTGTCCCAGCTCACAGTTCATTTTGTGGAGCACCGTGAAAAATTTCTTTAAGTCTTTCATAATAGGTTGATCACATTCTTGAAAATGTTAAAGGTTTTTTAATATTATTTTGGGCACTCCTCAGTAACAGAACTCTATGTTTGGACACAGAATACAGTATATGCAACATATACAGAGCAACAAGCAGTTAAGTTTTTCAGTTATAACTTATCTGTCATCTTAGATTTATCAACACTGGACAAGACTGATATCATTACATTAAAACAAAACAAATCCAAAATAGAAGCAAGTCTTGGCACTTCACTGTGAAATCTCTGACACCCTCAGAAGTGTTTGAGAAACACTAAGCAAAAGGCATTTTATATATTAATATTGAAAACACTGTGTTCTATGGATTCAGTCTGAACTATCCGACTGCACATCTAAGATTTTCACATTACATAGTGCAAATTCTTGGAAGGCTGTCATGTAGATATTTTATGGTTTATTCTGTGGGATATGATTCTCAACCAGCAAAAGCTGTTTACACTTTTTTTCTGTACAAAATAGAGACATTCCATGAAAGAAATTTAATAACAGTGCAGAACTCTAGCAAAAAAAAATCTTCATCTTATGTAATTTGAGGTTTCAAATTAAAAGATCTTTATGCATTATTTATTTCCTGTGTTTAATAATTACTGTTGTTTCATAATATTAACCTCAAACAACTGTAGCAAAAAGCTTCCTCTTCATCCCTTCTCTAAGATCTTGCTGAAACTCCATTCCCATTTGCATTTCTAGACCCACAATCTCTATGGTCATGAACCACTTCATTAGAGTGCTGGCAATAGAATTATTTGGGAGCAGAGTACTACTTCCTGTTGACTTGAGAAAAGACATAAAAATATATTTATTGTTGTTATTATTATTATATAATATAATTATACTAAAATATAATATATTTTTATTATTATATTAATGTTCTATTCAGCTAGGCAATAGAGGAATGGATATCAACACTTTTCTCTCCCAGCTACCAAGTTCAGGTAGAAAAGGCACGTGCATGCAGCTGAAGTGACAAACTGCAAACAGGATTTTTTCATACTGTGTAACTTCAGGCATCTGTCTCCATAATCACTTATCTGAAGCATTCAGGGATTTAAACTCCTTCACAGGATCAGGCAAAACTAAGGATGTTGTTCTAAACCCTCCTGTGCAAAAGGTGATGTCTTCCTTCCCACTTGTCATCCTTTCTCAAGCATGAAAACACACATTGGTTACGAGAGGAATAGCAGATTTGTCTTTACAAACAAGCTGTGGGTTTGCTGGTAGATAAAACCAGCACTGGGACATAAAAGAAACAATGGGAAGGATTCCACTGATTGATGAATGGAAAAAGATATTTGCTTTTACAAACAAATTTTAGGTTTGCTGATAAAGGAAATTAGACACTGAAAGATGAAAGAAACAATGGGGAAGAAAAACATCTAAAATCTGCAAGAATTAAAAATTAAAAGGGAGCGTTATACATTAGAGGGAAGTCTTTGGTATTAGGTGTATCGGGAGTCTGTACCTCTCAAGTACCTCAGCCAATGGGGAAAGAGAGAAGGGAAATGCGGCCGGGAAAACAAGATAAAAAGGAGGTTGCGTCCTCCAAAAATTCGAGAGATCTCAAGGGAATGCCCCATGGCCTCTCCCCTTATTCGAATAAAGCCAAAAAAACCACTCCTCGGTCTCCTTTTTGGACCTAGACCTCTGTTGTTTGTGGATTAATTTCCCGGACAGCGACAAGGGCAGCGCACACCGCACGCCCTGGGCAGAGCAGAGCTCGCTCGGGCGCCGTTCCCGCTGAGTTTCCCGGCCGGGAATGCCGCAGCGCTGGCTTACAGGAGTTGCAGGGGAAGCCGGGCGCGGCGCTGTGCTGCTCCGCCAAGTGCTTGCAGCGGCAGCGCACGGGCTGGGCGCCGTTCCGGGGCACAAAGCGGTAGGACTGGCACGGGCAGCCCTTCACTCGGCAGGGCACGCTGATGGGGCGCTCCTTGGGCAGCTCCTCGTAGTCTGTTTTGTGTTGTTTGTACCTAAAACAGGAAAAGTAATGACTTTTATAACTTTGCTGGTATTTATCAGAAAACTACCTGAAAAGCTTACTATTCACTTCACAAGTTTTGTTTAGAAGTAGCTTTAATTGTACTTTTTACTCTTAATTGTGAGTATTTACCTTTTTTAAATTTAAGAGTAATTTACTCTTAATTGTGACATTTCAATTAAATGCATATTAGCAGGTGGTTTTACATCTATTCATCACATAAATATCACATATCCTTATGTTTCACTTTGAGAGCACTACTAGAATCAATCCAATCCACGTTAACTCATGCCTTGCAGCTGAATTTATCGAGACTACAAAACCATTTTGGTCTCAAAAATATATTGACATTTGCATTTACAAACAGTTGTTACTATTTGAAACCTAATTTTCTCAACCCGTAAACCTTAAATAAATTTGCCAATGCACTACTTTAATGTGTCTGGGAATACTTCACATTTTCCTGATTTTTGAAAACACTAAAGTGTGAAAGGAGGGAAGCTACCCACCGGTGGGTGCAGAAGCACAGTGTCTCTGGTCCCACAAGCTTACAGTCCATGCCAGTTGGTGATCTCCAGCTCACATACAACCTGTTCTGCAGCCGAGCTGGTAATACTTTTCTTTTGTACTCTTCATATTGCTCGGGAGTAAAGAGCTTTCCTCCATCATCATCACCTACAATTCTGGATACAAGGCAAAAAAAAAAAAAAAAAAACAAACATAAGAAAATAAAAATAAAAGTAGATTTCTCAGATTTTTTAAAATATATAACAGAACTTTATCTGTAAATGCAAAACAAATCTTGTATTTCATATTACTCTTCTAATAATTTAACAGAACTATAGCTGATTTTTAGAGAATATTTTTTTGAATAATGCTCTTTTAAAAAATTTGCTCTGATGGACTGAAAACCAATTCTAAGAGAGAAGGAAAAATTAACACAGCAAACTACCAGGGGTTCTTTTGGAGAAAAAAAAAAAGCAATGAGTATCAAGGGTCATGTAACCAGCCAGCTCTGCCTCAGACTTCTTGACTGACCTATGGCAAGTCACTTCACCCATCTACACCCAACTGTATTGCAAATTTGTGTCAGGAGATTAATCTTAGTCTAATCTGAGTATTCAGCTGCAAGCAGGCAACCCCACTGCCATCAAAGCAACAAACATCACATCCAAGTTGTCTTCTGATTTGCAAGAAGACTATGCTGTTTTCTCAATTAAGCTATCACTATGGTCAAATTCAAGGTCACTGAATACCTGGAACTCCTGAGCAGCATCTGAATTCTGCATTTATGGAATTAATTAAGGACAAAAAATAAAATACATAAAATACAAATGAGACTTAACTGCAGCACTTACCTATGCTAAAAATGATTTTATTAATGTCTGTAAATATTTCAGTTATTATTTATTGGATATGCTAAAATATGCTAAACGAGTGGATCTTTGTCAAATATTCTGTGGATTTGTGCACTGCCAGCACTGCAGAGCACCAGAATAATGTGCCAACACAACGCTATCATTTGCATGTCAACCCAGCCAACACCGACTGAATCACTGCACATCTTATGTAAGAAATGCCACTGTGCCTTCCTCTGGTGTTTTACTCAAGGTTTTCCTAAACTAAATTAAGATCTCATCTCAGCACAACGACTGTGTTTATTTTTGTTCAGCCTTTCGAGAGAAGCCCTGACAAGACTAGCAAAGACACGCAGCAGTGTAAGGGATTTATACAATGCAAAACTTGGAACTCACGATGCACGGAATTCCTCCTACTCTGAAGGAGCAGTACGGCTGGCAGATTATCAAATAATGGCTTGAATTGGACGGGACCTTAAAGACCACCTAATTCCAGCGCCCTGCCGTGGGCGGGATGCCGCTGCTAGGCCAGATGGCCTCTCACAGCCCATCTCACGCCCTCCTGGATGCGAGGGACGATGCGTGACTTCACCGCTGACAGCCACGGCTTGCAGCACATCCTCACCGGGGCACACCAGCCACGGCACCTGCGGCTGCGACAGCGAACGGCGGGGGCTGCATGCGGCTCCACGAAGCCGCCGCACACCCCCAAGCAGCCAATTCAGAGGCGGCCATCCCTCCGGGAGGAATGCTGGGCCGGCTGCAGGGGATGCGACACGGCTGGGAACGCCCGTCCCCCGCCCCAGCGACCCCAGCGCGCCGCCCCGTGCGCTCACCGCCGGTACTCCGCGTACTCCTCCAGGGCCTGCGCATCCACCTGCAGCCGCTCCATGCCCGCCGGGCCGCCCGGGGCGCGGGGCTGGCAACGGGCAGGGCCCGGCCGCGCACGGAGAGCGGCAGGCGGGAGACAGCGGGGGCAGGCGGGGCAAAGGCGGGGTACAGGCGGAGGAAAGGCGGGGGACAGGCAGGAGAGAGGTGGGGGACGGAAGGGGACAGGCGGGAGAAGGCGGGGGACAGGCGGGGGAAGGCGGGGGACGGGCGGGAGGCACCCGGAGGCAGCGGAGGGGAGGCGGGCGCACGCAGGCAGCTGGCCGCAGCACGCTCCGCACCGGCGGCTGAGGAACGGGCGTGTGCGGGCCCGCGGGCACGGCCAGCTCCCGGGCACGGCCAGCTCCGAGGGCACGGCCAGCCCAGAGAGCACGGCCATCCCCACAGGCACGGCCACCACCCAGGCACGGCCAGGTCAGAGAGCACGGCCAGCCCCAAAAGCACGGCCATCCCCACAGGCACGGCCAGCCCCGAGGGCACGGCCAGGTCAGAGAGCACGGCCATCACCCAGGCACGGCCAGCCCCACCCCGGGTGCTGTCCCGGCCGTGGTGTTGTCGTTTCCAGGCGCGCAGCGGGGCGAGGTGCACCTTTGTTTCATGTGCAAAGCAGGGAGCTAGGTGGCAACCCACAAAAGGCTAGGCCATAAAAAACTTTACACTGTTTATTACATTTTTAACAAAGGCATAAGCATTAATTGGCTACAAATTGCACGATTTTTCTACTAATTAGTATTCAGCCCCCTATTTGCTAGTCATACCTCTGGTCATGCTAATTAGTACACGGGCACAGTTCTGCCCATTTGAGTCTGGGGTCTGTTTTGAGCAGGTGGTCATGATCGCCCACAGGTGGAATTCCCCTTCCCACAGTCACTGCTCAGTTCTGCCGGCTTCACTCCTGGTGGCTCTCATCCAGACAGTCCATTCATCTTGGAACTGTCTTCTCTTTTCCTTAAAACAAACAATTAGCCAAGCGTACAACGTTCACAATGCAATTGCTCAACCATAACTGTCCAGCTATGGCTACTGATTAACAACAAAAAAAAATTGCAAAGTTTGATTCAAATCTTGAGGGGGTTGATGTCAAGCACAGGACCCGCGTAGTGTGCACACACTCTGTAGGAAGGCAGTCACTCCCTGTGCCCCTTGGGACAGACACACTCCCTGAGCAGCAGTGCCAGGGCACAGCCGCACACACCCACCAGTGCAGTGCCTCGGAAGGGCACCCACAGTCCTGGGTGCCAGCAGCCACCCAGCACAGCACCCAAGCCCTCCCAGTGCCTGCCCTGCACCCACGTTGCCCTCTGCCTCTGTTTAGACCCCACTTTTCTGGTGGGTAGGTGAGGGGTACTTTTGGCTGGTCACCGATTCCTCTTCCTTTACAAAATAAAATGTATGTTCCATTAGAAAATATGTTTGGCTCGTAGTTCAAGACTACAGAAGGCCAAATTTGGGAAACATTTCTAACCAAAGATGGTTCTTAGACTGGCAACCTGCAAGTCCCAATTCCTCTCCATATGCCACAATCAATGTAACCATATTGGAACAACTCCTCCAATGTGTTTTTAGTGAATCCACCACAGGCTGCTATTTCTGACACCGCACTCTCTGTGTAAATTGACTGCTTCCCCTTGACACAAACAGACCGGCCACAAAGTGATCAAATATGTGAAAAAAAAAAAATAGTACGTTTTCCTTATCCGAGCTTTAGGAAATTGGTATTTAAATTGTGCTCTGCCTGCTAGCATAAGCTATGAGCCTTCAGACTGTCAAATTGAGATCCAAGAGGAAAGGCTTTTTCCATACCATACAATGATACTTCCCTGGAGGAAAAAAATTAAAAACAAAAACAGAAAAGAAAAAGAAAAAAAATATTCAGCAATTCAGGGAAATCTCCACATAGTTTTGAACTGGAGAAGCCACCAGCAATGCAGCAGAAGGTGGTGAAGAGGAATGTCACAAGGACCATGGCAATGTGCTGCCAAAACATCCCCCAGAAGGAGATGAAACAACAGGGACACTCTCAGTATCCAAATAATGTGATAGGGCATATGGTCTGGGCATTTGTCCTGTGGCTATGCCACATGTACAAGAAATTTCAGCAGAGCAGGCAGCACTGGAACACAACACACATGTCCTGTCACACTGAGATCTGAACACAAACAGGTCACCCTCAAAGGCAGGAAGATAAGGGAGCAAATCCCCACTGCAGTCTTCAAGTAAGCTAGTGGAAGAAAATAAAATCACACCAAAACCCCTCAGGATTGTCAGGGAAAAGTCAGGGGAAATTCCTCCTGTGACCAAAACTTCAAAAAAGAAACAGATGGGGGAAAGGGGACCTTGAAAGCAGGACTAGAAGCTCTGCAGACAGACTTTGAATATACTGAGGAACACATTGCTCCACAGGAGCTGCACAAAACAGAAGATCTCTGAGATACCTTATCTGTATGCACATTTTGCTGGTGCCAGAGATCCCAGCCCTGCCAATAAAGGGGGAGGTGTGGCGGTGGGGGGAAGAGCTCTGGCAAGCCTGGTTCACACAGAATGAGCAGAGCTCCTGTGTAACGGGTTGATGTGCCTCATCTGTGCAAGATCTGCGTTAGAAACAGCCCCCTGAAATACAGCCTGGGTTCAGAGAGAAGAACCAGGTTTCATAATAAGGCAGTTTTCGTGAGGGGTACAAATGTTAGTCTATATGTCACTCATGTCAGTGTTTATGCATGAACAGCCAGTGAGAACTTATTGAGATTAGGAAATCAAGTCATTTTTTTCTGAGGCATCTGTCTTATGAACTACTTCCCATCAAAAAATAAAGGATTTTTCCCCCAGATTTCACAGCAAGAGTTTTGCAACACAGACAATGTTCAGTTTATTAGCACCCAGTGCTAATATGACCCTCACAAGATCTGCTTGGATCCAAACCTAGATCAGTAGACTTACTTGGGATATAAAAGGTACTTTGTAATCTTTTACAGATATAAAAGGTACTTTTGTAACCCAGAAATGGTGTTCTTAGCTAATAAAGGTATCTCCAACAAAAGGTGTCTCAAACACTCTTTTTACAGTCATAGCAGGAGTATTGGAATATATTTTGAATTTAGATAACCCATTCCTGTCCCTCATCCCTTCTAGGTGATTGTTAATAGACAGCCAAAATAAAATTCATTACAGATTGCTCAAAACAGATTATTTTGTAAACTACCAAATAATTTTGAATAGCAGGAAAAAAAAAAAAAAAAAGGCTTTCTGCTGCCATGAAGAAGCCATGACACAAGGTAAGTAAAAGGACCAGGAACCCAGATGACATGTTTCACCTCCTGGAGTTGTGATGCAGCATACAGATACTGCTGGCCCAAGATCTCTGAACACATCAAAGTGGGTTGAACATATGGACACATACTTACAGTACAGCTCTGTGAGACCCAAGGTGCTGCCTACACATCAAAGGCAACAGCTTAATGCTTCACAGGGTGTTGACAGTCTCTCTCAACACCCTCTGTTAACAATAAAACGTGTGACCCTTTACATTTTTTTAAACCCTTACAAATTTGACAAGCACTTAAAATTATTCTCAGTGAAACATCTATAAATTGAATATAGTCACTTCACTAATGCAAAAGTAATTAACTTAGGAAAAACCTGTTTTAATATTTTAAACCTCAAGTCATCATTTTGAAGTAGTAGTCAGTCATTCTATTTCTATGGATCTGGTCAATGACTATCTGACTAGCTCTTCTGAAAGCAAGAAGAATTTGAGGCATAAAGCATAACAGAAACAGTTTCCATCAAATTGTTTCCTCCCTCCACATGTGTTATCAATATCCCAATATACTTGAAAATAAATGCAAGCAGCACTCACTTTTATAAACTTCTAACCATGACCATATACTATGCTACAATAAAAATTAGTTTGTGTATTATTAAGCCTAGTTTACAGGATTTTAAAATGTTAACATATTTTCCTTCAGTTTTGCTTTTAGAAAACCAGAACCTGATTAGACACCAACTGACAAAGTAAATTGATGAATGCCACAGGGAATGTGGAAGCCCATGTGCAAGCAAGGATCAATTAATAATGAAAGATTTTGCTGGAGGTACTTAAAACACAGTTAAGAAAGTTGTAGTAATTAAGATCACTTAGAGATAAGATAATTCAGCAGCATGTAATGCCACTGGTGCTTAAGAGATGTGATTCCATGAATGTATATAATGTGATTTTTTTTTAATTTGACTTTCTTTTAATAACCTAAAGGATATTTTCAAATGCCTGTGTACATGATTGCTAACAAACAGAGTAGTGAAATATCCATTCAGTACCAGTCACACATGAAAAACATAGCAGAAGTCTAATTCACTTTTTTGGCTGCTATAAAGGGTAGTCTCCCATTTTGTTCTTGCCTTTGAAGGTGGCATGCTATCAGATACACTAAATTGAACCCCAAAATAGCAGAGCCTTTTTTTTTAAAGTACAAAATTTAAAAGAGCACAATTGCTAGGTAAGGACGGTCATATTTGGATTAATTGCTAATTTACATTTTATATCACCTTTAAAAATATCACAACACCACACCAATTGTACATAAGAATATTTTAGATGATCAGCCAATTCAGTAAGTCAGTGTCTTTTTAGGAATTAAAGGTTTTCAAGAAAACATAATAAACTGGAATGTTACATTTTATGCAATCATTTTTCTAAATAACTTCTTGATAGAGGTATCCAAATTTACTCTGCTTCTGCATTCCCATGAACAAAGGCTGTGACAGCAGCAAACACCCCCAGAACATGTACCTGCACAGGAGGAGCTTGGTTGCTAAAGCAACTTGCACACATCACAAACATGATGTGGTTTGGAAATGTCTGAATTAGCAAATATTTTTAATTAGAATTCAGATCTATCAAGTCAGCTTCTTTAAATGATTGTGTTATTGAAAAGGATTTAGCAGTCACTTGGAAAAACAGACAACTGTGCAATATGTGATGCATAATACTGGCTGCCAAGGATACTGATGTTTCACCACACTAAACACAAGAACCTGTACATCCTGGGCCATGCTTCTGTATTTTAAAAATTATTTCATTTAAAACAGATCAGCAAACTTCTGTGATCTCAACAGTGCATAGGCAGCTTGCTAAGAGTTGTATCAGTGTTTTAGAAGGAGCATCTGTCCATCCATTAATCTCAAAAGTTCTTTAATGTGGAAATGCTCAGCACTTCACATACAATTGTGAAAAAATGCTTGGTTATCTTCATTACATTAAGATTACTATGCAGAGATTCAAAACTATCTATTTAGATGAGAAAAGCAACAGAAAAGACGAGCAAATAAAGACAATTTCCCCAAGATTCTTGCCTGCCAGGTATTTCATTGTAGAACTCAAGGGCTGTATTGAGACCCAGGCTATTTCTATTTAGACAGCAATGAATATATACTCTTCTCTTTCCATTTTTCTTCATTAGAACTTCTGTTTGGAAGTGAACCTTGTCATTTTTTGCTACCTACATTAAGCAATCACTTAGAGGCACAGAAGTACTGCCAATTACCTAGAGAAATCAGCTGATAAACATGCATGAGGCAAATTACAGCTGGGAAAATTCAAATCCCCTAATTTACCAAAAGATTTCAAGAACAAAACCAAAACACTCCCCCCATGCCCCAAATCAGCAGTTGTTTATATAAGAGAGGTTTTATGTCCTCCTGCCTTCTAAAAAATAGAAGAAGAAAGAAAAGGAAGTAATATCCCAAACCACATCCAGCCTAAGAACCAACCAACCATAAGGAGATTCCATACACACAAGACTTGAATGAGGTCACTTTGGGAGGTTTTGTGATGTCATCTGAAATGGGAAATCCACAGCTGCATCATAAAAACTGCAGCAGAAATACTACTTAAATATTGCTCAGAAAAGAAAAATATGCTTGGCAACACAACCAAAAACTGTGATACTATCAAGCATTTTGGACCTGGGCTAAGTTGTAGCCTTCTGCAGGCTTTCTTCACAAGCCCTTGGGTTCTTTACACAACCTCCTACCTTGGTAGGGCTGCCACACCTCTCACAAGTCCCACACAAGAGGCTACAGGCTAGAACAGGCAGACGTTTTCTTACTACTGTTAACAGGAAAGTCAGCTGAGACCCTCCCTTTATCCCTTCCTTACCCTTTTTTACCTCAGTCTGCACACCTGAAGTTTGGTTTTGCTACTCTGAAAACAACTACATGTTTATAGCACAAAGGTTTCAATTTGTAACAACCAAGTATCTAGGAAAAAAACCAGACAGATAGAGAGAGAGAGAGATGGATATAAAAATCTATCTATCTTCACATTGTCAATCTGCAGGTTCAAAAGAAGTTCTGCACAGATCTTTACTCTTAGGTTAAACAGTGAAGTCTTTGCCATTAAAGATCTAAATCAGTTATTTTATTTTCAATTCTTTCTCCCCTTTCTCCTCTAACCTGAGGAAAGTTTCAGGGCATTAGAATTTCAAGAGCAGAAGTCAGTGACTAAGAAGGAAGAATACCAGAAAGAACACTACTAAAACTCAGATGTACAATTTTCCAATCCAGAAACTGACAGAGCACATGTAGCAAGAATGACAAGACCATTTAATTACAAACAAACAAACCCAGGAACATTTACAAGTACAATTAAAAATTTATTTTTCTCTTTCTGCATTGAAGTGAGTACATGTTTACACACAATGTGACAAAAAAAAAATCATCTGGATACTAAGTACTAATTAAGATTGCAATTGCATTTTCCTTTATAGCCATCAAGAACATAAGCAGGGAAACAGAAGAAAGGGAAAAAACCACATAACTTTGCCTGGTATATCACCCAGTGCCTCTGGTTTTACTCATCCCCAAAACCTCATTTACAGGACACTTTTGGCAAAAGTCCCTGAACATTCTGTCCCCGCCAAACATTCAGTACAGTTTAAAAAACAGGTTCAGTGGCACTTCAATATGATTTCAGTAACATTTGAGATACAGTGCACCCAACACTGCATGCAATTCACTTTGCTGTAAGGCTGACTTAGACATAAGGCAAACATTACCTTGGCTCTCAACTATTCCATGATTAGACACCCTCAGTACACATACCCCTGTTAAATGCAGAGATGCCTTGATTCCCTTCATTGCTTTTCCTTCTGATCAAGCAAGCAATTCAGGGAGATGGTGTGCTATACTAAACACAAACTGCAAGGCATCAAAATGTTAAAACAAACAACAATGAATAAAAATAAACTATATTCACATATTCAAAACTTATTTCCATCACTTAAATAATTTTATCTGCAATTACAAAATACATACATTTAAATATCTTTTTATTAAATAATCAAAGATATCACAGATGATGATTTGCTTTTCATAATCTAACTGCCCTACCTCTGGCATAAAGATAAACCTGGACAGTGTTACTACCTATAATGATTTCCTATTATAATAAATTTTCTTAAATATACAGTAACTTCTCTTTAACTATTCTGACAGATAGTGCAAATAAAGACATTCTTTGGGTCACAATTTTAAAATATTACCACCAACGCTATCCTCAATTTAATATTATTTTAGTAAATAAGTAAGAAAATATTTTAAGTGTACACATCTTCTAACATCTGTTTAGCAACACATTTTCCTCAGTTACCTTGGCTTAATGCAGACCACAAAAAATGAATAAACTACAATATTGCTCACCTATCCAAAAGATATGTTATATTCATACTTAAATAAATATATTTTGAAATCTACCCATAAGTTTCCCATTGCTTTCCATGTATTGTTATTATCCAATGGCCTACTACATCAAACCATATCAAAATATCTTTAGAGACAACAAAGATCACTTCAGAAGCACTGCTCAAAGGCAATGAAATAATGCTTTGAGAACCTAAGCACGTTAGGCCTACACAGATCCAAGCATGTCGTAGAATACAATAGTTTATGCTTGCTTTAGAGTCAACTACTGCTTTGCCCTAGCCAGAGACAAAAAGCTTATCTTAAATATTCTCCATCAATGGTGCAGCAACACGAAGCAGCCTGTTTGCTATCTGATGTTGCTTGCTGGCTTTGCACGTTTGTTTGCAGTCACTGGCACCTGGTGGTTAGTTCCATTAGTGGTGTTTGCTGCTGAGCCATTCACAACAATGTAATCAACCTTGTTTTCCAGTTTCACCAGGCGTTGTAAGATGTCATCCAGAAGAACAGCAATTGTTCTCTTAAGATCAGCTGAAGATAATGGAAAAAACAAATTACAGCCTGTTATTTACTCTGTGTGGAAAAGAACTGCCATTTCAACACATTCACATCTTAAGACTTGCTATTCTTCCTAGCATACTTTTTGGAGAGGAGTGCAGATTGATTAAGAAGTACGGAATTAAACAGCTGTTTGAATTTTCTTTAATAACATTCATTTGTTATTTTAGGGAAGGGAGATACCATTATAACAGGGAACTGTGAAGGCAGCCAATTAAATATTAGAGTATAAGAGCAAAAACACTAATTGGAACATTAGAAGTGGCTACTCAAATGTATTATTTCAAATTTCATCCAGACAACAGCATTGGAATACTCTATGTCATCTTTTAGCCTTGGATGCAAGAGAATATATCTAAATACTTACCACCATAAAAAAGGTAGCTAATAGCTTTCCCATAAATGACAGATTTAGCCCACAGAAAAGCTGTCATTAAAAGCTATCTTACTGCTTCTTACATAAGCTATAAAGCAAGGGTTAAAAAATCTATTTACATCTTTATTGACTGAAAAATAAGAGAAAAGATGGTAAAAAAATTCTCATGATCAGGAACAAAAAAACAGTAACATCTTCCAATAAAAAACTATTTATGTTGTTGCCAATCACCATCTTCTTTCAGCTTTGAAAAACATTAACAAACTTACCAGGTTTTACAAGCTGTTAAGATTCCCCTTACACATGAAGAAATCTACAAACTCAGTCTCTACCCACTGCCCTCTAATCAGTTAACTAAGCAGGAAGATTGGGGAGAAAGATCACAGGCATCAAAATGAAAAAACAGGAGTAAACCAGATAAAATTAAAAATTAGTAGTAAATTAAATTAAAAAAAAAAAAAAAAAAAGTACCTCCCTCTAGTTCTTGTTTAGTAATGTGAGCTTTAAAGAAAAAAATTTGCTAAACAATTCAAGCCAGAGCAGGGTCTGGGTCATGTACAGAGAGTGGGTCGTGTACTCTGTAGTATCATTTTGTGCTCAACAATCTGGTGGAGGGAATTGCCAAGTTTTAATTCTGATGATCAGCAGGTAGATCAAGTGATGACTTAAGTTTATATCAAACTCCAGAAAAAAACAGAGAAGACAAGTCTCACTTGGAAATACGCCCTAAATGACAGAAAAACCTAATTACACAGTAAAGGAAGTCCTTGATGACAAAAAAAAAAGTGGGAGGAGAAAACAGGGAAGAGAAAACAGGCAGTCTCTTACTGTGATAAAAATTAATTTTAAGAATGAAAGGATTAAAGGTTTAAACACTTTTTAGTCTCCTACTCCTCTTGGGCTGTTCCTGCACTTCTTGTCATCACAGACTTGCTTTCTTCTTCCTTAGCAGCAGCAAAAAGACTTCAAACACATTTTTGCTGCTTGCACTCTTACCAAAGGCCTGCAAAGGGCATCCTACAACAGGCAGAGCCATTTAAGTAAATCTTAAGGGGATCAAAGTTCATTACATATTTTGAAATACTATTTTTAAAAATAAACAATTTTAGTTATCTTTTCAATATTTCATAAGATAGTAAATACTGGCAACCTATTTATCAAGTTAGGTACAAATTCATAAGACAGGCAAATCAGAGATATGATGCATCAAGTATTATAGCTCACAAGACAAAGGACATTGTCTATTACAGCTCCTTCTAAAACAAGGAGAGATTTTGCCAAATTCATAATTGCCTTGCAGTCTCCAGACCACAAACTCAACTAGTATCTTCCTTTTTCATTGCTTTTTCAGGGAGAAGAAAATTCAATAAATAAAAGCAGGAAGTCAGCAATAAGGTACTAGAAGAATCTGGAATGTCAAAGTGACTTAATATAAAACTTCGTCCCTGTATCAAGCACATGCTTATTCCTCAATAGCTGAGGATTTGGAAAAAGACAAATGTGCTGTTAATTCTGTAAGTAACTGTATTCATGTACCTGAAGAGATCTAAAAAAATCCTGGAAAGCAAAAATTTCACGTATGGAGCTTGATTTTGCAACTCGTCTTAATCTTCAACTTCACTCCATAAACTAAAATCAAATCAGTTAATACAGAGAAGTTTTTTTCTCCTGAAGAGCATATACTACTTAAAAAGAAAAAAAGAAAATTTATAACTTTACAGTTTACAGAAAAGTAATATATTCAAGTAACTAGTATGGCTTTTTTCCTCTTACCATATCCGGACATAGAGGCTCCACCACCACCATTCATCAGGTTTTTATTTTCTTCTGCCAGTGCTTTGACATATCTTTTACTGAGATCTAATATCTGTCCACGCAACTCAGCACTGCTTTGGCGTCTTGGATACTGAAAAGTGTAGCGTAGCAACATCAAACCCCAAATGATTCCAAAGACTAGTAAAAACATACTCAGTTTCTGGGACATATTTTTTCTTGAAAATGTTAGAAACATTTCTGATGAAGGCCACAGGCACGTCCTAATTTTGAGAAAAGTAACTGATTTTGGCTTCGTCTAATTATATTACATATTAAACAACAATAATATTTCTATGAAGTGAAAGATCTTCTGGCTGGATCATCTTGAATATATCTTCTCATGTTTCAGTTGGTCTTGATTCCTGAAATTTTTAAAGAACCACTTGGTTATTCAAAATTGCTACTGTTGTTGAGATCAAGAACAAATATCAGTTTCAAAATATGGTATTATTGCATCATCTAGCAAACAAGTTTTTTTATCTGCTTAGAGGTTCAGGCTCAGTTATATTTCCTTCTCACCTGTTATTTACAGGGTTTCCTCTTCCTATTTCTACCAATTTTTATCCTCCAAAAATCAAAATCCTCCAAAAATCTGTGCTTCCACAAAGCACCACAAGTATTTAAATATTGGAATTTAAACTGATAGTACACTCAAATGCATTTGAAAGAAGATGCAGTATCTAGAAGAGACCTGTATAACATTTCTGTACAATACTGTGATGAGTTATACACATACATCTAGACACAAGATCTTGTGAAATGATTCACTTGATTCTTACTCTTCACTTTCAAGTACAGCACAAGTGTGAACAGACAACACATAGAATGATGTTTCTTGGTTGGTTAGCTAGTTCAAAGCTTCCTTTCCTGGCTCTGTACACCATTAAGGTTTTTTATTTGTTGTGATGTCTTATTATTGAATAAAGAGATAAAACCAAAGCAAATTGGCACATTGCACTTCAGCATTTTACTTCGACTTCAAAAAATGTCTTACCATAGTACCCAATTCTCATCCTTCAATAGATGAAGGCTTCAGGAGGAAAGCAAATGGTAGGAAAGCTTCATCAGTTAAATAACAAATGCTCAGACAGTTTGAAGCAGTTTGAGCCACACATCTTCAGGGATATCTGTACTGGGAAAAAAAAAAAAGATTTAAACAAAAAGTGAAGATATCTTCATTTACTTGTGGAGTAGTTGCAGTCAAAGGCTTCAAGCTACATGCTTTTAAAACAGAACTACATTTTCAAACCTAACTTCAAGCAATTGTTAGGGAAGAACACAGAAATACTCTACATTTTATTATGAATGCATACACTTGAATGCCCAGGAACTGACTTAAAAATACTTTTAAAAGAAAGCTTGGTAAGAATCTCATGAGCATCTCCCTCTTTTGTTATAAGGCAGTGATAACAGATGGTCCAGATTCATCGTACATGTATTTACAGGCATCGTTCTATTACTAATTTTTACGCCTCAAACAGATCCCACATTTTGAGACCCTTTCCATGTGCATACCTCATACTTCTCATCTTTCATGCATCTCTGACACTACTCCAATTACTCAATACTTTCTTAAAAGAGGAATTTATAATTTAACATCATCCAAATAAAGTTACTCATTTTACACAATAGTTACATTTTTCCTCGCTATTCCCAGCTCTTCCCCATGTACTACCTGACACAAGCACTTTTTGGACTGAAATTACCCATGTAATAGAGTTCCTCACCAGATTTCCTGTAGTGGCACTTACACCTCAGTTTGTATCAGAATACTGAGACCAAGTTTCTCATGCTGCTGAGCTCTCATCTAACCCTAACTCTGCCTCCATGGCACTTGTCATGCCCTGCACTGACCAGTTCCATCGGCCCTGTGCCAACACCCCCCGTCTGCTGCCAACACAAGTGGCACCGCCAGCCCTGCCTGTCCCTACCCTTCACATAATCCCCTCAACAGGCCAGCCAGCGTGCCTGATTCAAGTGGCAAATCTTTCAAGTGCTCTAAAATCAACATGCATATCTAAATTATTCTGAAAATGATTAACCCAAGGCAGGGACGACATCAGGTTACTTGCTGTAAAGTAACAACCAGTTGTGTGTGAAATGCCATATGGCAGCCACTGCCAGTACATAGACTGACTGCTGGGTGCACCAGTGCAAGTGGCAATCCCAAGCCACTGAATGAGGAACAGCTCACCCTCCACCGTGGGGCGTGACTGTGCACAAGGACAGACAGCCAACACACAGTAATTTGAGCTCACTGTGTGGTATTTTCAGGGTCCCCTGTCGTGGGGAGGAAAGATGAATCTGACTCCATGTTCTTAGAAGGCTTATTTATTATGTTACTATATTATATTAAAGAACACTATACTAAAACTATACTGAAGAATAGAGAAAGGATACATACAGAAGGCTTAACAAGATACTAACTGAAAATTCTTGACTGCTTCCAGAATCCCAACACAGCCAGACGGTGATTGGTCATTAAGTTAAAACAATTCACACGTTAGATAAACAATCTCCAACCACATTCCAAAGCAGCTAAACAGGGAGAAGCAAATGAGATAATATTCTTTTCCTTTTTCTGTGAGGCTTAGAGAGAAGAAATCCTGGTGAAGGGACTTTTCAGAAAATATGACAATGACACCACTGTAAATGCAGTGGGACATACTTTCTTCAAGGAATGTGCTTAATCCCCCTAAAACTGGTTTTAAGATACTAATTTGTCTTAAGTACATAAAATAAGTGGGAAAACAAAAATTTACATTCCATAGCATGAATATCTGGAATTGTGTGGCTTAAGATTTCCCTAACATGCACTAACCAAAATTTCTTTTCCCTAGCTCCTTGCCAAATCCACAGCTCTGCACTCAGACTTTAAAGGATAAGCTGCACCCACATCATTATGTATCTATATAATCTCTGAACAGTATCAAAAATGATGGAAAACATTATGAGGTCCAGGAGAAGAGTATTCATGTGATGGCTCAGAAGACCAAACAGTATCTCTCAAGAAGACACCATGAGTTCCAAACCCCATTCCCAACAGTCTCTACTTCTATTAAAAAAAAACCAAAAACACTGAAAAGAACAGATAGCTCTTGCAAAACTTAAATTGAGTTCACCTCTCTGCAGATCTCCAGCCATATCTCACCCTGAAGCATTTAGACAGTATCACTACAGTCCTTCAGAGTAGAAATAACTCTGCCATCACACTGTAAATAAGACCACAAGCCAGGATAAGAGGTCTAGCCAAGAGGAACAGATTGAATAAACTCCTGCCAAGCAGCAGCAGGAATTGCAGACTGGGCCATCGCCATGTATATCTGATTCACAGTGCACACGCTGACTACTGAAACTAATGGAAATTAAGGACTTCACCTGCTGGGAAATTGCATAACAGCCATATACTGACACAAGGCAAAGGAACTCAGAGCAAGGTTTACCAAAATGAAGGGAACTATTTGTACTTGCCACTTTTCCTACACATTTTTAAAGGCCATTCCCTCTTCATGAATTCCAGTGTAATCTCAAAGTTCTGGAGATCTGGTCTCCTCTTTCCCCCTGAAGTGCATGCACTTCTAGTGACTCATAAGACACTCCCTGCAACACTCTTGGGGTTAAAAAAAAAATTTAAAAAGTAAGCTTATGCCCAAATGATTTGGAAGTAGGAAAAAAAAAGAGTATCGGAGCACATATTAAGAAGTCGTCAGCACATTAAGATGGATGGACTGGGATATTCTTGTACCTCTTGTTGCCCTGAAAGGTCAGCACTTCTGTACAAGAAGTGTACTTATTATAGTTTCAACAAAACTTGGCCTCAGAATGGACCTCTGTTTTCAGTAATTTAGAGGTAGTATCCCAAAAGATAACAGCACACATGAAAGAAAGTAAGTGTACTTTGTGACCTTTATTCTCCCTCATATTCTCAAAGCACACAATATGCTGAGTTGGAAATCCTCCCTGAGCAGGAAAAGAAGCTGAGACTTCCTTTTTCACACTGATTTATCCTGGTTAGAAATGCTGGCATACCACTGTTCCAACCACAGCTGAGGGACTTTTGTGGCAAAGGCAAAGCACTGCAGAGAGCAACAGGAAAAAGGATGCATCAGAGCCACACTTTTCTGCAATTCCAATGCATCTCCAATCACTGAGACTGAGACAAAAGGCAGACAACCATGAAGATGAAGCAGTACAACCAGAACAAAATTTGAAAATCTGAGGAGAGAAAGAAAAGAAACAAAATCCCAAAACAAAACAAACTCAAATCAAATAACCCCCCTGAATTAACTGCAGGCAAAATGGCAATCCAAGAATCCACAAAGAAAATAATGTCTTCCAGATAATCCTTTCAATTAGCAGCCTAAAGTAACCAATTCAAGTGCCAGTTTCCCAAAGTACTTTAAATCTGCATGCATATTTTAATTATTCTGAAAGTTGCAAGCCCAAGCCAGGAGCAGCATTAGAACTTGGAGCTACAACCAATTCCTGAATGAGGATCTGACACTAGGTCTGCCTTTCACAGACATATAAACAGCTTGGCTTTCTTCACTGTTGATTGTCTAAGGAAAATACTGCCAAAAACCTTCCAATGTGGATACAACTTTGTCCAGTAGTACCACAACACTGACATCCATCTGGCAACAAAACAATGAACTAAAGCACTCATCCACCCCAAAATAAAATCACGTCTCTATCCTGTACACCTGTATTTCAAAATCAGGCATATATAAATTATATTATTGACTGCACAAAACAAAAGGAGCAAAGATAAAAAAAGAGCTACAGAAAATGCATTATATGTTCCACAATATAGCAAAGTTATACTTAACTAGCATCAGACTTCAGTTTGACTACTGATCCTTCTCCATGGAAACTAGCCCATACTTACAAAATATCCTTCTTGAATTTTGTTGCAAAGTTCTCCTCTTTACTCATTCCCAGAAAAAACAAGAGATTATACTAACATACAATGCAAAAATTAAATGGCCTATAATGCAAAGGAACACCTTGTACGTGCTCTGAAACAACCTCAGCTTATCAGGAAAACAAGGCATAGCTAAATCCTTAAAAGCTTATTTCAGTTTACAGCCCTGCCACTTCTGCCAGTCAACAGGCCCATGAAAGACTGGCACATATTCATCAGCATTTTTCTAGCCTGCCCAAGAGACTCCAGCCTCCTAAACCACTAGAAACAATTGCAGGACAAATTTAAACCTATCCTGCAGAGATTATCTGTGTACCTTCTAGTTTTGAAAAATGTACAGGACAGATGATGGTAATTATTTGTAAGAGAAAAAGAAAGCAGCAGGTCCATCAGGTATTTTTGGTTGTTATTAATAAGCAGTTTGCAGATGCAAAGAATACAGAAAAGCAAAGCCTAAGAGAAACCCACTTGATTCAAAGATCAAAAATACTTTTAAGAATAAACCAAGAAAAATGCAATGAAAAGAATATTACTAAGATACAGTCCAATAAAGTCACCTCTTTGGTCATATATTTTGAAAGACAGAATCTCAAATACTAAGGCAGTAGTTCCTCAGTGACACTCTAGAGACCTAGTCTCTAATGCACTCATATATTAGGAAGGTAGGTCTGATAAGTGGGAATTTTACTCCATCTATTACTTACTACCACAATATTTATCAGTTCCTCACTTTCAAATTATGATAAACAAAAACATGGCACTGTGCATTCAAGAGCAGGTCTGGTTTGGCAACCAGAGAAACTGCATAAAAATAAGTGATTTACCCAGAGCTTAAAAAAAAAGCCATACATAGTCCTTGAGGCACACATCCAATTAAAGAGTAAGTAGAAAAAATCTCACAATAGAGCAGACAGAAATCAGGACAGTAAAAATAAAAGCTGACATTAATAATAGCTATAAAATAATTATGCAGTACAAAGTTAGACTTTATTACTGTCTCAGTGGAAGTACAAAAAGTTTATGAAATTGTTAACAATTTTAAATTACCACAGTAGAATTACATCTGTACAAGAAATTACTATTAAATTCATGGCAACAAATATCCCTCAGTACAGAGAGAGTACTGTATCAGTAAACAAAAAACTTCCTCTAAATATTCAGAGTGATACCTCATTGCAATAGCATTGCATTGCTATTCCAGCAAACATTTCAGGAAGACAAGAATCACTGGGCATTACAGAATACCAGGAAAAAAAATTCCACAGTAGCATCAAACTCCATTCTATTATTTTCCCCTTTTTTGCATCTATTTACAGAGTGCACCCTCTGACTCATGTACCTCTGTGACCTCCAAAGTATTTTGTTTTCTAATTTTCCCACAGAAAACTTTGAGCATCACTCAGCTGACAGGAATCAATTGTGCTGACCATTCTGAGAGCTGGTTCTATGTTATTTGAAAAACCCCCAGCCATTTCTGTGAAGCAATGCAAATGGGAAGTCTAAAGAATGACTGACATACAGCAGAACAGTACAGAAAATACACACTAGACAATTAATTGTAAAAGACTGAGACAATGAAGTAAGCACCTAGAAGCCCAGGAGCTCACATTCTGAGACTTTTTGGAATGCCAAAAATGATGCTCGTATTCTGGTAATTTGCAGTCTTAGATGGTTGTTGGTTTAGCAGCAGATGAAAAATCTTCATGAGGCGCAGCTGGCCAAGAGGTGCCCAGAGAAGTGAAGTGTTTACACACAGCTCTGATTAAAACTGGTGTGTAAGGAAGAAGCACATTCCTCATTTTTTCATGAGTACAGGAGTTCTTGAGAAGAGACCAATGAGACTACTGTCCTGTACTGGCACATCCATATTCCTGGTGACTGTCCTTTGGTTCCCAGGTTCATTAATCAGGTTCACTCAGACAGCTGCACAGTGCCATAAAAGAGCAGGATATTCCACTTGGAACCAACCATTAACAGCAATGCCGGTTCCCAGACAAGTGAAACCACATTTAGCTGTCTTTTGGTAAAATTTACTCTCAGCACTTCAAGTATTCCTATTATTGCTGCTGTAAAATTTGGTCAATAGAAAAATATCACAGCAGAGAGGGAAAAGAGGATCTGTACTGACAAAACATCAGCAATGCCTGACATAACACAGCCCACCAAAAGTGATGAAACTCAAGGGTCTTTCCAGACTGCATCACAGATGAGTAGATAGAAGCACCCATTCCTATTAATAGCTGCTAGACACATGTAAAAATATCAATACTATAAAACATGCTGCTATCTTAAGAACAGGTAAGAAGGCATACCTCTGAGCACAAAAAAGGCTGCCCTATCACTATGAAGGCTGCTGGGCTGTAGGTTTTAGCACCTTGATACCACTTTCAGAGCATGTCACAAAGGAGTGTGCCTTTGTGTCTTTTCCAGGACATCTATCTCTATAGCTTCTCCTAGAGCATGTGTTCCTTCATTCCCTGCTTCTACATGCCCAAGACTTGCAAGTATCTTGGCATACTGAAAAAAAAAAAAAAAAAACCAAAAAAACCCCTTTTGCCTTATTGCTACCTGCCTCTTAGGAAACATCTTTAATGGATATTCCAAGTGAAAGAAACATGAAGTTTAAGGCAATAGCAAAAATGGGTAACTACCAAAAATACCTACTCTTCTACAAAGAAAGAAGAAAAATCTTGCATACTCCTAACAGTTCCTGTCTCTCAACATAGCCAAAGGAAATATGGGGCAAAAAAAGTCACAGCTCAACAAGCACAGTGCTGCTGCTGACGAGCTGCTGGGACTACCTCAAACATATCTTACACCAGGAAAGGTTTTACCTCCTACAGGCTTCTAAGAACAGCACCAATCTGTCTTGTAGATGAACTTTGAGTTGAGAGCACAAACGTACTGCTTTCGACTTGAAAACCCACACAGCAAGTTTACAGCAGCTCTGGTATGAAATTATCCGAGAGCCCAAACACTAGACCACCTTTTGTCAGTATTTTAGAAATACTGGAAAGCTGTTTCCATTTAAATGTATTCATTCCTATTTTAATTGCTTTTGTTTCACACTTTCTACCAATAATTATTTTCATTTTGCATTGTGTCTAAGAAGTCTTAAGTACCTTAGAGTATCTTTTTTTTTTTCAACACCTTCCCCCTTTATTTTTCCTACTACTGCCACTGAATGCTTCTAAAATAAACCAACCATTTAAAAACAGAAATTCTTTGTTCCTTGCCTGTGGGCAGTCAGCCAACATTCAAGATTTTGAGAGGGGAAATGGCTTGGCAAGAAAATTAAAGCAAGCAGATATCAATAGGGACAGTATATCAATAGGGACAGTATGCTACACTTGCTGAACTTGCCCTCCTCCCACTGGGCCCATCTGGGCCCCAAAACATTTCTACATCTCTGTATCAGATTTTTAAAAATAATAATAGTGAAAAAAAATTTAAAAAAAAAATCTCAGCTTAATTTTCCCTGGCACACTTTTCTCTGTTTTCTCTTCGTGCTCTTTTGCCACCACTGAGGTCACTGTAGGACCCTTGCTCCTTGAGCAGAGTCACTTATGACAGAGCACAAGGCTCTTTCTTGGCTTCTCACTTCCCAGTAACACTGCCACGATTTATTAATTGCAGACTACGACAAGTAGCCCATAGTACTCCCTTGTGAAATCTCACAGCTGTCCTTGTATCCCTCTTTCCAAAGCCCCTGAGACTCCAAAACTTCCTCCTGACATGTTTAGCTAATTTTGACTAGTTTTACAGCGAGCCAAGCCCACAAGATGATGCACGTAGGTTACTGTAAGAGAGGGATTTTCACTGAACGTTTTAAAGAGACCTAAAAGGAAGGCAGGAGTCATTAAAGAGAATAAAGAGGGGAGGGGGGACACAGCTAACAAAGTGACAGCTGCAGTGGGGGAGAGATTGCCACTGCTCACACATGCACACACAGCGCACCACACAAACACTATTCCTGTAGAATGGCAACAAAAAAAGCACTTGTTCCACTGGGGAGAATTTAACTTGTCTGATTTTCTTTCAAGAAACCTGTACAATTCAAACTGCCTATGAATTTGTCCACGAAAATTATGTTTCTATGGCAAAACTGCAATACAGACAAGGCTTTAGATTCATGCTCTTACCCAGAAGGCTGACCCAGGTGAAGATTTCAGAAAAATAACACTGGAGGAAATATTAAAGACAAGTGATTTCTTTTCTTCTACAATCTTATTTTTGGATTGACTTGCAGCTCAATGTAGCATAGCAATGAATTATGACAGACATTAGTTAACTGTAACACCTCAGTGGTGCGCACTGCAAAATACTTTATTCTTAACATCAAGGGAAAGGTATCCAGAAATTTAAGTGAATTATTTACAGCATGGTAGCCTGCTATTCTTCAGTATTACTGAAGAAACCAATTTCATTGGAATAAGTTTTACATTCCCTTGTCTACGACTCTAGTTTAGGCTCTATTTTACATGGGCAAAGCATCCATTCAGTTCTGAGCAATCCAAAATTAATCTTTTAAATTACATAAGCAAATACTAACATATCTATTTTCTGTAAAGTTCATAAAGTTTTTTTTAGTAAACCATAGAAGAAAATATAAGAGGCTGTTATTAATAATGTTCAGTTGAGAAAACTCAGCTCATAAAATGGCACAAATTAAAAATCGCAGGTGAAAGAGGTTGTTAATAAACAAACAGCATACAAAGTACATTTTATCAGTAAACCTGTACTGGGAAAAACAGACTCATCTGAGTGACTGAGCCTCACAGATTTTTGACAGCAACTGGAAAATGGCTATTTTTGACACTTGACTAGTTTTCAGATACACTGACTACACAGCTGACAATTTCAGCTGACAGCATGCATTTATCCTACTTACAGTTTATGCAAGATGCAAGAACTACTCCCCTTTACTATTCTTGGAAAAGGTACAAGTGATCACGAACTCCAGGGGAAATATCTTACTTTTAGCAGCTAAATGACATCCAGTCCCCCAGGATACATCACAATTTGTGATTAGCTGATACCAATGCCTCCTTCAAGGAGATAACAGCCAAAAGGAGTCTCTAAAAGCAGATACTACAAAAGCTTTAAAAAGAAAAAGCTGTGGGGGGTGAGGAGGAGGAGGAAAGAAAGTACTTTTATTTCCAACAGTAAAAATCTTTAGGAAAAGGACCAAAGGAATTCCAGCATAATTGCTTAATACTCAAGAGCTCTCAAGTACCTATTAAACAGCTACAGATTTTAACACCTAAAATACCAAAAAGAGGTCAGAATGACTTAGGTTTTATACATATGGGTATCTGCAGTCAAAACAGGAACAAAGATAACAATAGATTTCTACATTTGGTCTAAAACTGCAATCACACTGCTTGTGGCACTACTCTACTCACAGTCTAATATCATCTTCATATTGTCTCCTTTCTCTGATAGTCTCATGAGAGTAAAGCAGCAATTCATTACATTTGTTCCAAAATCAATACTACGTTACAGTCAGGACAAAACACATGCACACAAGGATGTACATCATGTTCACATTCTCAGGGCTCTCTTAAAATAAAAAGTTGCAATTCTTACAAAGATCACTTTTCACAGCGAAAAAACACATCCATTTGCCCCCAATTCACCCACCTGGGGGGGCGGGGGGAACTACAAAAAAAGCCCCCAAAACAGGAACAAAAAAAAAACTAATTAACCCAATCTGAACTGTTCTAAGGAAACTCCACATCATGTCATAGTATAAACAAAAATTATCTATGCTTGTTTTGTGGCACACAAACACAGAAATTACACTGCACTCTAGTTGTCAGTATCTTTTAGATGACAAGAGACATAAAAGAAAATTTACAGAATGCTACCATGTTAGGTTAGGGAACCGAAAAGAGAGTTTATTAATAACGAATGATGAACAGAGCTACCGAAATAAGGCAGAGATAATAGTACGCTATACATGTTTACCAAAATCTAAGGTAAGTGCAGTCAAAACATCAGAGATTACAAATAAAACCAATTTTATTATATTGTAAGAAGGAAGCGCTGTTCTGCAACTCTTACCGTCAAAAAATTCCATATATTATAATCTCCTAAAACGGAATGTTTCAAATTTTGCAGCCTTCATTCTGTATTACTTTTTCCTATTTCTTCAATAGTACCAACGAGACCAATTCCGGCGAAATATTTACCCGTTTGTTTTGAGCTTTTTTACGCAGACTTGCTAGTGCCGGAAGATCACTTAACCTGACATTATAAAGGACCCTGCCTTTGCCTGAATATGACTTTTTTCCCTCCTGTGAGTTCCATCACATCACTCTAACCATGCTTTACCTGTCTGGGAGTTATGTCCTTACAGCAGAAGGCATCGATCTTGCAGAGTCACTGCAACCACAGCCTAAGCCTGGAAGACCGCGGCTAAGGGCGGCGAAGGAAACGAGCAAACCCTCGTGTGCTCCGCCGCTTCCTGCCCACCCAAGGACGCTGCATCACCGCCCTGGGTCACGGAGCGCCCAGGCACAGCTCACCGCCCCGACAGCCGCGCAGGAAGCCCCAAGGAAGCCGAGCCCGTCCCGCAGCTCCCGCAGGAGGGGCGGACCAAGGCGGCCGCTCAGGCGCGGTGCGCACCCGCGGGCGCGGGAGAGCCGCAGCCGCCCTGCGCCATCCCGGTGCCGCCCGAGCCTGCAGCCACCCCCAGCCCTTCTCCCAGGAAAGCACACACGGGCGGGCCTTCCCAACACACACAGTCCCGCCGCCCCGGCCCAATGCGCAGCTCTGGGGCTCTGCCGGGGCGCCCCCTCTGCCTCACCCCCGTGCAGCGCCGCCCGCCGGCCGCCCCGCGCTACCTCGGCTCGCTGCCTCCACCGCCGCCTCCTCCCGGCCCGCACCCGCGCGCCGCTTCCGCCCGCGCCCCAAGCTCCGCCCCCTCCGCAGGACGCGCCCCCCACCCGCCCGGCGCCGCGGGCGCCCCCCAGCGGCGGGAGGGAGCGGCGGCAGCGGCGTGAGGGGCCGGGCTCCGCGCCCCGCGGCTCTGCGGGGAGTTTGTGCTCGTCCGTGCCCTGGGCTGCGGAACGGGGGTGGGCATGTCTAGTCTGGAGAAAACTGAGAGGGGTTCTCACCAGTGTTTTTAAATATCTCAAAATAACTCTTGGCGAGTTATCGGCCAAGAGGATGATGCCCGAGTTTTTGGTGGTGCTCGGCGACAGGACGGCGAGAAAAGGCCGTGAACTAAAACACAAGTTCCACCTCAACATGAGGAAGAAACTCTTCACATTGAGGGTGTTAAAGCACTGGAACAGGCTGCACAGGGAGGTCATGGAGTCTCTGGCCTGGAGACATTCAAAAGGCACCTGGACACACTCCTGTGTCACCTGCTCTAGGTGACCCTGCTTTGTCAGGGGAGCGGACTAAGGCACCTCCAGAGGTCCCTTCCAACCCCAAGGGTTCTCTGATTGTTCGTGGGTGGCGTGGTACATAAACCCCTCCCCTGCCTCCCACCCTCACCGTGATAATCATCTAAATAAAATTCATTGTGAGGATAGGACTGTGCTAGAGTCACCCCAGGCTCTTCCTGCAAGGTGCTGTTTAAAGGAAGCTGGTATCAGTTAAGGAAAGGTGAACCTAAGGGCAAAGTAAAGAACACGTTCGACAGAGTTGATAGCATTCAGAAGTACCTGTTGGTCACCTTATCTCCATCCCTTCAGCATGCGTCAGAGGCCACACAGCTTCTCCCTGCTTTTCAACCTGCATATTCTGTACACATTAGCTGCAGGAAAAGTCAGCATTTAAATGTGATGCTATTCTAGAAAAAGGAATAGTGATACATCAGAGGGGCCTCGACCTAAGGATACAGACAAAACTCTTGGCAGGTGATGAATCTGAGATGTATGATAAAAACTATATGACAAAGCAATACCAAGCACAGTGTTTCTTTTCAGTGGCATACAAAAATCGAACCTTAAAAGTGTTTATATAGTTCTTATATTTGTGGGTAATAATACTCTTGGTATCGTTTCAAGGGGTAGATAAAAGCCCAGGATTGCAGGTATGTTACAGTGTCCTGTATTATTTGTCAAAATAATAATAAATAAAAAAAACCCACCAGAATTAGGTTGCTGCTGCAATGTTATTTCATTCCTCTCCTGCCAATCATTATCTGTAGACGGCCCTTTCAAATTTAATTTGCATAGCTATTACCCTGTCCTTTTCAAATAGGAGTTAAGAATTTCCTCTCCTAATATGTTTAAACTGCTAAATGGTAATGGCTAGAGAACAGCACACTAGTCATTATGCTCACTAGAGATTAGCATAGTTTCTGCCTTCTGGCTTAACTAGTTAATCCTATTATCTGTATGTGCAGATAAGAATACATGCAACTTTATACTTGCTTTACTACCACTATTTTTCCCTCTTCCTGATCCCTTATCAGTTGTTTATATCCTTTCCCTTCAGGGAATGGACCTGATCTGGGTCTATCTTTCCCCCCAAACCGTATTTTTTTCCAAAATCACAAATACTCTATACTTACTACTGCATTAAAGCTACCACTGTATTAAACCAGTGCATTAATATTTCTTGAAAAACCTCTATAAGGCATGCTTGAAGAACATGTAATTATGTCATATTAGGGTATCCTTTAGGCCAGCTCTAGATGTTTTCTGGTCCAAACCATCTTCCATTTAGGAGAGACACTCCCAAAGACCCAGACCAACCTTGGAGTCTAACTAATAAATAGTGAAAGCTAAAATATAGTATAAAATAATAATTGTCTTTAAGGTCCAGGAAACTCAGGTGAAGTCATTATAAAGTCATTGTAAAGAACAATGAAGGCAGATAAGTTACAGGAAAAAAAATGGTGAAGGCAGCATGTAGTTTTCAACTCAAAACGTAAAATTTCTGAGACTTTTGAAAAATAGGTATTGGTATCAGCAACTGCCATTTTTATTTTAGGTTCAATTGCCAGAACATTTTAAGATAACAGGAATGAAAAATTCTGCTGGAATAATGCAAATGTCTTCAATGTGTGCATCAGGTCTAGTCTAACCCTCAGGAACTGAAATCACAATGTGGACTGTTGCTGTATTATACTTCTAGAGCGCCAGCTCTCAGGCTGCCACAGCTCTCAGCTGTCCTATCTTCTATTGCTGTTATCATGTTTCTAGAGTCCCGTACCTTCTGGCTGGTTTTCTCACACACAGCTCTTCACAGCAGTGCTGTTCCTGCTTCTTCATCAGGGCTCCTCCAAGGCTCTCCCTGACCGGCCAGCCACTCCCTTTTTGTCCCCGTTATCTTCATTAGCCACAGCTGCCACCCAATTAAGGACATCACAGCTGCAGCCCATTTAGAACAACTAGGACTGGGGCAAGGCCACTTATACAATACATATATTTTACTAGGCCTCCTACTATAGACTGTAACTAGATCTCATACATGTACACGTTAACAAAAATTGTATTCCTGTTCTCTATTCTCCTGACCTTTTCCTCTCTCCCCTGCTTGGTTTTGGTTTTTTTTAGTGTAACCATTATGTATTTTCAGTGGGTCCTTCATGTTCCATTTTTTTTGGTGATCCATTCTATGTAGAAAACCGATTAGTATTTTCACCTCACAATTTAAGCATGTCCTTCATGCTCATTCCTTTTTGTTCCTGTAGTTAGAATATAGGCAACATCAGACAGGATCAGAATATGCCAGAACAGTAAGTGATTTTGCAGTAGAATAAGTTCTTTACTAATAAAGTTACAGTTGAAAAGGGAGATGAACAAATCTATGTACCAGAGCTGAACAGAGTAGAGCTGCTATAAAATACATTATGACATGGATTCAGAATTATTTTTTACATCAGCAGAGGCTAAAACTCAGGCCAACCTCCTAGGAATGAAAATTCATTTGTAATTGAACAGGAACTGACTAAGGAATTTACTGCAACTTTTTAAGTAAGTGATGTGCAAGAAACTTTTACCCAAAATTAAATATTTTGCAGACCTAGATGACAAGGAAGACTTTTCCTCAATACTGCCTTCTTTTCCATTGTGAGATAATTCACTCTTCAGTCGATTATTTGCTTCTGAATCACCAAGGAAAAAGCAATGGTTGGTATATACCATTCCAGCCTTCCATTTACAACAGAAGCACAAAACAACCAACACCATTTATAGTCCAGGCAGGAAGAAGCAGAACCATTCCTGTAAAGAAGAGTGCATGTCAAGGCTCTGTTAAAACCTCAAGCTGTGGTGACCACTGGCTACCAATGTTCGTGTGATGTCTCCACTGGGACAAAGCACCTGTTGGGAACCCAGTGCCTTCCTGCACTGACAGAGCAAGTTTAGATGTTTCATCATCTTGGGACATTTTCTGATTTAAGGAACTGCATACCTGGTCTCAAATGCCTGCAAGGTACCAGCTATTGGTGCATGCTGGAGGAGGAGGCACCAAAACTGTATAGGATACAGGATCAGGGAAACCTTTCTGAGGTGACTGAGCAGAAAGGATATAGCTTTTAATAAAACCATGGTTAAAATGCAATTCTCATGACTGCAAGTCAAAATTTAGGCCTTTGTTTCGTAGAAGCACGCAAGACTGGATCCTCAGACTTTACCTCCATGTGTGTACAACAAAAGCAGCCCCCCAGCCTTGCATATTAAATATCCTCTTGCGATAACACAGCATCCCTGATGACACAGACCCACAGAAATTCATATGGTTGCATAAACACATTCATATAAATGTTCTTCCTTGCACTGCGGGAGCAGAACCCCGGAGAACTTGCTGGGGGAGGTGGAAGATAAGGGGCAGAGGAACAGGGTGATAATTTTCACGGCGTGAAGGAGCAGTCCTCGTAGCAGAGAGGAGAAGGCCTTGGTGCGTGGAGTGCAGGAGGGGTGCCCCGCCTTGTCCCTAAATAAGGTCCTTTCAGCCGGTGTGCAAGAGGCCAGTCCACACACAGAGTCGAGGTATTTGATTTATTGACAGCTCTGCGCAGAGAGCGCTGCTGGGTGAGAAATCCACAAAGCCTTCACGACGACTCCCAAAACTTCTCTCTATCATACCAAACATTTTAGCAACAAAAGCGCTAATGTTCATCGACTACAAGTTCCCTCCTTCTCTTACTAATTAGTAGTCTATCTTCCGTTGGTTAATTAATCTATCGCTTCTCATGCTAATGAGCCCGCATGCTCAGTGCTTCTCTTCCCTTGAGTCGGTGGTCCGTGAGTCGGTCACACATCTCCCCCTGCCGGAATTACGTTCTAGCCAGTCGCGGCTGCTTCCGCACAGTCGCCAAGTTCTTTTGAGCAGTTTCTTCCTTATCTCGGGAGTTCTGCCGCATGTTCTTGCGGCCCGTGAATTCTGCGTTCTTTGTGTCCACTATCAGTGGTAACTCCTTCTTTCCAGGCTTAGTTAGCCTCCCCTGAGGTCGGATATCACTGAAACATATCCAGCCCTGAACCTTGACAAGGCAATTCTACCGACAGCTAATTTGTCCTTCTAACGCCGGCACATCACTCACCGTTTGCTTGACAGCTGCCTGTTTCAGGGATTAAATCTCCCTTCTTACTCATTAGGCCTGAAAGCTCACGAATATCAGACATCAAAGAACATCCTTTCTTAAGAACATTTGTTTACAAATTCCACATTTCGGCAGCAACACCCGCTTACCTGGCGGGCCGGGGCGGGGCCGCGGGGCAGCGCGCACGCTCCCGCGCCGGCGGAACTCGCATGCGCGGCGGGTCTCCCCGCAGCGCTCGTCGCCTCCTTTGTGAGGGGCGGGCGCGGCCCCGCCCCGAGCGCGGTGCCGGGCGCAGACGGAGCGGCCGCGGCGGCGCCATTTTGCGGCGGTGCGGGAGGCGCGGGCGGGAGGTGGTTGTGGTGGTAGTGCCCGTAATAGCGGCAATAGCGGTAACGGTGGCGGTAACAGCGGCCGTGGGTGTTGTTGCTAATCGGGACTAGCGTCCCCCTTTCGCCCCAGCCCCTTGCCAGGACTCTGCCGACATGAGCGACGTGGAGGAGAACAACTTCGAGGGGAGGGTGAGTGGCCTCCCCTGCGCGGGCCGTGTCGCGGGGGGGATCGGACCCGGAGGCGGTGGGTGGCGGCACTCGGCGTCCTCGGGCCTAGCGGGGGTGGGGGCAGCGCATCTTGGCTCTAAAATGGCTCCTTCGGGCGCCCGAGGCTTGCCTGGGCCGTGGGTGACGACCCGCGTCCCTCTCCGCTGCCCGCGTCTCTCCTCACACGGTCCCTGCTCCCATCGCCCCGGCGGGCTGAGGGCGCCGGCTCCCGGTGCTGCGGGCCGGCCCCTGCCCAGCCAGCGCAGGCTGAGCCTGTGCAGACAGCGCTGCTGGAGCCCCGGGGTTCCTCCCCGTTGCTCTGCTCCCTTCCCGCGGTCCGGAGCCGCCTGCTTGCCGCCGGGCCCGGAGGTCGCTGTCCTGCCCGTTCCCGCTCCCCGGCCGGGCCGCCGGGGCCTCCTCCCGCCCGAAAGAGGAGGGAGCCGCGCGCGTCCTTTTGTGCGAGGGGAGCGGTGTCTCCTGGCTGGGAGCTGCCTCGGGCCGGGCCCCCTCCGCCACTGGGGAGCTCCGGCCGTCGTTATTAAACCATCGAAAGTCATCGATCGTGCAGCTGAAGGCTTCCAGCGAGCTGCTGTGGCTTTGTAACCTCGTTAGGCCTGTGTCTTCCCTCTGATGGCTGCGGGTTTTCACGTACACGTGTGACAGGTCCCTTCCATTTTTATTGCTTTTGGGGTTTTTTTTTAGTGATGATCAAGGCAAGCAGGGATTAGAAGCTGCTTGAAGCAGGAACAAAATGTGTGCTCCTCCATCACAATTTACTTTTTTTTTTTTTTTTAATTTTGCAGAGGTTTTCTTTTGTTTGTTCTTTTAAGAGATTTTTTTAGAAGAACACCTGAGCATCCCCTTGGTGACTCTGATGATCCAGTGACAGCAGCCTTGCAGTTACATACATAGCTACTGTCTGGGGAAACAAGCAATAAAATCTTGAAAAAACGGCATTACCTTCCACAAATTATTTTTGCATTGCTATTGTTGCCATTTTTGTGGTGATTAAAAAACAATCTATAGACTGCAAGTTCTTTACCTAGCTATGCAATAACTGCTGCTGCTTCCTCGCGTGAGGTAAACAAAACCTTGCCTTGTGTTGATTGCTTGGACAAAAGGTGGCTGGGTAGCTAAGCAGTATTGGGGTAAATAAACAGATCTTTGAAGGGGAAACAGCTAAGTTTCAGAAACTTGAGCAGTGAGCGTGCTTGGTTGTTTTTTTCTTTTTTTAAGATGACAGTAATCTCCCATTTTACAGTCAAGATTTGTATCTTTAAGGATTATTTTCTTGTCTGTATTCCCAGTGTGGGTTATTGTAAGGAAAGAAATTGAGTTAGGTTAGTTGTCAGAACATCGGTATTGGGCTCTTTGATGGGTCTGTTGCTTTTGTTACAAAGCTGTTATAGCTCTGGACTTTCAGCATTTCTGCACACCACCTCCTCCCAGATGTAGAAGTAAAATGTTTTGAGAGAGCATGAAGTCTGAAAAGTCCTACAGTAGCAGTTTCTGTGACTTCTGCTTATCAGTTGTTTTTTTTTTTTTTTGTGATGGAAAATTTACCTGTTGGAAAGAACTGCTATGTTGAGTGTTCATTTGGAAAACTTCGTTTGTTTTTGCTCCCTACACTGAAAATTCTCAATCAATAAGGCATGCCTGAGCATAATGGCAGGTACTTGATTGATTTGTAGTCGGGAGTTTTGTGGTTCTACTGAAGAACATTTGTAAGCCTTTCTGGTTGTTTTTTTTTTCTTCAGTAATACTGCTTTGTTGTGATGGTACTAACATTCTTGAAATAAGGAATTCTATTTCAGAGTAATGCTTTATTTTTTATTTCCATTGGAAGTGCTCACAGGCATAAAGTTAAGCAGATAGAACTTTGAGGCTGCAGTGTTTAGTCTGCTATTCCCAGTTAGACAGGACTGTCAGACACTGAATGTCCTGGTGCTTCAGTTTGCTACATCCAGGCACTGGGCACTGAGAGGAAAGCAGAAGTTTTCATTGAGAGAGAGAACTGCAGAAACTGGAAGGAAGTTTGTAAAGAACCTGTTTTCATGGAATTTGGCACGAATAAGAATTCTGAGTACCCTTTCAATTCTTCCACCCCCTGTCAGTTTAAGTGCTAATTAGTGTGATGTGTTTTTAAAAACTGAATGCCGAGAGAGGAAGGGTGTTCTAAGTTTAGTTTAAGGTCTTTTATATTTCATCTGTGTAAATGCATGTTGTCCCAAAAGCACTTCAGTGAAAGTTGAGTATCAGCAGAATTGTTTTAAATGCTAATTTTATCAACAGTAAGATACTGTATGTGCTTTGCCTCTAATTTATGATTTTAAAATCATATTAACTTATCTGAATAGGCTATTAATAATGATGGAAATAACTTTCAATTAAATTGCTTAGTTTGCACTCTTTAAAACTTCCATTTCTAAAGTATTGTGTGTGAAATCATTGTAGAGCTTTTCCTTCTTGAACTGACTCCTTTATTGACTTTTTTTTTTAAAGCACATGTTTATCAAATATGCTCAGAATAATCAACATCTGCTCTGGTTTTCTGTCATTTTGTTTCAACTTGTTTCAAGCAAGTTCAACTTTGTTTCAAGCAAGTTCTGTATTAAGACTGTGCCTGGTTGAACAGAAGAAAGCCTCCTCCTCAAGCAAGGTGATTTAATAGGAAGAAATTTACAGAGGAATTAAAAATACAGTGGATGTGCTAGAGCTAAGTTTATGGACATTAAGAATAATAAAATATTTTAAATTGTGTTTCTTATCCAGTGACTTGGCTTTGGAAACATCAAAGTATTTTATCACCATTGAATGTTTTTTGTGAGCAGATTAGACAAATGAGGTTTTTTTATCTTTTATTTCTGTCAGATGGCAGGCAACTCTTACTTCCTTTCATATTTTTTGTTATTTTTTTATTAGGCTATTGTTTATTTGGTGTTCAATCCGTGGTGCAACTTTAGATGTTTCCCAGAGCAATGAACAGAAGGGAGTCTGAACAAACCTGCACTTGAGTAGCTCCACTTGAAACTTTGATCAGTTTTTTTCTGTTGAGCTTCTGGTAACATTTAATTTCTGTAATCTTAACCGTTTAGTAGTTTTCTCCAGTATTAATGTGTTGTTTGTCTACATAGGCAAAACTTTTTATCACCACAAAGGTAAAATTCCATTTTACAACTCTGTATTGATTGGCTTCCTTCTAATGGTCCTGCTGTGTGCAGGGTCTTACAGTGGAATAAATAGTGTAATGTAATAAACCACTTCAAGAAATGCAGGAGTTTGCACGTGGCCCATCCTGTTGAAGGGAGGGTGCGGATTTCACAGGTACACAAGTGGCTTTTGGGTTAGTTCAGCTGGGAGAGTGCCATGTGTTTGCTTCGTGAAGTTTGGATGCAAAATACCTAGATACCTACGGAATTACCGAACTGATCAACTTTGAGATTATTTCTTTGGCAAAAAAAGTCCCAAGGGCTTGCTTAGCTCTTGTATTACACCTCTCCTGCAGTGGCAGCCTGCCACCTGTGTGGAAAGGAAGGAATGTTGCTTCCCACACCTTTTCAAACACGAGCACAATGGACTGCTGGTGCTCAGGCCTTCTGCATTCCCTTGGAGAGTGCTGTGATCACCCTGCAGCGGCTAATGACAGTGTGTGTGAGGCTTTTCTTCTGCAAGCCTGATTTTTCATTTCTATTGTTTTAATCAAGCTTCATACATTTTGCATTGTTCTGGACCTTGCCAGCTGGGAAAACCGCTCCTTTTGAACACGTTTTTTTTGCTGTCTTCCGTGTCTGGTAGAGGAATGACTACAGAACCCTCCCTGAAGAGGTGACTTTCAAGCCTCAGTGAGAAGATGAGCTTGTAATTTCAAAAAGTTTATTGCTGAAGACTTTTCTTTCTTTTCATAAGTGGGATCATTGAGAAATACATAAAGTTTGCTTATGTTAGTAACTTTTAAAATATCCATGTCTTCTAGGTAGCAACTTAAAAGATGCTTTTTATACAGAAGCTTATTATGTGTACTATTGTCATAGTCATAGAAGATTAGCTAATTAAGGGATCCATTTTTTTTTTAGTATAGTGACAGATCACAGTATGAAACAAAAAGGATTTAACTTCTCTTTTGAGTTTCAAAGAAGGTTGGTAGATTCCTGCCAAAATATAATCTTGTCCTCATAAATGGGATGTCACTAGCTTAACACTTTTATCTGGTGAATGTGGGCTGCTGCTAAACTCATGTTTCTTTTTTGACTGCTTAGATTTTTCTGTCCCCTTTTAATAGAGTTTGACTTCATTTTTTTTTTTTTTAGTTTGGGCAGGAGTTTTTAACAAGATTTTTGGAAATGGTATTGCTCGACCACTTATCCTATCCTTTTCTTTTCACTCCAGGTCAATTGAATTTCACCTGAAATTTCTGTGGGATTTAATATTTTGGGGTTTTTTTCCCATGCTTTGCTATAGAAAGCTTAGTTTAAACTTATGTCATTATTTTTAGTTAGCATCTCACTCTAAATTTTAATAGCCTTTCATCATACTCTGAAATTGTAAGGTGAGAGTTAGAGTAAGGAATGACAAGTTCAGGACAGAAGAGTAGTGTGAAAGAACATGAGATTGTTTTGGTTGGTTGGTTTGATAAAGGGGTTGGTTGGTTGGTCACTTGTTTGTTTTGTTTGTTGTGGCACCCCCCCCCCCCCCGTGTTCTTTATCATACCTTCTTTTGATGGGTGGAAAATGGAAAGAATACTTCTTCAAGACTTCTGCAGTTCTCCTCTGTATAGAAGTGTTTAAATGCTTTTAAAACAGTAATGACATTGGAAAGTGGGATTTCTTTTGAAAGATGCAAGGAATTTAAGTGGTAGATAGAACTTTTTGATCAGTTAAGCAGTTTTATCAGTATGGATGAAATACATGGACTGACTGATGCCCGGCTCAGATGGATCATCTGAAGTTGTTGGTAGTTGCTCAGTGTTGGGGTTTATGTGATCATGGAGTAGTGGGGGTGGAGGAGACATCACTTTGGTTTCTTACTTCCTGGGAATGAAGGAAGATAACAAGGATTAAAAATACTCCTCAGTACTCTCTTAAAATGCACAGCTAGAAGCATTTAATCCAGGGAATCAGTAAATGAATCTGCAAATTTTTTTTATTTTTGTGTTTGTCTACAATTTTGGCTCTGAGTTCCAATTCTTGGTGAATCATTAGTCCCATTTCCTGGTGTGTATTTGAGGAAACCACTACATCTTACTCTGAAGAAGCACAGTCTTACAACTGAGTTCAGTTTTTTTGTAATTACTTTTGGCAGGGGGGAGGGTGTTTGGGGTTTTTTGTGTGGGTGGGTTTTTGGTGTTTTGGGGAGAGGTGTTTCCTGGAAAAGTGTTAGTGGTAGATGCAGGGTTTATTTTGAAAGAGAAGTCTGATCTGAAGAGTATTATGAAGTTCTGTTTCTTTTCCTGCAGACTCTAGTGGCAGCAAACTTAGATAGTTTGACATGGGGATAGTGAATTATCTGCTTACACGTTTGCAAGGGTGAAAGTAGTGACTGGACAGCTGCATAAGGAAGCCCAAGGCTTTAAGATAGGTACTGTCTGTAGGAAGGTGGTGGGATGAGGAGCTGAGTTTACACTGAGTCTCATCTGTGGCCCTTGAATGACTAAGGGTCTTTAGGACAGAAAGATGAGAAAGTGGTGCTGACGATCCAAAGTGCAACTTTAGTCTTTTCTCTCCTACACAATATTTAGTTTCTGTGGTAATAACAGAGCTAAGATGAGAATGCATAGGTTGCTTTAAGGCTGGTACAAAATTGAGGTATTTCAGTGCATTGGGGTAATAGAGTTGTCTGCTTTCTTATGTTAAAGATGACATACTAAGAGTGTTGAGTACTTTTGTCATACGTATTGCAGAATGGATATAAGTGGTTCATGAAGAATAATTGGGTTGGTCTGTGGTGTAGACTAATATACAGCTTGCTAATTGTTTGATTATAGTGGTAAGTAGAGAAGAAAAATTCTCTAAAATCTCTCTTGGTGATTCCTTGAAGCTCTGAATCCCTTAATCCCTGCCTGTAGTTTTGCTGATATAAATATTACTAGGAACTTTCTCAGCATCATCCTTAAGTCCTTAAACTTTTGCAAGTTATTGTGATTCTCTTAGTCTCCTTTAGAAGCATTGTAGGAATTGTAACTAGGTGAACTATGTTGCATTAGAAGATGAGATGTAATTGCTTCCCAGTGACAGTGTACAACTGCTCTCAGGTAATCTCTCTTCAGCTGCAGCTTATATCCACAGTTACTTGGTTGAGGAAGGTCAGAATCTCTGAGAATTTACATGGTCCCCTCTGTCACTGCAGTTTTCAAGTTGTGTATTTGTGAATATAACCCATAAGGGACTAAAACAGATAATTTCAGATAGGTTAATTTGGAAGTATGTAATATTTGCTTTTGTCAACTTTATATAGAGTTGGTGTCATAGCTGATATTATTAAAGACTCTATGGGTGGTCTTGTAAGATGCTTCAGTTGAACAGCTAAGAACACTAAGCTGACTTGAGCAATTGTGTCCATGGTACTTTTGGCACCTCCCAACACTTGTAGATTGTGCAGGATATGGGGATGGGGTGGGGGTTGTATTTTTGTTCAAGTTTCCAGAGTTCTTGTTCAAGAATTGATCTTTCAGATGTAAAAAGTATGGACAATGCAGTATCCTTATGAAGAAGGAGTGTCTGAGGAGGGTGAATTCTTTGTCTTTTATATTCAAGGATGTTTTTTAAAATCTGATGTAACTTTGAATGTGTTTCTTTATTACTGATCATTTTTTACTAGGGAGAGAAATACAAATAGTTCCCAGAGAAATTGGCAGTTGTTGCAAGTGATGAGTTATAAAGAGAAGAATTTAAGAGGCTGTCAGACATTGAAGAGTACAAAGAGGCGAGGTGATAAAAAAGTAATGCTAGTGGTTATAAGAGAAATTTTTGTTTATTGCAAACAGTGAATTCCAAATGTCAAGCCACCGAATTTGGTAATATTTACAGGCATGTACATAACTTATTTCAGTGAAGTCCTGTAGTTAGCTCAGTACATAGCTATCCTCATAAGGCTTGTATGGGCCGCCGTTCACAGCCAAGCTTTGAATTTGGCCTTCATTATTAAAGTTTGGCAATGCCTGTCATCCTAGTAGGTGACATTCTCCATGTGTCCTTTGTCCTTTTTATTGAGGTAAAGGGGAATGGTAGTGTGGCTGCAATAATTGTTAGTAAGGAGCTTCTCAGGTTCTATTTCTGGTGAATTTACTGTCTGGAAATATGAAGACAGCATCTTTGAAAAAGAACCCCAGCCCAAGGTAGTGAAGAATTTTAACTGCAAAAGAAACTGCAAATGTGGACATGGGTAGAGTAAGAAAGAGAAAAAATTATGAAGACAGTCAGACGGAGAAATCGTGCAAATAAACCTGAAATGTGACACCTGTGGGAGGGGAACTTGGTATGCATTTTTCATTAAGTGTTTTGTGAAGTTACAAATGTATATAGCATACTGTTCTGTAGGGGTTTCTATAGCTAAGCTCCCTAGAAATGCTGTACACTATAAAATGTGAGGAAATCCTAACCTGCTCTTTGTTTGCTTGTTTTCCTAGTTTTTCTCTTGTGTGCCTTACCATGCAAGAAAAAAACCCCTCCTGTTTTTACTTCTGTTAGATTGCTTTAACTATATGGTTCTACATCTTAGTTTATATGGATTATATAAGGAAAACAGGATAACAATGAGGAAGAAAAAGTAGCAAGAATAATAATTTATGTTGCTTATACCTATATGCATGTGTTTTGTGAGTAAGTATGTGCATAGATAAGTTTTGACTGGAAATCTTTGGCCATTCTGTTGAATTGAATGTCTTAGTAATCTGTAGGAGTAAAATTTGGGATATTTAATATTGAGAAGCACATAGTTATTATTTTAGGGGGGGGATCACTGATATCAACGCTTCAATATATTTGTGCTAATTAGTTTTTAGTGTATCTATGTATCTTACAAAAAAATCTCAGAGGGGAGGAGGGTAGCTTTGCAAATGCAGTAAAACACTGAGAACTCAGTAAGCTTATTGTTAGAACATAGACACTTATACAGTTTTAAAGATAATTTTTTTAAAAAGTTGTTTTATAAAATAGTTTCTTGCACTTTACCTGCTGGCTTTTCAATTTGGTAGATAACATCTGAACTCCAGCAGAGTTTTATAATCCCCACGTGCTTAAATATACTAAATGTTCTTTTTCCATTAAGGTTAATGTTCGTGAAGAAATTGAAGAGTTTTTTCCAAGAATGTGGAAGATAAATCAAGATAAAAGAAGGCTAATGAAAAGTATTAAAGATCAGAAAATTAAAATTGAATGGGGGAAAAAATTGAACAGAAGATTGGTCAGATAGAAGCACTTGAATATTTTTTTAAGGCTATAATGAATTGTTTGAATTGGGGAAGAATACACGAAGTATGAAAAATGAAAAACTCAATGAAGAATGAAGAAAAGTAGAAAGCAAGAGTGAAGTAGAATTAAAAGAATCTGGAAGAATGAATGGGTCCTAGGTTAAGTAAATGTATGGTTTATGTTCCAGTGTCTGTATGATCAAGTTGTAGATGAATTTGCATGATTACTTAGTTAATAGAGAATTGGTGATCTGGTTCAAGCAGGGACCTATTTGAGGCAAGCATACAATATTAACAGTGGGTTAGCAAAACGAAATTTGTTTTGGAGGGTATTGCCTAACCATTTGTTTTTCAGGAGCAATCAATATAATAGAATTACTGTACTTTAAATGTTAGGAGTTAGGCATTTACACAACCAATACCATTTTTAATACTGTCTTTTTTGTTAGGAGTCTCGCTCCCAGTCAAAATCTCCAGCTGGGAGTCCTGCTCGTGTAAAATCAGAGAGCAGGTCAGGATCTCGCAGTCCATCGAGGGCTTCCAAACACTCTGAGTCGCACTCTAGGTCAAGATCAAAATCAAGGTAAGTTCAGAAAGTTATTCATGTCAGCTCAGTGTTACTGCTGTTGTTTTGGTAGGTTGGTGAAGTTTCTTTTCCCCTGTTGTAGAAATTACAAATTTTTTGGGACGTATTAACAGGGATATGTTAATTTGCCTGTTTGTGCTCATACAGGTGGACAAAGTTGGGAAATGATTTCATGGGTACAAATAGAGAAAATACTATAATTAAAAGTAGCAATGTAGAAATCACAGCTGAAATGTGTAGGTTTCTCTCTTCCAGAAGATAGAAAATGGATTGCATTTCAATTTTGTGAAGCTGCTTCCTTCTCCTGAAATTGTTTATGTGGGAATTCTTGTGTGGACCTTTCCTTTAGGGGGGAAGTAAAAAAAGTCAAGTGCAACCTGGCGCAAAGGCATCAGGGTTACATAAAAAGAGTAAGCTGTCTCACTGTTGGAACTACTGGAAAACAGTGTTTGTGAATGTTCTGGACATTATTTCATTGGAGGCTTTAAAAAAATAATCAAAAACTATGTCTTACATTGGGTGCGGTCTTAATTTATGAGAGTTTTAAGATTTAAATTAATTTTTCAATGCTGCACATGTCTTCTCTGTCCTTCTCTACCCCAAGTATGGATGTGTGGAGGTAAAGCTTTATAGCTTTCAGGTCTGATGGAGCTTGCATGGATCAGAAGAGAAATGTCTTAGGCTTTTTTCTCTAAATATGCCATAACTATTACCTGGTTTATGTTACCTATCTTCTCTATTCCCTTTTAGCAACATATTGATGAAAATGGGGAAAGCTACTGAATCTTTCTTTTACCAACCACGAGAGAAAACAGAAAACAGCATTTGTAGCACTAGAGGGGAAAGAGGAATAGTCTTAACGTTGTATCTCCTTCCCAGTTCTTGGGAGAGATCAGTAATACATCTTCTCCATCTATACACTTTGTACCAGAGCAACTGAAAGAGTTGCTGTGCTCTGAATTGCCCAAGTTCAACTCATGTTACAGTTTCTTGCAGTGTTTAGCTAGGTGATTACCTACCTGTTGTTTTAAACAGCTTATTATCAGCAAGGCATTTGCAAAGAAGTGTTTGAGGATTAGAGCAGATGTTTGCTTTTTTTTTGGTCTGGAGTAATTTTCATGCCTAGACAAACTTTACTTGTAGATATTGCAGCACTGTAGTCCTGCCAGATATTTCAATTTTTCAGTCAAAATAGTACTTTATAGTGTGGCATATCTAGTTTCTGTGCCACTGTGCAGTTGTTACAGCCAAGCTGATGTAAGTTAAAACTCTGAAGTTGCTGAAAGCTGTTGTGAATATAATCCTCAGTGTATGTCAGAAGTACTCTCAAAGAGTTAAAAATGGTGCTACCGAGCAGGTTATTAGAGATCCATGCAATCTTTAGGTATGCAAGGTAGAAAAAGCTTAATGGGTTTAATATTGTAGACACCATCTAAGAAAAGATTTTTCTCTAGAAGATGTACTGTTTAGAGTTCAACAAATGATGGCCATACACATTTGCCCTGACTGGAGGCTCTCTGTTTGTCGAAGATCCAGGTCCAGAAGACATTCGCACAGACGTTACACCCGTTCCAGATCCCATTCTCATTCCCATAGGCGACGCTCTCGAAGCAGATCGTACACGCCAGAGTACCGTCGGCGCAGGAGCCGCAGTCACTCGCCAATGTCCAACAGGAGAAGGCACACTGGCAGCAGAGTATGTCATGTTCAGAAAGGCTGAGTATCGACACAACAATTGCTCCTTGTATCAGGGTAGCCCAGGTTACTGCAGGCTGAGTTTGACCTGCTGGTTTGTCGCTGGAGGATACAGGGATTGGGTGGGAGTGGGGGTTATGTGTGGTGCAGTCTCTGTCCTTACAGTTGAACGCTTACTCCCTGGACCTGCAACTAACTGGCAGGGAAGTTGTAGAATTTAATTGAAAAACATTCTACTGCAAGTCAGTATGTGCAGGTATGGTGACATTTGGCTTCAGTCAGCTCTAGAAGTTAAGCTGTTCTGATTTTTTTTGTTGTTGTTAAAAAAGTATATAACCTTTACAAAAATGAGACCACATCTGTGTATGCTGGCAACCTGAAAGTATTGATAAGATTGACATAGGGATCCATAGAAGGAAATTCCCAAGTGTTTATTTGCTTATAGAGCATATGTTGGAGATTGCTTGTGATTTTAGGCTTCTGATTGTTTCATTTGATTTACCTTGAAGTAAAGCCTTGTGTTATTAGGTAATAAGTAAATCTTTATAGTAGACTAGAAAAATTTACATTTGTGGAAAGGAGGTGCAGTAAGTCTTTCAAAATATAGATGAGAGGTGTCTCTGTTATGAGCAGGAGGAAGTATAGCTACACCAACAAAAATCTAAAATACTAATCCTGTCATTCCGAGATTTCTCCTTGTGTCCTTCTTTGTAACAGCAGAGTGGTTGGGGTTGAGAATTGGAAAGCAATTTTGCCACTTCTTTTGTTGTAGAGAGAGCTTGCATACTGGGTTGATGGGAGGCAGTACAAAAACCTAATACAGAAGTTGCCCTTTAGTCATCCACAATCATTTTAGGCCTTCCAGTGGTGATGCAGTTGTCACTTGGCACTTAGGGTCTGCAGACTGATCTCAGTAGTCTCTTGCCTTGGAAGAATTCATGGGGTTTAAGTGTAAGAGGGATGTTAAAAACATGCAACAGGTATGGATGTGGGGAGGAATTTACCTGAACAATTATTTAAATGACAGATTTTATTATACTTAGAGGATTTTAGTAATAAAATTAGTATAGTTGCCAGTGCCATTGAAATATGGAGTAAAAAATACAAATCTTGATGTGTATAGTTCAAACTTTTGAGTTACAAACTGCCAAGTCTTGTGCTCTTTAGCTATAGTGTGGAGTTGCAGAATATTCATGTCTTAAAACAGAAGTTTGAACTTTGACAAATGGAAAGAAAGGAATTTCAAATATATGAATAGTGCAGGCATCTTATTTTCGCAATAGGTTCCTGAGCAAATGTGCTGAAAAAAATATGACAGAAGATCTAAACCTTTTCAGTCTTTGAATCAGGCTGAAAAGCAGGCACTGAGGCATAAATTATAATTCATAGATGACTTACTGAAACTGAAATACAACTTTCAGTTGTGTCAGCTTCTAGTTGTTATTTTGGCAGAAACAATAAATCTCTGTGCTTGTTGCTGGTGTTTTAAATTGCTGCATCTGGTAGTACAGGTGCCAGACACCTAACTGAAAAACATGAAAAACTTTTTGACCAAAATAATCTTACAGAGGATTTGGCATTAGATACAAATTCTCTGGCATGTAAAGAAATTTTGAACCTAAAAGACAACTTGTACCTTGTACTATTACATATTTGACTTTGTCTAGATGAATTGAATTTTTTTAAGTATCCCACATCATGATCGAGAGTGAAGTTTTGTGCTAAAGAAATATGCATGCTGTTGGATTACAGTTTCACAGAACTGGCCTTCAACACTTGTCGCTCTCTAGATGAAAGAATCAGGTGCCTTTCATCCCGTTTACAAGTGGAAAGATTAACTTACAAGTGTAAATATTGACTTTCAGTATATTGGATAGGAAATGCTGAGGTGGAGGAAGTGTCAGTAGGAGCTAGATGATAGTTCAGTTGCCTGTGCTTAGGAGCTCAAGTGCTCCCATGCAGTGTGGGCAGCTGGAGGCAGTGTGCACTCACAGTGCCTGTGATGACCATGCAAGAGGGCTGAAGGTGGCAGTTCAGGCTGGCTGACCTGTCTGCAACACGGATTTGTGTGTGGTGTCTGCCCCTTGGTAGTTTAAATATGAAATACTAGTAACATGGGTTCCTCTTGTTCTGTAGCTTTTCTGTATATCAGAATGATAATTTTTATCAACTGTTTTTTCCCAACATGGGAAACTTGTCTTGGTCTTTTTTCTAAAATTAAAACCATTGAAAGTAGTTGCTTTTTGAAACAATCTTACTATTAGAATGATAACTGTTAATGTGTTAAACTGTGTATTACCTGTTTAGTTTTCTTCAGATTAAATTTTTTATAATTGATAATTTTTGATATAAGAATATTCAAATTTTAATAATTTTTTTAGAAATGAAAACTAATTGTTTATTGGAGATCCATGCAATCTTTAGATGTGCAAGGTAGAAAAAGCTTAATGGGTTTAATAAAACTAATTGAGTTGAACATTTTTGTTACCAGGCTAATCCAGATCCCAATACCTGTCTTGGAGTGTTTGGTCTCAGTTTGTACACTACTGAGAGAGATTTACGTGAAGTCTTCTCCCGGTACGGACCTCTCACTGGTGTCAATGTGGTTTATGATCAGCGGACTGGACGGTCAAGAGGATTTGCTTTTGTTTATTTTGAGAGAATTGATGACTCTAAAGAGGTAAATGCATGCTTTGCTACTTTTTTCAGGTGTGCTCTTTATGCATTATCTTCATTAACTGTCTGTAAAAAAAGACAACAAGCTTTTGAGTGTGTATTCACTAGCACATTCTCACACTGAGATTAATTTTAAATCTTTTGTTCAAGCAATGTGGCAGTTCTAAACAAATCAAGCATTTGAGTTCAGGTACATGGGCAGATATTGAGCATAAGCTTATGCTCAATATCTTAAATATCCTAAATGTCATATTAAATCACCAATGAGCTCTGGACTTTGATTTTAGTCTGTTACTTCAAAATGCAAATAAATCTTTAAGGCTTCTATATCCCAAGTATTTTTGAGACATTTTGGAAGTTAAAACTTTAAGTTGTTTTCTGAATGAAAATTCTGGTGATTCCTTGTGTATTTTCTCCTTTTAGGCATGTTATTGTACATTTGAAAAACAGTGGGGTTTGTCTTGATTTGTGCCTTGGCCAGTTGCTTTCCTTGTTGTTTAACAGGTAGCTGTTAATAGCCAGACAGAGTTGTTAGTATAATAGATCTGTAAGGAAAGAATCAAAGAATATGAACAGCAGCCTGTGTTATGATCCACCACAATTTACATTAAGCAGTAGTTTTTTTGTCCCTATAATGATACCGTGAACTTTACCACCTTTACTGAAATTCGTAGATAAAGTTGCTATTAAAAGTAAAGGCACTCTCTGAAAACTACTTAAGGTCTGCGTTGTGTGCATCTCTTTCTTTGGGACAGACTTCATCTTGTTCATGGATTAATAGGTTTGGGCAGATGTGCTGTTTGATTCTGTGTGCATTTGCCAGGTTTTATTTATAAGGAGATACTAAATACGACTCCTCTCTTTATAGATCATTTAGTCTTGAAGGCAGGGAGAATGACAGCTCTGGAACCTATCAGGAGCTGAAAAATAAGAATGCTGCTGCTACTTGATGATAATTAAATGAAAAAAAACTTGGATTGCTTGATTGAACTAAGTTCTTGTGTTTGACTTCTGGTATGATCCAGAATCAGTTTATGGGAAGAGTAGTCTTGGATGTATATGTGTGTGCTTGTTGCAAGTTACAGAGGTAAGTAAAAGGACACAAACCTTCCTTTAGTGTCCCTTCTGTATTCTCCTGCAGTCTCAGTTGGAGAGGTTGGTCGAGAGATTAATGGGATGGATAGCTGTATATCTATCTGTCTTTGATGGCCTGCTCTGTTCTCACTTCTAGACTTGTATTTCTTTGCACACTGAATTTGTTGGGATTTTGAAAAAGTGGCTATTTTGTAAAACATTTTGCATCTGAAATACTTGCACAGTATTCCTTGGCACATCCATGTACCAGTCTTGTCTGCTGGTACAGCTTTTTTTCTTTTTTTTTTTCTTTTTTTTTTAAAAAGCTTCATATGTCCTTAGAGGTAGGTTTTTTCCCCTGGTTGCCACGGGCAATGGTCATGCGTGATACCATGCATTTCTTAAAATGTTCCATGTAAATAGCATGAAGTAATTTGTTTAGCATAAAGCTGTTTTGGCAGATGCTATGAAACTGAAAAAGAGATGTTACTTCCATTCAGAAATACAGAAGTAAAGATTAGGGCCTTAAGCAGGAACCAAAATAATTTGGAATGTAATTAAACCCATTTTTCTTTTCTCCAACGGATTGGTGCCTGAAAAGGGGGAAAGGATGCAAACTCTCCCAACACCTGGAATTTAAATAACTGAAATATTTTGGCAAAAAGGACAGAAGCAAAACTTGTTTGACTTATTTCATTAACCTTGAGGACAAATTTGAAGATGACAGTAAGTGGCAGCTGGTGTAGAAAAAGGGGAGATATATAAAGTAGGTATATACAGACATATAGCTAGACAGCTGTAGGTGTGAAATTTTGCAACAGTCCCTGTAGAAGAACACTGAAAGAAATGTAGCATTCTGTGTTTGGAAGATATGCATACTCAACTTTTCAGACTAAAGGTAAACACTTGAATTACTTCTGTTCTGAATAACTAACTCCTCTTAAAAATAATAATAATTTTTAAAACTCCAACCAACCAAAAACCATAACCAGAATCCCAAACCTTCAACATCCAAAACATCTAAATAAAGAGATGATATATTGAACTAAATTACAACCCCATATAAAGATAGATGGATTAAATGAGAGTAGAACTCTAGAGAAAAAGTTGGATTTTTCATAGTCTCTACTATTGCCCTTCAGGAAGGCTAGCATAGGGAAGCTTCTCAGCAGACCTGCTCTGAAATACAGGTAATACTAAAAATTTACATCAAATTAATTGTGAGTAGGTATGTTTAAGCTTTCATAATTTAAAGATTAATTACTGTCAGTTGTGCATGGATTCTCGTGCAGCTAAAAATCCCTCAGGATCTTTGTCATCCTACCACTTTTACAAACTGGATCAGTTATTGAACTAGTTAAAGTGTTGCTGTGAGTCGTGATTCTGAAACCAAGTTGTGCAGTGGCCATATGGTGGTAAAGACATTTTAAGTTGTCAACTAGATCGATGTATTGGAACTCCAAAGACAATGTAAAATAGCATTTCTTAAAGGTGATACTTCTCAGTGTTCTAAAAATACAGAAGGGGCAGTTTTAAAGTGTATTTTTACTTTAACTGTTCTAAAATTTCAGATTATGACACCATAGCAGCCTTGTTGTTAGCTGTTCATGAGCATCTTGATTATAAAGAGGAACAGAAGCTTCGCTTTTGATAACTACTACACAGAGAAGCTGCCAAAGCATCACAGTAGCTTCAGACATTCCACTACAACAGGACTGAGAAAGAAGTTTTCAAAGCATGTGTCCAGTCCAGGAGATTTCTTGTAGAATATGTTCTATTCTCTTTGAAACCCTGCCAAGGTTAAGATGAAACTTCATGATCAGACAGAAGGTTCCTTTTCCATCAGATGTCTTTTATTGCATAGTGTTTGCAAAATAACACTCGACTGGATTCTTAGGTTTTGATCCATATTGAAGATGCTGTGGACACTGTCTTCAGTTCAAAGTGTGATAGCAGACAGTAAATGTCAAGGACTGATGGATGTCTAGGAAACAACTGATGAGTGTCTAATGATTGTATGGGAACCTGAGGATTTGCTGTGCCAATGTTCTTGTCTGTCAGCTTGTTCAAAGCCTGTTTGAAAAGCTTCTGTCATTATGTGCCTGTTTTTAGAAAGGGGATATAGAGGGTTTAATTTATTGTAAAGTTATTTTATTTCAAGAAGTTGTTGGTTTTTTAAAAATATTTAGTATTGCTTTTTTGCCTTAGGTGGTGCAGTGTCTTGTCTTGGCCACCCTTTTCCAAGTCCTCAGAATGTGCAAGTCCTTTGTGTGTGCACCATGCAAAGGGCAATATCTGTAAACATCTGTTCAAGACTTGTTTCTCACACTCTCTTACATAGTCTTCAGTGTTGCAATATTGTTTTGCAATGTTTTCACGAAATTATAGAGGATATTCATCTGCCCATCACATAAGGACTTTCCTTCTGTGTTTAAGAGGATTACTAACTTCTGTGTACTAGGATGAGAAAAAAATTAGGTTGATGGAGGAGGAATTGATTGTGTCAGGGTTTTACTTAACAGTAAGTTGAGAAAATCATGAGTGAAAAGTGCTGGCTGTTCTAGGGACGTGGTTCTTACTACAGTTACCAGGGATGTCATATGCTGCTAAACCAGCTTTTCAGTAGCTCAGACTGTGAAGTCTTAGTTGTTTAAACTGAGGCTACTATGAATGTACTGTCTGTAGGAGGAACTCATCTAAGAAGCATCAGCTACAGCAGCTGTTGGCAATATGGAATTTTCTAATGCTAGTTAGATGTTCTTCAAAAAGTTTTGAGCATCTTTTCAGAACCATTTTCTGAAGTGCTGTTCATTAACAATCAACACAAACCAGTAACATCATTCAGTTGCCAAAAACCAGAATAATAATGGAGTTTATCAGTTCAACTTGAAAAACATAAAATGTGTGGTGCAAGCAGACTAGCTTAGAACCAATGTTATTGAACAAAACTCCCATGGCTTGTTGAAGAAATGGTTTAAGTATTGTTCATGGTATCAAAAACAACCCTTGATATACCAGAAAAGAGCACTAGAAGGTCTCAGATGTTTGGAATTACAAGTTACAGACTTCTGGAGACTCTGAAATACCATGAAGTTGCTAATACTTGTAGGAACATCCAGTTCTTCATTCTGGTTCTCTAAAATCCTGTGTTTCTTGACTGTGAAGCTCTACAGTATGCTTTAAAAATAATACATTGAATCCATCAATGCTGAAGCTCATAATTGTATATGTTTAAAAGTTGTCATTGAAATCTCAAACTAGAGAATGTAAATTGAATGTTGTTTGAAAGTGAAATGGATACTTGAATTGAACTTGGCAGACTGCAGCAAGTGTAAAAAGATAAGTTTCTTTGTTAATTCCGTCAGATTTTTTTTTTCAGTTGTTCTCAGTAAATCCAGAAGTAAATGAGTAATCAGTTACTGGAGGGGGGAATCTAATCCATTGTGTGTTTCGTCCCTTGCTGTACCTGTGACGGAGTGGAGATGATGTTTTTTTCAGTGTCATTAAATGCAATAGACAAGAACTTCGAGTAAAAAACAATCAAAGAAACCCCCAAAACTACAGTGAGGAAAAGAAAAGGCAGTACTTTGGGAGGTTATTTTTAAGTTGTGAGAACATATTTTCAAAATAAGTCACAATATAAACTGCTTGTGTTTGGCTATTTAAGCATATTCAGTCTGTATGTTCTTAACTTTGTAGTGATTGAAAGTTATTGAAATAGTTATCTTAATTTTTTTAGTGAATTCTTGGTTAACTAATATCAGCCACCCATGTAAGTTTGCGCATTTAATTAGAAGTTGTGTTTCCAAACTTGTTTTACTCTATCTACCTAATTGGTCATACATATAGAAAACAGTACATATTGCATTAAATATCAAATGAACTTGAAATATTTCTTAAATTTATTGCTTTCTGACTTTTTTGAGCCACTGGAGATGATACTGTAGTTCAGGAACTGCCCATTTGGTGAAATTAACACCTTATAGATAATCAGTTTTCTTCTTATGGATAGTCTGCTGAAGATTTAAAACTCCAAAACTTTAAAAATGTGATCCAAAATTGAACCTATGCCATTCCCAATCCTAGTTCTGTGCTCTGACTGCAAACATGTAGGTGTGTATTCTAGCCTACAAAAATCAAGTTTTCCATAGAATTTGCAACTAGAATTATTATTATATGTTTATAGGAATGCTGTGTTCTTGCTTACTGTCCTCTTGCAAAAGCCATGCAAGTCTTGTAACAACATTCAGATATTTGGAAAATAATCTAGGTTGTAATAAAAATAGATTGTTGACTGTTTAAAGACTCCTAAGAGGGTATTGTGTGTCTTAAAATCCAATATTATTTGATTTTTTTCTTTTTAAAGTTTCATTTCATCATCTTAAACAGTATTTGAGAATTTATTGAACAGTATTTGAGAATCTGGCGTTTTTAGAGATAATATGTAATTTTTTCTCTTTGACACTGAAATATTCTTAACATGGCTATCATGCACACCTAAAACCATCAAGAAAAGGAAAGTGAAATTTGTTTTGAATATGACATGCAGTAAGAAAATTTTGTGAAACCCCAAAACTTTCTTGTAAACTACTTTAACTTTCAATAAAGCACAGAAGCGGCAGTGATTAGGATCACTTGCATATTTTTACAGCCTTCATACAAAATAAATACTGTTGTATCAGTTACATGAACTCAGGTTTTCAGAGAGGGCTTTTTGTCATCTTGCAGCAGTCCTTACCTAATAATGCCAGCATAAGTACTTCACTTCAGAGACCCAGAGGTGTGCAGTTAAGAGTGGTGCAGAGAATCTTCTCTTTAGAAGCAATTTCCAGTTGCTAATTACTGAATATGAGTGATCTATACTATTAATTGTAGGTTTTGGCCTTCCTGTTTGGGGATGCAGTCAGAACTATGAGGCTTTATTGTTTTTGTCTATCTATTAAAGATTTTCTCTATTTTAAATTTTTTAGTTGGCAATTATTGCTAACAGCTGTAAAAGGAAAATGTTTTAATATTTGGTAGGACATTAGATATTATGACTAGGGTGTCAGGAGTTCTGTGCAGTCTGGTAACCATGATTTTTATACACTGAAATGTAACACATTTCCTGGTATTTCTAAAACAGCCAGCTCTCAAAATTAATTCTTCATTTCTCTTGCTGGTATGCTGGTCTTCTCTATACTGCTCCCTCTGTCAAAGAAATCTTCCTCTGGAAGAGGTGTTTGTTGGCTTAACTGAATAAGACAAACACGCCAGATGTTCTGTATTTGAGGTGGCTTCTTGTCAGCTAAGCTTATTATTCTGAAAGTTGTTGACTGGACTTGAAAATGCCATGCTGCAGAAAATTTCTTAGAATTTAACTTACTGCATTTCCAGAAAGATGTGTTTCATCACAGAGGTAATTTTTCAGCCAGATATTTGCAGCCTTCATTGTTAGGCTTGTGCACACATACTTTCCTAGGATGCACACACAGATTTATTTTCATTTATATCATCCTTGTGGGGAAAAAAAAGTGTTAAGGCTAGAAGACTAAAGCTGAGGAATGTGTTTTAGTCACAAAATATACCTGAGTGTATATTGAAAGACTTGAAATGCTCTTTGCTGTGCCTTGCAGTTGGCTAAATGTAGTTAGTTTTGTACAGGAACACAAATCACTAGGTGGCGATATAGTATGGACACAAACAGCATTACTAAAATACTAACTCTCAATAAATACATCAGTGATCATCAGTCACCTCCAGTTTGGACACAGCAGTTAAATCATATGGATATCAGGTTTCTGTATCTCCTTTACAATTTGTATGTAAGTTCAGTGAGGCTCTTGTTAGAGTTGAGATTTTTGAATAAATGCTTTATTATTAAAAAGAAGAAAAAAGTTGTCTGTTTAGAGCCACCTTCATGTTTTGAGGTTGTGTCTTGTTTTTTGTAGATAAAAAAATAGCAAAGTGGTTATGTTCTTTAACTCAAGATTGTAACAGCGTCTCTTCTCCAGACATGAAAAATTGAAATAATATGTATTGGACTAAGTGCTGTGCTTAGTGTTGAGAAGTAAGTGGTGTGTATTGGCTTTTCAGGGAGCAGATAACAAAAGCTATTAAAATTCAAAAAGCAAATTTAAAAAAAATCATTTCAAGTCCATCATTAGCTTTTAAAATTAATTGTTGTGGATTTGTTGGGGTTTGGGTTTTTAGGTTATTTTTGCATGAATGTAAGTCTCAAAAGTTCACTGTGCTCCTTTGAATAACTTACTTTGATGGTTTGAGTTTGTGAAAGGCCATTGTATTGATTCTCAGAGTGGAGGAGCTGGGGCTGGAACACCCAGCGAGTGCGTGCAGGGGCTGCGGGCAGCTCTGAAGGCACGGGCATCTGAGCGCGGAGCCTTGTGTGTATCACTTAAGCGAGCTGCTATTGTGAGAGGGAGTGGGGAGGAAGGTTGTAATTAGGTATCCATGTAGGCTGAACCCGCCATTTTACTAAGCTCTGCTGAAGTAGGTCCTTGTAAGGGAGATGGCAGGAGGCTGGGAGAGCATGAAATGGCAGCCGACGAGCAGTAATCCGGCCATATGCACCCTACAGGAAGCCACTGTTTTGCACAGCTTTTGAATCCGCCCGTCCCCTCTGGGGCAGAGACGGCGCTGGGAAAGATGCAGTTTTCAGAAAAAAGCTGGTTTGACTTTCAGTTTGCCTTTCAGATGGGTAGAAGATAAAGTCTAGTGAGAGTGGCTGTGTTAGTGGTTAGCCTGTGCTCCCTTAAACAGGATTGAGAGTCGCATTAGTTCGGCCCCCCAGTGCAGCCCTGTGACACCACCGGCACACAGGCATGGGGACAAGAGATGAGCCAGTCGCCACAGTGGGGCACTAGTAACCAGTCTAAACAAGACCAGTTCCGGGCTTGTTTTTCTGGTGGAAAATAATGTGTTTGTGCATAGTCTTCCATAGTTACCAGTAGGTTGCAGATGTCACATCCCTGTTCCTTGTCTCTCCTGCAGGCAATGGAGCATGCAAATGGAATGGAGCTGGATGGCAGAAGGATTCGAGTGGATTATTCAATCACCAAAAGAGCGCATACACCCACCCCAGGCATCTACATGGGCAGACCAACACAGTGAGTTCGGTGGATTTAAACTGAATGCTAGATTCTGTTTCAAGAAATTACTAACCTACACCTCTTAAATCCTACTGTTGTTTATTGTATCTTGATTTGTAGAAATATTGAAGGACCTGTTAATAAAAAATAATATCCAGCATGATCAATTAATGTATCCTTAGCCTGCTGAAATACTAAGGTGCCCCTTTGCCTTTGATTTTGATGGGAATTAACATCAAATCCCTCGTTTTTCTGGGAGATTTTGAACGTGTTTTTATGTAACTACTTTGTCTGTATATTTCTGTGATACAGTCTTAAGTGTCTGATTTACTACAAGACCACTTAAAAATATTTTAAATAATTTATATTTATCTATCTAATAATTAACTCAAGATGAAGACTAGATATATGAAGGGGGTTTTGTTTTTGTTTTTTCTTTTCCCCTAATAGCAGTGGAGGAGGTGGTGGCGGTGGAGCAGGTCGTCGCCGGGACTCATACTATGATAGGGGGTATGACAGAGGATATGACAGATATGAAGAATATGACTACAGATACAGGTACCCTATCTTTATTTCATTTCTGTAACAGTGGATTTGTTGGAAAGTCAGATGACAAAACATACTCAGTTCGTAGCAATATTCTGCATACATCTGTTATGTGTTAGAGCCTCATTCCCTTAGGTTTTATGGGACTGAAGTAGTCAGAATCTTCAGTGTTTATGTAATTTGGTTTTTCTGTTGGGCAAGGGGTTAATTTTGCTGTGTTAAGGAGGTGTAGACCATGTATCCCAGGAATCAAGTGGACAGATAAAAAGGGAACTAATTTTTCTATGCTGTATATAGAACCAGGGACAGCTGATACACACTGCTGTTTAAAAAGGGATTATTTGTAGATGGGATTTTTAATGCTTGACATTTCATAACCATCTTGCTGTTTTGAAAGTTATCTGGTTTCAGAGAATGTTGTTCAACAAGAATTGTAGGCATCTGGAAAAGCACTTTATGTGTTTGTAAGGCTAGTGAGAGTTTATTAAATTCTTTGTCTGGGAATATCTTAGAGTTTAAACACATCAAATAGAGAAATATAAAAGCATTTATTAAATGACCATAAGCCACAGCCAAATAAAGCAGAAATCATTCATGCAGGCCAAGTCTTTCAGTGCTAAGGAAGTGGTTCTGTTCTGTAGAAGTGATGTGAATAAGGCTCCTTTCATAATGGATGTTGTTTGGTTTCTTTTTTAATTTCCTTTAAAGGAGACGATCACCATCGCCCTATTATAGTCGATACCGATCGCGATCAAGATCCCGTTCCTATAGTCCAAGTAAGTAAATACAAGTGAATAAACAGGATCTGGCTGACATAAACGTTGTTACATGAATTGATCAATTGGAATTCTGAATGTGAAAGCAAAAAAAGCTGGACACAGTTAAGTTGAGAAAATGTGTACAGTTAGTTTATGATTGTGTGATTAGTAATTTGTCATCTTTTGTTTTTTCCAGGGCGCTACTGAAGATCAGAAGAGTTACAGTTGAGGACTTGATTTTTAAATACAAAGTTCAGATCTTTAGCTTCCCTACTGCTTTCCCTTCCATCTTCCCTTTCTTGTCCTCCTTCCAGCTCTTTCACAAGTCTTTGGTTCATTTAGAATATACATATTTTCAGTTGAAGTATTCCTATTTTCCACCCCTTCTTATTGTAATACTCTTAAATATTGTAATTGTTGTAGTTTTTGTGTAGTAAAACATCTTGAGCAAAAAAATAGAAAACCCCAAAGTGCTGATACATTTTGGAAGTCATTCCTATTTTATTTCTAAAACAGTTGGACTCCTGACTAATCAGAAGAGAGCATTGATATTTTTAAAGCTTGCATGTCATATGTAGTATACACACTCGGATACTTTAACATAAACCTGCATTTCCAAGTAACTTGTTAATCTTTCTGTTAAAATGTTTACCTATTACTTTGATAAACAAGTAATGACTTTGAGTCTTTTCTGTAATGATAAATTTGCTTAGATAGTCATGAACCAGAGGATTTTTAAATTTTTTTTTGTCAAGTAGTTGCTTTGAAAGTAGACTATTTGAGCTAGATCAGAGTTTGGTATTTGACTGACTGGGAGAATAGGTCCTTGTACACTCAAAATTAAGGCTGTGTGTTTTATAGAAAAAAGTTTCTGGATTGCTACACAGTGGATAACAGTTGAAATTGAAATTGTTAAATTCCTGGGGTCTTTGTGGTACTTCATTGAATATTTCCTCTTAATTGGTGCAAGAGAAAAATATTTATTGAACATAGCAATTAGTTATATAATTTGCTGTTCATGAAAGAAAAAATGGCCAATTTTTTGGTATTGAAATAATGATGGAGCAAGTTTTGTTTCCAGTCCTTTTTGAACTTTTGGAAGTATGGATGGAAAAACCTACAGCTATGTGTAAACCTTTTTTTTCCCCCTCAATAAAAGTTAAGTCCACTGATAATGTGGTTTCTTGTCTTTCATTCTGTGTCTTGTGTCACTTTGGAACGTTGATTAAACAGTACTTGATACTGGGGTGTGGATGATAAAGTCAGCTTTTACCTGTCTTTTCAGGAGCCTTGTCTTCCCTGAGAATCAGTATGTGTTTATTTGGGATGGCTAAGCTGGGTGGGTAGTCCAGCTTTCTCTTGTGCCATCCTTGTCACTTGCTGGAGTTGTGGTGAGATGGTGGAATAAGAGAAACCCTGTTGACTTTGTTTAGTTTTCTGACAAATGGCTGGTTGAATGTTGATATTGCCACGCCAAAAGGAATACAACCAAAAAGCCCTTGCAGCAAATGTTCATCCTGATTGTCAGGGAAGGCCACCAAAAGAGTTTATCATGATTCTAGGAGTGTAAGTGTATGAAATGTAATTGCATTTGCTGTTTCTGTGTTGGTGCCAGGAACTATTAAGAAGTAGTTAAAAGAAACACCAGCACACATCTTTAAAGCTTGATGGAATATGCCAGAAAAATTGGTGACAAAACAAGTTCTAACTGGTTATTGCTCAATACCTTTGAATCCATGATGTCTTACCATAAATTTCAGTTGGAAATTCTTAGTAAATTGAAAGCAGAGTAGCTGAAACACTGAAGCCAAATCTTTCAACTCTGATGAATTTACCTGTACTAATTGGTGATCCAGACAAATTAGGAAATGTTAAGAAAATTTTTCTCTGTAAACCAAAGTCCCAATATCTCAAGATAAAGAACTATTGGTATATTTTATTTTGGTTTTGTTCTTCCAAACCATGGAAAGCAGTGTGCAGAAACAGTGAGTTAGCCAGTGTGACACCTAGGCACAAGGACTGCAAGGAGGATCCAGGGAGCTTACAGGCCTATTGGTCTGACCTTGGTGCCCAGGATGGTTATGGAGCAGCTGTCTTGAGTGCCATCACACATACAGGACAACTGAGGGATCAGGCCCTGCCAGTGTGGGTTTAGGAAAGGCAAGTCCTGCCTGACTAACCTGATCTCATCCCATGACCCAGTGACCCACTGAGTGGGAGAGGGCAAGGCTGTTTATCTTGTCTACCTGGACTGCAGCAAGGCCATTTATAGATACTGTCTCCCATGGCATTCTCCTGGAAAAGCTGGTAGTCCCATGGTTTGGACTGGTGCACTCTTCACTGAATAAAAAGCCAGTCTGGATATCTGGCCCCAGAGGGTGGAGGGGAATAGTGCCACATCCAGCTGTTGGCCAGTCTCAGGAGGTGAATGAGGGGATTGATTGAGTGCACCCTCAGCAAGCTCACAGATTATGGCAAGATGGGTGGGAGCACTGATCTGCAGGAGGGTAGGAAGGTTCTGCAGGGGGATCTGGACAGGCTGATGTTCAATGAGGTAAAGTGCCAAGTCCTGCACTTGGGTCACAGCAGCCCCAGACAGTGCTGCAGGCTGGGGGCAGAGTGGCTGGAAAGCTGCCGGGCAGAAAAGGATCTGGACATGCTGGTCCACAAGCTGGTTGAGAGTGAGCCAGGAGTGAGCCCAGGTGGCCAAGAGGGCCAGCAGCAGCCTGGCTTGGATCAAGGACAGTGTGGCCAGTAAGATTTACCAGTGATTGTTCTGCTCTACTCAGCCATGGCGAGCCACACCTCGAATCTTGTGTCCAGTTTTGGGCTTGTGAGTTCAAGAAAGACATTGAGGTGCTGGAGTGTGTTCAGAGAAGGGCAATGGAGCTGGGGACAGGTCTGGAGAACAAATCTTGTGTGGAGTGTCAGAGGGAGCTGAGGGGGTTTAGCCTGGACAAAAGGAGGCTCGGGGGTGACTGCATCACTCTACAAGTGCCTGAATGCGGCTGTAGAGAGCTGGGGGTTGGTCTGTTCTAGGCTGTAAGTGATACATCAAGAGGACCATGGCCCCAAACTGTGCCTCTGGAGATTCAGGTCAGGCATTCTGATCTCTTGACAGAAAGGGTTAAACGTTGGAATGGATTCCCTGCCAGGGAGGTGGTGGAGTCACCATCCCTGATTGGTCAAAGGTTGCACTTGATCTCAGAGGTCTTTTCCAGCCTGGATCATTCTGTGTGGATTATGGAAAGCAGTGTGCAGAAGCAGTGAGGCAGCCAGATGCAAAAGCATGGGGAGTGGCTGCAGTGTGGGTTGAGGGAAGCATTCGGGCTCAGGGAATCAGGATAACAGGAAGTGAGAGGTGGCTACTTTCTGCAGTGTATGGCATTTGTGGCCTGTAGTTGTCCAGGCTTGGGAAGTGTTGCCAGCTAGGGAGCAGCTCAGCACATATGCTGCCTGGAAGCTGAAGGAGGGTTGCAATACTGAGCTTGGAGATTGTTGCTTCCAACAGATAGATCTGTCAACTTAACATCCTACTTAGCACAAGTCCATATAAAGTTATCTGTGGGAGCAGCATTGTATTACAAGGTTCATTTTGTGCTTCATGTTCAGTGATGTAAGGCAGTCCACTTGAAGAACAGGTGAAAGTGGTAATTCCTGCTGTCCTGGACATACTTGTAGATGCCTGAAATGTATGAATAATTGCTGGACTTAATTGGCCATCTCTAAAACTGGCAGTCCTGAAAAGGAAAGGGTCATTTGCAGCTGTTTCCTCATTTGTGGGTGGGGCTTTTTTGGTTGGTTGGTTTGTTGGTTGGTTGGGGTTTTTTAACTGAGATCACTTGGGCAGAGATCTCTGGGTTAGCAGGGTTTCTTTTAACTTTCATGGCTTGCACTCTCCCCAGGAATGGTAGTCTCATCTCTGCTTTGTTATGAATGGATTTAAGAACACTGTTTCTTTAAACTCCATGTTCTGTGTATGAAATTAATTAGTCAAAGTAATTTTAACTGTTTCTGCAAACACAGCTACTGAAACATACACTGTTTTCTCTAGACATTTTTGTACTTCTAGTCCTAGGTGAATTGTTAGTGTAGTCGGAACTCTGAACAAATACTACGCTTTACAACAGAGTGACAAGTCAACCTAAGTAAAAAAAAACTTGATGTTGCTCTGTGCTAGGACATAAGAAGCTGAAGTTCAGAATGAGCTGCAGGGAATATTTAAATACTTACTTTAGACAAACCTGACGTTTATCTAGGTTTATGTATAGCCTCAATTCTAGGCGTAGCCTAGAGATTGCAAGATAACACTTGCTCTTAAATATGTCCTGTTCCCAAATGCTTCCAAGAAGTGGCCACAAGAAGTTCACAACAGCTGCTCCCCAGGCTAGTCCGAGGCTGTGCATGTAATGGAAAATTTGCACCCGATGGCAACAGTTAGGAGACATGCTGGTTTACATGTGGAGACAGAATACCTTCCAAGAGGGGGTGTGTGTACAGAGACAATGCACACGAGAGGAAGTTTATTAAGACAGTTGTTTAGCCATTTGTCCTGTGTAACTATACTTCAAATCTGCAATGACATTAAGACTTGATATTGCAGTACTCAGCAAAGCATTTGACTGTGGTGCTGCATGATGTGGAAATGGTGAGGCCCAGGCAGCTCAAGCATGCTTTTTGGGAAAGCACCTTCTGCTGCATGGCTTCACAAAGTAACAACTGGTCAGGCAGACTGTGCACCACTGCCACCCTTTACTATCAGTCCACTTAGCTGCTGCAGTCCTCTGGAGCTAATGTGAAAAACCAGAGAAGAAAAACAATCTGGGATAAACATTTTCTATTGCTTTATACCAAAAGCAATTTGGTTTTTTGGCTGGGCAAATGATGCAAATGAATTTCCCTCATTCTCACAGTCGCTGCCCTTGCCTTTAAACAGCAGCATAAAGGAGAACACAAATTCACCTAAGCCACCTCACCTTCAGTGTCTGTAGACAATTTCTTATTTGCTGATGTTTTGCTTCTGCATCAAATCTTTCAGGTAGCACTGCATCTGTACATAGACAGGTAGGGACTGTTAAGTTCAGCAGAGGAATGTTTTTGTGTCTTTCATACACTTGTATTTGTAAAGACAACACTTTGATCAAGTAAGGGTCAGTATGTCCAGAGAGCATAAAAAATGCCACCATCACACTTTCTCAGTTTGAAGTATTAAACTGGAACAAATAAACCCTAATACTTTCCCTTCTCTTGCTTTAGATACAGAAGTTAAAACATTCATTAAAACTGGCAGATAGACTAATGGCCTTGGAAAGGCTACAAGCCACTTCAGTGATTCTGTTGTTGAATTTCCTGGGGAAGTGAGAGACCACCTTATACAGAATGATTTCTTAACCTTTCTGGTAGCAACTGAGGCTACATTTTTGATATCTAATGGTAGATCTCTTTCACATTCAAATAGCAACTAAATTGTTTTGGCAAAACATGAAAGAAGATCTTTGTCAACAAAGGTCTGCAAACCTTTCTTTAAGTCTATGTGCAAATACTATGATGCAAATTGTCCCACTGTGCAAAAGGCCAATGGCGCTTCCTGTGTAAGATTATTTTTTAAGCTTAAAATGTAGTTGTTTCTCTGTACCCCCCTTTTTCTCTTTTTTTCCTTTGTTTTTGGTGGAGCATTCCAACTGTGAAGGTATCTGATATGTTAGGGATCAAGAATGGAGAGCTGTGGTTACCACGAGCCAATATTGGTGTAATAGTTCCACCAGTTCTGATCTGTGATTCCAGCCTTGTTCTTCTTCCAGTACTGCATTAGGACAAGGATGCACTCTCTGCACAGCATCTCAAGTTCAGTAATTTAGAATCTGCCAAAACTTCCAGGCTCAATTTTCTCATGCTGGACCAGTCCCATAATACTTGGATTACAGCAGCAGTGGTAAGCAGCACAGGCACAAGGTAATCTTCTACCATGCTTCTTTGTCTTTCAGGATTTACCCCAAAGGAAAGTACAGAGAACTCCTCAAGTAGCTTTCAGGTGTATCACAGGGGCTTGTATAGACCTTTATATTTGCTTTAAAATAAATAAATAAAATCTATAAACTAACTGGGGTAGAACAGTGGATCAGTTCTGTGTGGAGTGAAGTGTTGCAGCTCTCTAGATAGAGGAACCAGGGGCTGCCTAGACCCCTTTTTCTCACTGTTCCATTTTTGCTCCTGTTCTCAGCATGTTAAGTAGCCAGCCTTTTGCCAGTTTGGTTTGTGGATCCAAGGGTGTGAGGGAGATGTGTATTTGCAGTAATACCTCAACAATTTTAAGATGGCCCTCTTTGTCTCATGGTAGAAATCTCGTAAAAGTCATGGAGATAAAGAGAACCTGATGGATGGCTAAAGGTAGCTGATGGGTAGGGTACCAATATGACATTGGGATTTAATAATTTGCAGTGGCTCTCCTGTTTTTAACAGGTTCTGTGGAAGCAGATGCCTAACTCCCACAGCAGTCCAGGAGAGAGGAACCATGGAGCATTGATTACTAAATCACTGTTGATGACACATGATTCCACTACACTAACAGCACACATCATTACAAATACTGTCTAGCATCTATTCTCTCAATAAACACACGGACTGCCTTCACCAGGGGACATTCGACTGGTTGATGACTCTCACATGCACTGCTGGGATATTTTGGTGTGATCTGAACTGTGGTAGAATGGCAACAGAATGGAGGACTTTGCCAGCCAGCAGCTGTCTCCTGCTTCTCACCTTTCACAGTCTAACATGCTTTCCTAGTGCTCTTATTTCCTGTCTCCTCCTTGATCTAGATGTCAGCTTTCCCCTTTCCCCAGACCACTGGATTCAGTGCAGGATTGGGCAGAGAGGAGTATCATCTAGGGAACAAAAAGGTGATCTCTTTCACACTGAAAAATCCCAGATGTCAAATCCCACAGTTATTTTACAGCTGAATTCTCTCTGGTTGATGATCCTCACTTCCAGGCAGAGCTGCTAATTTGGATTTCTGTGTTGTATCTTTGCCAGTTTTGTGTGGTAAATGCTTAGGAGCTGGTTTCTTTAAAAAACCCAAGCAAACAAACAAACAAACAAACAAACAAAAAAAAAAACAACCAAAAAAACCCCAAACACAGAAAACCCTCACAAACACAAACAAACAACAAAACTCCAAACTCAAAAATCCCCCAAAACAATTATCCTCACCCCTACAACAAAAAACCACCTCAAGCCCCAAAGATTTTAACAGTGCATCAAATACAACTTCAGTCTGACAATTTATAGTTCTAGGAGACATGAATATTTTTCTGCCTTCAGAGCAATGAATTAACTTTAGAGGAGGGTTAATTACAAGGAGTCAAGTTTCCCATTAGCTAAGCCCTGACTTCCCCACTGCTGCCCCCCGCCAGGTGTGGGGCCGCTGCTCAGCACCTCTTGCTTCGCTGGCTCTCCTCTCCCCCCACTGCAAGGTGTGGAGCATAGGAAAGTGTGCTGAATGCTCTGTTTTCCTTGGCAGAGAGGGGAAAAAAGCAGAGATAACAGGTCCTAACCTGCATTTCACATTCCAATGCCTTTCTTCTTTGTGTATCAGCGGACACCTGAACAGGGAAGATGCCAGGCTCATCCCACTGGGCCATGTCCAAAGGAACATCTCGCAGACCTGCTGCCTCTTTAGAGCAGGTATAGCAGGGTTATTTGTCAAGCTGAAGACCAGATTCTTGCTTGTGTCCAAGTGTCTTTTATGTGTTTACAACAAATATAAGTCATATTTAAAGTGGTTGATGACAAATCTTCTGCTTGAGCAGTGACAGTAGCACAAACAATCACGGCTGTTGCTGTGCAGCCTGGGTATCCCTCCAGTGCAGCTGGCTCTGCCAAGGTGTGTGTGATACCACCACATCCACTGCTGGCACTCAAGAGAAAAGGTAGCAAGGGCAAAACTTCACAAAAACCCCAAAAATCCCCAGTGCTGGGCTCACACCCAGAGTAAACATGAAGAGCAGGGTTTTTAATGTTTTAAAGATAAACATTCTATTGAAGTCTAGATTTCCAGACTGTTTTATATACAGTGTGTTTAATTTCTATCTACTGGAGGCTAGAAGGGAGCCCATGCAGCAACTCACTCTGTTGAATTTCATAGAAAGGAGTTAGGAACAACAAATCTTCAAAATATAAAAAGACAAAACCTTATGGAAGTTAACAGCTGGACTAAATATTGACGTAGCTGAAAATATTCCCTGGAAAGGAAAATTCATACTGGGATTGAGTCATGTGATGTGGTGGGAATGTAGGAGAACTGGATGGGTACACGGGTAACCTTGGAGAGAAGATTTGCTCTCAGTTCTCCATATATGAAGTTAATAAATGCTCTTCTTCCAATGTTTTTTTGTCTGTTCCAGCTTTGGAAGATGGTGGGCGTTTTGCAAGAGGATCTGTGAAAGATGATTAAACAACATGATATAATTGAAAAATAAGTTTATAAAGTCTAAGCTGACAGATGCAGAACATGTAAGAGTGGCCTCAGGCACAGGGACAGCCTTAATGAGTAGCCTCATGCACAGGACTGGGCTGTCTGATCCCAAGTAGATGTCACAGGAGATGAGTTTTCAGAGGATCCAGTTCTGGAACTAAAAAATACAAGAGGTTTCTTTCTCATGTGGATTTAGATGCTGAAGAAACAGAGAGCTTTCTTCAGTTTGAGGAAGGGGTTGAGCCCCTTGTCTCAGTCCATGCTTATCCCACCCACCCCTGGTGTCCCCAGCCCAGTGCTGGTGGGGAGGCCCCTCCTTGCTGAGCACCCATGCAGTGCCTGCAAGCTGCACATTGCAGACCAGTTGGAAACACAGCCTCAAACACCAAGACATTTAAAAAATATTACAGAATCCACATTTTAATATTCCCCTAAACTTCTGCAGTTTAGCAGATCTTTAGTTGCACCACTGAGCTAATTTAGGTCATCAAAGCCAGAGAAGCCTGAGATTTACCCACAGAAATCAGAGTCACTCAGGACAGTGGTTATCCCTGGTTTAACCAAAAAGCATGTGTACAGCCCAGTCCAGAGGCTGACCATTCAGCCTAAACCTCCCACCAGCAGCACCCAAGTGGATTTTGGCTCACTCTCCCCTACCAACAACCCCCCACTGTCAAACAGGGGTCCTGGGGCTGCAGCTGTTCCCCACCCTGAAATCAGGGAGACTGCTGTGGGCAAAACCTGGGGCTCCTCTACCCACTCCTAGCCCTAGGAAAGACAAAACATTCTCTCAGTTCTCTCCTCCAAAATATTCTCCCATTTCTCTGCTACCAAACCTGGGGGTTGAGAATTTCTAACCTTGAAGACCTCCTGCAACTGAGCACTGACTGATGCCAGCCAGGAGCACCTTGGGGAGTCCCTATCCTTTGCTCTGCCAGTCCCAGGTGAAGAGGGAGAGAAATGTGCTTGGTCAGAGACTCAGCAGCTCCATCACCTGCTCTGGGGCACCTTCCAAATCCATCAGCCACACTGTGCTGCAAGCCAGCTGCTCCAGTGGCTGTCTGAGCAGGTAGGATTGGAAATAACTGGTATCGTATTTGGGCTGTGGAAGCAGAAGTATTTAGAAAGTTTGAATTGTGGCCCTCCTGTTGTTTGAATCCTTTGGGAAGAAGGTGCTACTTGTGCTCCAGATTTTAATTTCTTTTTAAATGGCCAGAGGAGTCCAGAAATGAATGAATAAAAAAGTTCATCTTTTCCTCATGAGGGTCCCTGGTGCCCATCTCTGACAGGGGAGTACAGAGAAAGAGAATCTATGTCTGCTTCTGCCCTCTTCCATCTGTGCTTAACCCCTGCCTTGCCTTTTCAGTTTGAGAAAGATATTTCTGTGTTGCACCAGTGAGGAAGACTCAGTGGAGCCTTCATCCAAGTCCCAGCCATGCACAGCAGTGGCTCCAGGCAAGCCTGCACAGTGCTCAGCCAGAATGGGGGCTTGGACCTCCCAGCTGGGCACCTCCCCTCTGGGCTGTGTCCAGGTGAAACACCGGGTGAGAGTTTGGCACCCAGGTGTAGCTCAAGGTGAGCAAGGTGCTGCTGGCTCTGTGTGCCTGTGTGCCCAAAAGCACAAAAGCAGAGGTGTCCACTCCAACCCTGTGTGCCAACCCAGCCAGGTTAAACACTGCTCAAACCCTGTGTGCCAACCCAGCCGGGTTAAACACTGCTCAAACCCTGTGTGCCAACCCAGCCGGGTTAAACACTGCTCAAACCCTGTGTGCCAACCCAGCTGGGTTAAACACTGCTCAGACAGCACTCATGAATTCCTGAGGGGAGAGGCAAGAAGAGCCAATAGTCTGATACCTGGCTGGAATCTATGCTAGAATCTAGCAAAGCCTTAAACTGGAAAAACTTTGTATGAAATTGTTTTACCCAAGTTCCCAAACTGCAAAAAGAAACAATTCTGTGGGGAATAGTGGAATTCCAGCTACTCACTGAGAGGAAATCTTCATTGTCTGTTGGAAGTGCACAACCAGTGATGCAAAAGCAGCGTCTGCTTGCTTCTATGTCTCTTTTTTTGTGACTGTTGCAATTCTTATTTGACTAAAAATACCATTCATCAGTTTAATTAACTAATAGGAGCAGATAGCTGGGAAATTGCTAGACCTGTAAAGGGTATGCCTGTTTTTTAAATTAACTCCCCACAGTGGGCAGATCACTTGCTTATTTCTTCCTTTTGCATCTTCAAAATATTTTTTCACAAGTGAACATTTTACAGTTCTCAGTTTTTCCCATTCTTGTTGTAGCCACTAGTGTCTGACTTTCTGGGGTATTGCAAGCTGCATTGGAAAGGAGAAAGTGGGCAAGAGATCTCTAATGCATAAGAGGGGCAAGTAAGCAAATATAATGAGAATTAAGTAGATAATAGGGCTGGAGTATCCACAGTGGGGGCAGTGTGGAGGAGCCAGTCAAATGAAAACTTTGTTAAAATTTGAAGCAAAATGAGCAAGCCAAAACTTATCGAAAAGCAAGACCTTTGTTTTCTAAGCATGGACCTATCCCTCTGCAAGGGCTCTTGAGCTCAAACTCCGTGGAGAAAAAAGTAGAAGAGCTGATGGTTTTGCACTAACCTGACTCAGAACATTGGGGTTCCCATGCAGAAATGTATCTCTGAGGAGGTGGAGAGATTTAACATCTAAGCTTTGGAGCTTGGCAGGGGAAGAAAGCCACTGTCAGAGGAAGGTGTTGTTTAATGAGAGAGGCACCACAGAGACCTGAAGGAGGCAGATCTACAGGCAATGCCATGAAAACTCCTGCAGTAAGGCTGGAGATGAGGGCTGGGTTATTGACAGAAATACCTGAACTCTCATGTCCTACCTTTGGGGATATAAGTCACTCAAAAATTTTTCTTATTGCTCCACTTTGGCACAAGGAGAAAAGCAGTTACTCCTTTCCCCTCTCCTGTGGTCAGAAACCCACTCACAATCTGTAGCAATCAGGGCTCCTCCTTCCTGGCAGGAGACAGCAAAAGAGAGTGGGGAGCAACTCCTTGTGTCACCAGGGGCAAGACCTCGGTTTTTGCTTCTCTGAATAGGACCAAAATCTGCTCCAGCCCGGATCCAACCTCTCTGATCTTTTAAAACACATCCTCATGTCTTTTTCTTGACCAGAACTTCTGGTAATAGCTGGTTTTTAAGGACATTTTAATGGCAAGTCCCTTTGTCCTGGAATAGGTACAGATTCTTCAATTCCTGTGGCAACTGTTAGTCTGCTGAAACAGAGGAGATATAACGAGAAAGCAGGAGGAAGAGCAGGATGGGGAAGAGGAGAATGGGAGCAGGAATGTATCCACTCCACCACTTGTTTCCTGGAGAGAACTGCAGCTTCTTCTGACTCGCTAGAGAAATATACTGGGAACAACGGCAAAACAGAGTGTAATGTTTATTTATGTTCTTATTTTTAAACAGAAATAGTGAAGTTTAGTCATCCTCAACAGACAGTTTTTATTTATATAGAGTATAGTAACCTTCCAAATGACAGTACTTGGTTCCATGTCCACACTACCCAGACTAATCGCTGTAGAGACTCATCTGCTTTTCCCTCCTCTGCCCTGAAAAAGCACTGAATAACATTCTTAAACTGCAAGCTTGCAAGGTGTCACAGGTGTCACCCTCTAAAGTAAGCAACCCAAATGACCAAATATCCCATTTGAGACAGTGTCACTCTGTCTCTCCATGCAGATGGTCTGTGCTGCCCTGAGGATGAGCTGGGCTGCATTAGCAGAGAAAAAGCAGAGCAGGTCTGGTGGCTTCCCACCTCTGCACTGTCTCCTGAGTTGGGACAGTTTTGCCTCAGCTTCTGCACCTGGTTCAGCCGCTGGATATGTGAAGTTAAGCAAAACCTCCAACACTCCAAGCATTTAAGGTAACTTTTTTGGGTAGCCATGTATTTTTCATTAGTAAAACCATTCCCTGTGTTAATCTTTAGGCAGAAGGCTGAAGAAGTAGAAAAGTGCCTCAGGAGTGCTCTAGATGTTGAGTGCTCTGAGGGTACCCTTGCAACCTTCACAAGTTTGGAAACACTTGTTGCTTGAAGGTGATTTGAGTACAGGATGCACCTTTTAGCCCATGCACTCTGACAGGAACAGTGGTTCCAGAGGTGTAACTGGGGTGTCTCACAAGCATCAGGTTATTAATGTGTTTGATGGGCAGCAAAGCTGTGTTTATCACAGGGACACTATAAAAACCTCTTGAGCTTCTATAAGAGCTTGCTCTCTTTTGGGGATTGCTTTTCTGCATCACCTGATTTCTTACCCCTTCCCTACTTGTCCTGTGAAGCACACGGAGGAGAGAGCATAGGGAAAACCTCCCTGGAAGCTCAGCAGAAAGCTCATGGTTCCTGATGGGCTTCCTGTCAGCCTGGGACAGACCTGCAGCCACAACACCCCAGCACCTGTGGTGTGTGTCACAGTGATCCCTGTCTCACCCAGGAGGAGCATTGGGCTTCCCCCCTGCCCTCCCAGCTTGCCCAGCCTCACAGTGCCAAGGGAGGAGCTGTGTCCCCCACCAGCACGAGCCTGTGAGCCAGCCCAGTGCATGGTCCTGAGGCTGCAGGTGATAAATTATGGCTGTCTCTGGCAAAGTCCGTGTCCCAAAGATGAAATTCATTCCTTCTACAACTTCTCAAGGAAAAAGTAAATTGCAGCTGCTGCCTCTGTTGCAGCACACCCATAGGGAAGCTTAGCAAATCCAAGGAAGGGAGTTGCTATGGTCTCTGGTTGAACCACGAGCAGCTGTCGATGTATCCAGTTCTGGGCTTCAGCACCCATTTGCCCCATTGGGACTGGTGAAATGGATATGGGGAGGTAACCAGGCTCTAAGAGCAGCATCTCTGCTCATCTCTTGCTGAGCCTGGCTAGCAGCAGAGAGGATTTCCACTTGAATACCTACCCAGATAGCTAAAACCATCCTTGGCGGCATGTGGAAATATAAACCTTCCTTTTCCCGCCTGCCAAAGCCACCTGCTCTTGTCCCCTCCTGCTTTCTACTTTTAGCTCATTAGTTCCACTGTGACTACACTCTGCTGTCTCACTGCCTTTTACTGAAGGCACGTCACAGGCAACTGAATGTATCTGAGCAGCTGCTTGACCCTCTTGCTGCTGAAAATCAGCACAGACCAGTGGTGAGTCCCTAATTAATAACAACCCCAGGAAAGAAGCAGCCCCAAAAACTCTGACAGCTCCAAACACTGACAAGGTCTTTTTGTCACACTCTCCTTTCTAAAAGTTGGATTTGTTGATCCTTGTGGGTCCCTTCCAACTCAGGATATTTAATGATTCTCTGATTCTATGATTTCTAACTTGTTTGGAGTAAGAAAGATGAGCCTCCATGGCAATAGTGATAATTTTATGAGTTAGCTTCTTAAATATCAGCATGACAACGGCTCATTGAAACGTGCTGCCAGCTTACTTCCTTGATGGTGATATCCATGCAAAAACTTCCCATAATCTTCTACTAATCAGGAGGAATGTGAGTAGAACTCTGAGGAGGTACCCAAGAATTTTCAAATTCCACCAGGTGCATTGAATCAGGCTTAATCAGGAAAGGCTCAGCTTTGATTCTCTTCCTGTGTTGGGAAGGTGGTCTTCCCCTCTAACAAGACAAAGTGTTACCTAAATCAGCATCACCTTTATAATCAAAGTACAGTTCCTCCTTGGCAAAGATGGAAGAAGAAAACTGTCATGTGTAAGAGAGAGATAGGAAGGATTTGCCACTCATTTGGGTGTGTGGCAAAAGCTAAATGGCATTTGTGATCTTCAGCAACAGGAATAATGAATGCACCAGAAGTGAAGAGAGAAAGGAGGCATAAGGAAGGAATTTCCTGTTGCTTTGCTAAACCACACTGGAATGTGGGCAAGGAGAGGGAGACACAAGGTACAAGGCAGAGGACAGGAGTGCAAACTGGAAAATTCAGAAATTGCTCAGGAAGTTACAGAGGGAAGGGAAGGGAAGGGAAGGGAAGGGAAGGGAAGGGAAGGGAAGGGAAGGGAAGGGAAGGGAAGGGAAGGGAAGGGAAGGGAAGGGAAGGGAAGGGAAGGGAAGGGAAGGGAAGGGAAGGGAATCAAGAATTTGGAGAGAAACAATTTGTGGAAAGAGGACATTCTGGGACACACCATGGGACAAACACACTTTGGAGCAGATGGCTGTGGAAATTTTGTGATTTCTGCCTGTGGAGAAGAGTGGGACTGAGCAAGATGAAGATGAAAATGAAGAAGAAATTATGCTTGTCCAAGAAGTCACTTCTGGCAGTAGATGACACTACCTGGAGCTTAGTGTTTTATCCACTTTCTGCAACCAGTGCTAAGGGTTTCCCTCCTGCCTATCCCTCTCTGTTACCTCATCTCTCTGCAACACTGTCGCCTCCTCACTTCCAGCTGCAGTGAAGGTTCTTGTTACAGAAAGTTGATTTGTGATGAATCCATTTGTATGGTATATTGCTGAGTACAAACTATTAACATTTAAATCAATAACCATGGAACTTGTAAAATTACATAAATAGCAGAGAGATTTGCAGGAAGGAGAAGGTGATGTTTACAGTCTTAAAAGTCATTAATAAAGAAGAAAAACAGTTTCAGAGTGAGCTACAAAAAGAGTTTTATTTCTCTTCTTGCAGATAATACACTGTTTTTCTTCTAGAGTCAGACAAGTCTTTAGTCACTGAGTGAACAATATGGATTTTTGACTACCACTCTGCTCCCTTTTTTGCTTTCCTTTATGCTGGCATGAGTTTGCTCTTCCTGTCAGACATCGGTTACTGCAAACCCACAAAGATCTCATCTGCTTTTAACTTCCTCCTCTCAGCTCAGGGTCTCCACTGCTTCTTCTCCAGCACAGTGCCAATTTCTTGGCAGAAACTGCCTCTGCTGTAGCCAGTGTCTGCCTGAGCTGCAGAGCATGCTGACCCCAGCATTTCCACCAGCAGCAGCTTCCCGAGCCCACAGCTGCCCCACCCGTACGTCTGGTGAGATGTTTCCACCACCAAAGTCCTACTCGTGGGAGATCACTCACCAAAATAGTTGTCAGATATCTGAGTACTGTTTTTCAAGAACAGTCCCCTGAAGGAACTGCTCAAGCATATTATATATTAGTCTTTCACTGCCCCTTGGGGCTGCTTCTTCTCTGCCCCCTCCAAAACCCAGTTGGAACTCACCGGGGTTCCCTAAAGCAGCAGTAAAGCTCCAGCAAAGCCTGACACTCACCAAATCTGTTCTCAGAGGCAATGGGAACTCTGCAAATGGGGAAACCTACACGAGGAGTACATCATCCCATAGCTCCTTGCCTAAACGGGCTTCCAGAGGGATAGAGGCACCAAATACTGCTCAATAAGGAGAAGAGGGGAGGATGGCAGGTACAGAGACAGGGAGACAGAGAATAACAGCTGGGGAAAGAAAACTGGGTGGAATATTAAGGTCAAGAGTTGTAAAGAAAAGGAAGGGGTAGAAAAGAAACAGACAAATCAGAAAGGCATGGCTACAAGTCCGGCAAAGAAGAGTAGAGACTGAGTAGGAAAATAAGCAGCACCAGAGGTTTGTCACGCTTTTCCTGTGTAAATACACATCCAACTTCACAACTAGCTGCCTCTGTTGAACAGCAAGGATCCTGTTGCCCTGAAAATGAGAATGTGAAGGCACTGGAAAGGATAGAACTGTATTTCATGAAAATAAGAGGTTCTGAACAGGTCTGCAAGGAGAGTGCCTGTACCGTGGTAGGGCTGAATCCTGTCTGTTTGTGGGATACAGCTCTCACAGGGTGACCTGCTCTCTGGCTTAGAGCCTGCTACCCTTTTCCCTTTGGCTTTTGCTGGCAGAAAAGGAAACATTCTCAAAATCACTGCCTAGGATATCAGTCTTTCTGAGATCAGAATGATGTGTTTTATCTATGCAGGGACGTGAAATCCACTTTCTTGGGAACCATGCATGTACACACTCTTCTTCCTCTGTCTCCACTATCTTCAACACCACAAAGAAAATGTGAGGAGCCAGCATCCCTGCTAGGGGCATATGTCTGAATAGGCACAAGCTTAATAATGTCCCAATTTAAATATGTATAGAGCCAAGTGTGAATTGTTAATGTAAAAGCCCGCACATGCTCAAACATTTTGGGGTGGTTTGGCTTTTCCTTGGCAGTGAGGTTGGGGCTCTTTCTCGAGGTCAGCGCAAAGGAAAATATCGATGTCTTCCCTTTTCCCACTGCTTGGAAACCGGGATCTCTGTTGTCTTTATCCCTGGTCTTTTGTGGCTACTGCAAAGGAGCATCTTCCAGAAGGCACCGCGTGCTTGTCCTGCAGCGGCTGCTGCCCTCCCGGCCCTTTTCCAGCCGGGGCCCCCGCCGCAATCCGCCGGCACTCCGCGACCCCGGCAGGGGCTGGGGGCGGGGGCGGCGGGGCTGGGCAGGGATTGCTGCGGGTGCGAAGGAGCGCGGACCGGGCGCGGGGGGCTGGGAGAGCGGCGGCGGCCGCGGGCACGGGGAGGCGGCGGGGGCCGCGCCGGCGCCTCCCGGGGCGCTCCCGGCGCCGCCCGCTGCCCTCGGGGGAGGCAGCCCCGGCCCCCGCGGCCCGCGTTCGGAGCGGGGCTCCCGGCTCGGTGGCCGGGCGGGGCCGGGCTGCGGGCGGCGGGGGCGGCCGGGGCTGCCCCAGCGCATCCATCCCGCGGGCCGAGCCCCCCGCGTCCCCGCCGTGCGCGAACCCCGCCCAGAGCGAGCATCCGACGGAAGCGGCTGTCGAGGGAAGGGAGCCGGGAGGTGAGCCCGACGGCCCGGAGCCATCGCCCGCTCTCCGCCGGTGCCCACCCACCGCTCCCGCATTCCCGAGGAGCGCAGAGCGGCTGCTTGAGCCCTGCCTCCGGCGCGCCCCAGCCCCTGCCCGGGCAGATGTCCTCCCTCCCTCGCTCCCTGCCCCGCTCCCAGATAGCCTGTCCTCCGCGCCTTGACAGGCTCCGCACTTCATCGTTAGGCAGCAACTCTTGCAAAGACAAAATACAGAGGCGAGGGCATCTTCTTTAATTTTTTGAGCCTCCCCGTTCGTGTTTTGGGTACATCACGGTGTCCTTGCTGTCTGTGCTCCACTGGACGTAGGTGAACACGATGCACCCCGGAGTTTTCTATTGAGGCGCTCAGCTGTGAGGGGACAGTGTCCATGTAACCCCAACTTCTGCCGCTGTCCTCACATTATCTCTTTGTTTGGCCATGTGTTTGCAGAACCTATTTTCTGATCCTGTAAATGGCAATAAATCTGTTGGGTTTCAGCAAGTAGTGCATGTTTCTACCTAGCATCCAATCAGGGAATTCCTAAGTAAACCAGGAACAGAAAAAAATTTACATTTGAAATGAAAATGGCGTATCTGGAGGCACCTAGTACCCACAGCACAAGCGTGGATTTGACTGCTTTGTGAGACATGGGTGTCCTGTTTGAAGAAATACTAGATGATGAGTGGAAAAATGGTAATTTCCCCCATTCCCAAAGGACAGCTCTCTGTGCCCACATGCAAGTGTGTTAGGATGTGTCAAAGAAAAGGCAGCATTTCTGTGATGCTAATGAGCTCCACTGGCCACTATCGCTCTGCTTTTCCTTTAGGACTTGATGGCTGCAGTCAAGGCAGCCCCACCACTTCCCTCCAGGATATTTCTCACCACACCACCCTGTTGAGTTTTTTTCCTTGAGAATTGTTGAACTTCTTCAGAGAATTTTGCTAAAAAGGAACCCATTCTTATTTTAGGACAACTGCTTACTGTTAGGAGACAACATTGGCCAGAGCTGAAATGAGTTTTAAAAATTGTGTTAAAATATTCTCTCTCAGTGTTATTTTCTGTTTAGTTCAGTTTCACCTAGATAAGAGTTTAAAATGGCAACTAACCATAGTGCAGGTCCTCATTCCAAGACAAGGAAAGGTTTTCATCTGTTACTTGGTTAGTCATTGATAGGCATTCCTAATGCAGTCAGGGGTATAGTGTTTTCACATATCTAAAGCTTATTCCAAATTTATTTCAGGGATCATGCACAAAAAGAGTTATGGAAAAGAACAGATACCCTGGAAAGACTAAGTAATGTGTTCAGTATTTAACTGCTAGGAAGACTTCACCTCTCACACCCAAACAACAAAACACCGTTTTTATTTTAGTATGTTGTTGGTATTTCTTGATTTTTTAAAAGGTTATTTGCTAATCTAGGATATACTTCTTCAGGACTTTAAATTGTTTGTATCCCTAAAGTGTATAAAGAGCAAATAATTAAAAATAATAAAGATATAATCAATTAAGTTGGTTTGGGCATTACAAAATCTTAAAAACCCCCAACTAATTAGAAAATGCATTTGTTAAAAAAATTAGAAAATTAACATTTTAGCAAGAACATTAGTACAGAAGAAAAATTATACACTTCTGAAGCATAATGCAATGCAAAACAAAATTATAGGATTATTAGCTTAGAAATTCAGCAGCTTTGAAAAAAAGTTTCTCGATTGTGTGTATGTTTTTAAAATTTGAATATGAGTTTTTCAAGCATGATGTTTACAACCAGAAATAGTCATTTGATAACCAGAACTCAGAGGTGTTCAGAGCTTTCTGCTGCTTGACCTACAACTTCAGAACTGCAAAGCATGTCCTGGCTTGTTTTCGCCAGGCTCCACAGAAGCTTTAGGATGAGACTATGCCTGCACAGATGTGTCTCGTGCTATAGGTTTGCAACAAGATGTCCAACGTGAAAGAAAAAAACCCAAACCAACAAAAAAACACCCAACATTTTGTACAAGACTAAAACTAAATCAATTGCAACTTTATCTGCAGCAGATGGAACCAGTGGCTGTCTGTACAATGGGATTCTTGCAGGGGTTTCAGGTATAAAAATCTCATATCTTTTTCACTCATTTTTTTCAGCCATAATTTATAGATAAAACAAAATATTCCCTCAGGCTACAGTTTGTCAAGGTTTGGGGGAATTTTTTTCTTCTTTTTGCTCAAATGAGTTTCTAGGCTGCCTGGAAATATGTATGGGGTAAACTTTAGTTTTCTATGGGAAAAGAAAGTGTTGCTCCCTCTTTTCTAATTATTAAGACAACTGAACTTTGAAACTTGACATTTTGCTGCTTCTCATTGGAATACACCCATGAACTACTTTGAAGTTTGTTTTGAACCTCTGAAAGTTATTTACAGGACACGGGGAAAACCATAAATTAGGTTGACAGCTTTTGCATCCAGAAAGCTGATCTGGTTTGTTCTCTTTCTTCAAAAGGCAGCAACTGAAAACCCCCTCTGCAGCTCAGGAGTGTAACCTTCAGCCAGGCCAGGGGGGGGTTTCCCAAGGAGCTGAGGGGGCACCTGTTGGCCTCTGACTTGGTGGAGCCAGGAAACGCTCTGGTCTCGCTACTCCCACTGCTCAACTCCCCCTGCCCACACTTCTCCTCTGAGTAAATAACCACAACTTGCCAAAAACCTGAGCTTCCAAAACTAGCAGTTCCTGGGTGAGCTTTAGGCTCCTAAAGCTTAAGGCAGTATTAAAGGGGTGCAACTAAAATCAAAAAGTTATATTTAATCGAATAATTAGATTATATGACTGATATGAAACATCCCCATGTATTATTATCTTTTTACAAACAGTGATTTAATTATTTTGATTATTTTTATTCCAACTCCAGGAGAGAAAGCTCTATTTTTACGAATTTGTCAAAGTTGCAGGAAATTTAAATAAAACTGTGTAAATTTCAGGGTTTACTTAAGCAATTTGAACACTGAATTCAATTAATTTACTTTGTATCTGTGTTTCATTGATAATAAAACAGATATTTGGATTTTTTTGTTTTGAAAGAAATTAAGATCAGATTTTGACTAGAACCATATTTCAGCTCAAAATTAGCATTTCAGCATTGAATATTAACATTAGAAATCCACACATGACTAAAACAAAGGGGCACAAACACTTGAATTTTCCTGCAGCCATCATTCAATGTAAGAAAGTAGATTGAAGCATGCAATTGACATTTTTTTTTCCACCCAAAGAACAAAAAGAAACACATTTTGTCATTTCTTTGGTAATGCAGCTTTGACTATATTTTTTACATTATTAACTTAAGGCAAATAAGGCAGGTATTAGCCTTGCCTCTAGCTGTTGCCTGTGAGAATGTTTCAGTGTTTACATACAGGCTGGGGCTTTATCACAGGTCTGATGCAAGAAAGCTGAATTTTTTCTCTGGCCTCTGTGACCCCATTACGGTACTTTGTTAGTGTGCATTCTGTGAGCTCAGCCCCACTCCTACAGCATGACTATACGTTCAAACAATGGACTCAAAACAGGCTTGCAAAAAACAGCCTCAAACCCGCCTTGCAGGCTTGGGTTTACCTAAATAAATCACTTTTTTCATGTTTTCCTGCTTGATTTTTTAGCTTTGGTTTGAGTAGTATTTTAAGAGCATTTAATAGCTCAGATAAACTGTTTACTGGTGCAAAACTTTAAAGAAACCAAAAACATTTCTAGAAGAAAAACTTGAATCTGAAATTTGTAGAAACAACTACTTAGTCTAAGATATGTTTGTGTGCCTCCAGTTGTATCAAGGACTGCTCAATTGAGATGTAAATTGAGCTTTAAAACAGGAATTAATTAGCATGAAACCAATGCTATATGTATGCACTTTAATTTTATCAGACTAAGGCTTCTATTTATTTTCACAGCTTTTGCCTTATGGGGTTGCAGGGCATTTTTGTTTTACAGGTCCCTCTTCCACTACCTAAATACTTTTCTTGGTACAACTTTTAGTTACTTCACCTTACTCTGGGAAATAACTAGACTCTACACAAAGTGTTTTAGAAATAATACAGCCAAGCTTCATTGACCATTTAGCTGTAGAAAACCATAACTTGGGGGAAAAATATGGAGATTTCCTTACATAAAAAGATTGTGCCAGCCATTTTATTATAGTGACAATACCTACCCAAACAGATCTCTTACAATCCAAGTTCCCCAGCATTTAATACCAAAACCATGTACAATATATTAAGGTAATCCATTGCAAAGGAAATAATTCTATGGTGTAGTTTTCATGAGAAACACAAAAGGCTGAACCTAATTTATCTTAGACCAGATAAACAATTACTGAAATGACCTAACGAAATAATTCATATCTAAGCACCAATGTCTGCAGGAGGGGCCAACAATGCCACAAGCTCAGCCTTCAGTTTCACAGGTACTTTTAAATTGCCATATAATCCATAATTCACAGAACCAAGTATTCATATACTTAATAAGTATTCTTATTAAGAAACAGACCGGAAACAAAAACATGACTATAATTAACATTAGGATGGTTTCTGATCTTGAGAAAAATAATACATAGCAAACGACAGAGCAGATATTGTAGTGGGAAAACACACTTTAAATACAAACATTCACGACCACATTCTTCAAAGGATATACATATTAATGGCCAATTTAAACAGCTCTTTTCATGAATGTTACATTGAAATTGGAATGCTTATTCCTGACAAAATTTGTAAAAGACCAAACGATTGCCTGAACTGGATCCAGCAACAGAACAAAGGTATTTTAAGTTATTAAAACAAATTAAAACAAAACCAAAAAAAGTAAAGTATGAAACTTCAGCAGCTACCATATTAAATTTTTGCCTAAATACAACAAAATAACTAATTTGTATCAAAATTAAGATATTTTAAAATATTAAAAGCAAATTGTTGCAGAGTGTCTTCAAAGGCCAACACTACACTAGCGTTTTTTAGAGAAAGGGAGGGGATATATCCTTATTAAAAAATAATGGCTACTTGGAAGGAAATCTGGCCATCAAAATCTAACCAATACCAGGTATTAAAAAGCAAATTTAACATTCCTTCTCTATAATTTTGAGATATGGAAGGTCCTGGGGCTGAATTCACAACAGATCTACGAAATGTTAGCTGAAAACACCGTTATCATACCAGTAAGGCAAGACAGATTCTGGAGAGGAGGGTCTCATTGTTCTCGCCAAAGGGATTTCATGCTTGGGTTGCTGCCCCATTTTACTCCCTTACTTGATATTTTTTTCCTCTTGGCAAAAGATCTCCTCGATGAAAGGAGGAGCAAACAAGAAATATATTCTGATTTCTCTAAATTGTAAGAAAACAAAACCAGAACAAAACCCCATCTGAAACAAGTTAAAACACACTTCACTGGTGAGAAACACTTTTACTTCTTAAATAGCGTCTTCATTTTCAGTTCTTCACTCCTTGTAAAAGCCACACAAAATATTCTTTACCTAGAGGAAGCCATATTGGCAATTATTCCTGTCATTTGATCAAATAAAGTTCTGATTTTGTCTGGCTGCAATATATATGATATATTTATATTTTTTCTATGTGCTCCTTCTAACACAATTGCAAAGATCTCAGATTTCAGATACCGACCTGAAACATGGTTAAGCTCTCCTTTGAAAATCCCATTTTAAATCCAGCTGTGCCAAGTGAAGTGAACACTGATGAAAAGTTTATGTATTATATATAATATATATATAAAGACTGTTAATTATTTTCATGTAATCAAAATGTAGGTGATCAGATTTTTATTTTACAAGATCTGTTCGCAAAGATCTGTTTGAAAGATGAAAACAAGATACATCGAGCATTCAGTACTTTGAATAAAGAGATCCCTGGACGAAATGGGAAAAAAAATTACTTACTTTCAAATCAGCATGTAGAGATTCGTTCTAAGCCACAGTCACCACCTTTCACATACCGGACTACTTATTTAGAAATTGTTTGTATTATTTTACTGCAGTAACACTGTGATCACATTGCATTACAAAATCAAGAACTCCTGCAACTTTCCGGTCAGCAAAAGAGCACAGACAGCTAACCTCTTTGTAATTCTTTTTTATTGGAAAAAAACTCGAACAGAGCTGGCTACATTGTTTTATCTCAAGCTCTAAAACTTCCGATGCATCGTGCAGGTTTATTTGTTTCATTCCACGCCGGCACCGCCGCGCTCTCCGTCGCCGATTCATCGAGTTTTGTAGCATTTTACGATCACAGTTTCCAAGCCGGAGCGGAGCGGGACGGACCCCGGTGCTCCCGCAGGCGCTGCGCCGAGCCCCGGCCCGCCCCGCTGTCGGGGGAGCCGAGCCGAGCCGAGCCGAGCCGAGCCGCTCGCAGCCCCGGCAGCGGAACCGGCCGCCGGCACCGAGCCGTGGCCGCCTCCAGGAGCCGCCCGGGCGGGCTGGCGGCGCGAGCGTGGGGAAGCTCCCCGGGAGCGGAGCTGCACGCCCGGGAGCGCGGATCGCTGCGGGGACGAGGGGCCGCTCCCGCCCCGGGCCGGGCACTCCGCGTCGCTCCCGGAGCCAGCATCCCGCGGCTCCCGGAGCGAGCATCCCGCGGCGCCGGCAGCGCTGCCCGTGCCCGTGCGAAGCCGCGCGCCGCCGCTCCTTTGTTCGCCGGCCCTCCCGGCGCGGCGGCGGCGGGGCGGCCCTCGGAACCAGCACCTCTGCGGCGTGGCACCCACTTACCGCCTTACAAAGCCGCGGCCGCCGCCGGGAGGGAAGGAGGGCGGGAGCGGGCCGGCTCTCCCGTCCCCTCCCGGCCCTGCCCTGCCCCGGCCGGTGGCGCCGCGCCCCCCGCCCGTCTCGTCTGCTCCGCTCCGCGCTCCCCTCCCCGCCCCCGCCGCCGCTTTCGCGCCACGCGCCCCGGGGGCCGGCGCGGGAGCCAATGGGCGGCCGCGCCGCGGCGGCGGGCGGCGCTGGTAGGCGCAGGGAGCAGCCAATGGGAGGCGGCGCCGCCGCGCCGCTTTACTACGAGCGGCTATGGCCGCCCGCGGGGGCTGCGCGCCCCGGGGATGGCGGCGAGGCGAGGGCGGGCAGGGGGCTGGACGGGCGGGCGGGCGGACAGACGGACGGATGGAGGAGGCAGAGGGTGCGGCCGGGCCAGGCCGGGGGCCGGGCGGGTCAGCGCGGTTGTCCGGTCCCGTCCCGTCGGCGCGGGTGTCCTCCCCGCGAGGACCGGCGGCTCCGCGCCCGCGCCGCCGTGGCGGAGGCAGGGGCGCGGCGTCCCCGCCGTCGTGGCGGTGGCCGCCCGGAGCCCGCGGGGATCCCCGCCGCCGCCTCGCCCCGCGCCGCCCGCCCGGCCCCGCTGCCCATCGCGCCCCGGCCCACGCGGGAGCGTTCCGCGGGCGGCCGCAGTCCAAAAAATCCCCACGAAACCAAAACCCAGCCCAGCCCAAAAAAAGAAATTTGATGGGAAATATTTGGGCTGCGGGCGGTCCGACGTGCTACCCACCCACCGTGCGCCGAGCCCCGCGGAGAGGGGGGGCTCGGGCCTCGGGAGGGGCAGAGGGAGCGCCCTGCCCGCCCCCGGCCGTGCGAGAGGGGGGACGGACACGGCGGCGGCCCGCAGATTCTCACCCGGAGGTGGGGAGAAGCACATGATTGAGTTTTAATTCTAAACGGCAGAATGTCGTAAAAGCCCTTGCTAATTAAAGATTGGCTGTGCTTCCTTGTGTGCAATATTTATGTAAGTATTTCAACTTCTTGGCTTCTGTGGTCAATAAACACAAACAAATGAAATACAGAAAAAAATTTAATTTTTTTAATAATGCCTTTTCTTACAGAAGTAAATAATAAAATACATTAAGATGCGGGAATGCTCTGTTGTGTGCTCACGCATTTGATTTGTGACTGCCAAAATAAAATACATCTCAAATTTTAAAGCTATGTTCTCAATAACGTTAACATTTGGGGGTGCCCAACTGGTCTGAACTATATTCATCTGTGCAGGGAAGTGGAGATTTGTCAGGCAACGTGAACCAATTTTTGTTGTTGAATTGCCTTTTTTGGCATTCAAGATTTGGAATTACTCTTGAAACCACTAACCAGCCCACACTTCTTAACAAACAAAGCTATACATTATTTAGATTTGCAGAAAATATTTCAGCTTATTAGCAAGAGGTTTTCAGAATATAAAAAAAAAGAGGGGGGATTGCTAATAAGTAAGGGGATTTTTTACCCCCCACCATCTGATTACAAAGCGGTTTATGGTGTTGTTGGGCAACTGATGCATAGTGTTATCATGAACATTCAATCTTCATTTCTTAAAGAAATCTCATAACTAAACAGATTTTCAGATCAGAATATTAGAAGAAATATATGCACCCTGTTTAGCAATTTAAGAGGAAATACCAGATAATGCTATACACCAACCATGTAGAAATGAGCACATGCAGCCTACCTTCTAGATGCAGTAAAAATCAAATTTATAAAGAATGTAATTAATCTGCAGGAACAGTGACTAATTCCTTTCACAAGTTTAACTAAGAATTCAGCTGTTTGGAGGGGGCTGTTTTTAACTTAGATAAGCAATTATTTATTTTAAGCAGACTATAGAGAGTGGGGTTATGAAATACAAATTCATTTAGGAAAAAATTCTACATGCAACATCAAAAAGTCATAAACAGGTTAAATCCCTAGGAAAAAAAATTCTCTCTATCCCCAAGATAATTATTTGCTAATTTCCTACAAAATGGAAGTTGTGATTAAATTCTGATTAGTGAAACACAAAACACTCGATTTCCTCAATCACAACCTGACAATTAAAAGTTCATTAAAATAACCCTGAGATTAAACAATGGGTCGAAATTACAAATATTAGGGTTTTGGTCAACCAACCGCTTGGATGCGCACAACAAAAGGGCCGTGTTTCCAACTTACTGCAGCATTCCCCCAGCCCCTGACGGTTTCACAATGGTCTGGGGCTCCAGCCTCATGGTGAGCCATGGCTCCTTGCATCATCATACCACCACAAGAGAAACCTTCAGCGGCTGACTCACCCCCGAGCGCTGGGTACCACCGCCACCATCGCCGAGCTGCGGCGGCCGCAGCGTGCGTAACAAAAGCCTGACCCCTGCGCGGCTTCCAAGGAGATTTAAACCACCCCTCTTTAATTGTGTACTTATTAAAAGTTAGGCACAAAGCTAGGGAGCGTTCCCCTTTACCAGAGATTTCCAGACATGCTACAGGACATGTGGAAATCCAGTCACTGCTCACTAATAAAAGTATTTAACCATTTTCCATGGATATACCTATTAAAACGTACCACAAGAAGCCTACCACGGAATAAATGAAACCTTCGGCTAAAGTGCGTTGAATTATTAAACAAAACCTACTAGATCGCTATATTAAACACAGTGCTGGCTTTCATTTCCGTATCCTTTCTTCATCTTCAGGCAACGTTTTGTTTGCACTGGAAAGGCTCCACACCCCCAAACCCCTCCCCCACAAGCCCACCATTGTATCTGTACGAATGTGGAGAATTATGAATGGTTCCTTAGACCGGGCAGGGGGAGGAGGGGAGGAAAAGAGGGGGGGTCGCCAAATCCCTTTGTGTGCCGTTACCAGCCGAGGGCAACGGTGCCTTCGCGTTTCCCCCCACGCCGTCCACCATCGCCCAGATGGGAAGGGAGCGCGGCCCCCCCGCCCTTCCCCGGGCCGGGCAGCTCCCTCGCCCCAGGACTCTCTTCTTCATCATCCCTCAACTCTCCTCCACCCCTTTGTCTTTTTTTTTTTTTCTTTTCCCTCTCCCCCTCTTTCTCCTTTCCGTAAGGCTCAGCAGCGCAAGGGGCACCGCGAGTAATGCGGGATCATTACCATATGGGGCTCCTCCGGGGCTGGAGGGACCCCCGCCCCCGCCCGCAGCCCCCCAGCACGCAGCCGCGCTGCGCGGGAGCGGATCCCGCTCTCTCGCCGGCCGCCTCCCCCCCGCCACCGCACCCCCTCTTTTTCCTCTCCCTTTTCCTCCTCCTCCCCCCAGCCCATACTGCCGGGGAGCGGGATCGCCCAGGCACGACCCCGATGAATAATCCCCACCGCCTGGCACGGCGGGGGAGGAGCGGGCCGGGGGGGCGGGCATTGCGGTGCCTTTTCCCCTCCCTCGCCGGGATCACACCCCGCTCACACGGGGGGAGGTGCGGCCGCCCAGCCGTTTTTGGGCGGAGGGGGCGCACAGAGCGCACTCCCCCGCGGAAGGGCAGAGGCGGCGCAGACCGGAGCCCACCCAACTCCGGTTTCCATTTCCCCCGCCCTCCGGCCCTCTCTAAACTTGTCCTGTCCTGTCCAGCCTCCCCCCACCCCTCTCCCCGTCCTTCACCCCAGCCATCCTCCTCCTCCTCCTCCTCCGTGAGTGTGTGTGCGCCCCATCCACTCGCTAATTGAAGAGCTGGGATTCCTCACGTGAGAAGTTGATTTGTAGTTTGAACACGTGGCTCATTCAAAAAGCCGGAATATTCAAGTAATTTTTTTTCTCTCTCTCCGTCCTTCCCTCCCCCCTCCCCTTCTCTCTCTCTCTCTTTTTTTTTTTTTTTTTTTTTTTTTTTTTAATACGGAGAGGCGGCGCCTGCATGCACGTAGTGTGACATTTTCATAGTCCGCCTGCTGCTGCCAAAGGGGCTTGGGGGCAAGACAAAAAAAGTAGTTTTTTTTTTCCCCTTCCCTCCTCCTTTTCCTCTTCTCAGCCCGCCATCCGCGGTCCCGGCGCTGGGTGTTTCCCCCGTGCCCCCCATGCGGCCCGGGTAGCACGGCAGGCACTTAGGGCTCCCGTTTGGCCACGCTTTTTTTTTTTTTTTTCTTTTTTCCTTTTTTTTTTTTTTTTTTTTTTTTTTTTTTTTTTTACCCCTCGAGAGAGAGAGGGAGGGACACAAGCTGCAGATCTGATTTTTTTTTTTCCCTCTCCCTGTCTCTCTCTCTCGCTCTCTCCTTCCTCCATCGCATTTTGTTTTATTTCCCCCTTCCTCCCCACCTCCTCTCGCAAGACGAGGGTTGCAGCCCGCGGTGCGCGCCTCCCCGAGCCGCCAGGAAGATGAACAAGCTCTACATCGGCAACCTCGGCGAGAACGTCAGCCCTCTCGACCTGGAAAGTCTCTTTAAGGACTCCAAGATACCCTTCTCGGGCCAGTTCCTGGTGAAGACGGGGTACGCCTTCGTGGACTGCCCTGACGAGAGCTGGGCCATGAAGGCCATCGAGGCACTTTCAGGTGAGCGGCCCCTTCCACCGCCCCCGCCCTCTCCCCGCAGCCCCGACGGCTCCCGCCTCTCGAGCTCTTCCGCGGCCGCGGAGCGGCTGCAGCGGCGGCCTGGGCCGCGCCGCTGCTCCAGGGGGTGCTGAGGGGGGCCGGGGGGGTTCCCGTTCCCTCCGCCCTCAGGTGAGGTGGGAACTGTTTTTCCCGAGCGCGGCCGGAGCCGCCCGGCCTTCCCGTGGAGCCTTTGCGCGGGGCTTACGCGGCGGCGGCCCCCCGGGAGTGGCCGGGGAGGGGCGGGAGCCTGGGCCCAGGGACCCGCGGCGCGGCGGTTCCCATGTTTTTCCAAGCCCCACGGCCAGCCCTGCCCGCCCGGGGGCCCTCGCTGCATTGGGGGGGGCGGTGAGTGCAGTGAGGCGGAGGCGGGCTGCGGGCGCGGAGCCCTGAGCGGGGCAGCGCCGCACACACCCCCCGGGCACAGCTGGACTCCCCCGCAGCTCCGCGCAGGGGCCGCCTCCCCCCGGAGCGGGCTGAGGCTCCTTTCGGCTCGGCTTAGGCCGCGGGGCTGGGGGCGAGCCGCTGAATTGCTCCAAACTTGGGAGGGGGCAGCCCCGCCGCCCCCCCGCCCCGCGCTGCTCTGCTATTTATTTCGGTTTCTCTTCGCTGCTCTCACGCACCCATCACCGCCTCCAGCAGCGCCGGTTCCCGGCCCGACATCCTGTTTTTGTATGCTTAAAAAAAAAAAAAAATTATTTTCGCGTGAAGCGGCTTTGCGGAGGTCTGCCGAGAGAGGCTGCCTCGGAGGAGATGGGCTCAGGTCCGCTGGGAGAGGCTGCTTCGGCGGCGACGGGCTCGGGCTGCGCTCCGCGCCTCCCTCCCCGCCCGCTTCCGCGCACAAAATCGCCCGAAGTTGGCGGCGCGGGGGGTGGCGGAGCCCCCGCTCCCCTCCCCAGACGGGGCCGAGCCCGGCTCCCGCACACGACGCTTCGCTTCGCGGGCTGTTCGCAGCGCGGGGCGGGGAAGGGGCCCCGGCGAGGGCAGCGCGGCTCCCCCGCGGCAGCGGCCCCGGGCGCCGGCAGTGCCGCCTTGCCGCGCTCCGCTGCCCGGGCTGCCGATGAATGGGCTAACGTGTTGCGCTCCCGTTTCCTGCTTCGCACCCCTGCGAGCCCGCTCCTGGAGACGGGGACGCACGGCCGCGCTCGAATATTTTCCCCTTTCTGTTTATCTCGGCAGGTAAAGTGGAGCTGCATGGGAAACTCATAGAAGTTGAACATTCGGTCCCGAAAAGACAAAGGTAATTTATTTTTATCCACACCCCCCAGCCCCCCCCTCCCCTCCCCGCACCGCCCCTTGCCCTTAGTTATCCACTGAGAAGCAATTTGAAAAATGCTTAGGTTTGTGTTTCTCTTCCCTGTAGATAAATGGACCGCTTTCTTAAACCCACAGGCGTGCACTCAGTGCAGTCCGAGAGGTTTTCTAGAATCACCCCATGTATTTATATTGTAGTGTCTTGGCCAGGCAGCAGTGTTACTATATAATTTATTTTTTTAAAAAAACACCTTTCTATGGGAGAAGCAAATTATTGTGGTCTGATGGCAAATGATCGTGTAGATTTTTAAAATTTAAAGTTCCGCGAGAGGAGTTAAAATCTGTGTGCTAGCAGGAAATGAAATGTGGTGTTGTGCACTGTATAACGGGCAAGCACGTGAGCTCTGCTTCAGCAACAAAAAGCACCTTGTAAATATACTGGTGGTTATATTTTTTTGATCCTGCCATGTTGGAATCTGCAGCATTTTACAGGCACATAGTAGAAGTCTCATCTGTATTTGAGAGGATTTTATCATCGCTATTTTGAGCTAGTCTATAGAAGCAGGAGGAGAAGGACTCCTTCCCAGTAAGGACAGGATTTATGCATCCTTAATTTCTAAATATACGTTTAATTTTTGCAAAGCAGTAACTTTGTTGGGCCTCGTGTAAAGAAGCAATATTTGGAATAAAGCAGTAGTATTTTTATGCTGCCTATAGCAATTCAGCCTGCTTCTTTCACAAATATTTATATGATAGAAAACCTGGCATGCACTAGAGAGTAAAAAAAAAAAATAGATCAAACTTTCCACGTGCTTGTTCCTGCACTCCATTATTCAATCTGGGAAGTATGTCTATCTGTGAAACTTTATTACAAGGCACTTCTACTATTTCAGGATTATTTTTAAAATTGCAGTCTTTTTAAGGTAGTTGATTGGAGAAGATGGTTTATCTGTCTCGATAGGCACTTTATCATGGTATTTTGAGAATTAGAAGTTTGATCATCTGTTTAGTGTTAGAAGAAATCTTCACTTTGAGAAAGTATGGAGGTTTTTTGCTCTAGTTAAGGGAAGGGGGAACCCCTCTCTGGACAAATTCATTGCATGTGACTCTTTATGGTTGTATTTATTTGATACTTTTCACTGAAAATAATTATGGTATATGTGCTTTTTCTCCTTTAATGTGCAATGCATATAGTATTGAATTACAGTAGCCTGCATTTAATAGATTTTGGATAGAAAAATATTGCTGTAGATGGAATATACTTTTAGATTTAAGAAGAAAATTCCATGGGACATCTAAAAATTGATGATTTCCTATTAGTCTAATAAATTTACTGTTATGCTTGTTAATCTTAAGCTTGCACAAAGAGCATTCTATTTATGCTTTTGAAAATAAATTCATTACACTCATATAACGGTAAATATAAAATCACTGGTGCTTCCCCAACTTTTTTTTTTTTTGTTTTTAAATCATTGTTTAATGTGTTTAAAAGTATTTCTCAGTTCTTTCAGCTGCCAGCTGAAATGGTGTAAAAGTCCATTCTTTGTCTTGGGTACCATGTCCTATTTGTGAATTAGCAATTATCAGAAACATTTATCTGTCTGTAACTTGTTGAAAAGAATTCTGCACTGAGCTTCAAGCACTTTTCTAGGCATGTGTTGCCTGCATATAGGCATATTGAAAAAATTGCACAGGTAATTGTACCAGCATACCCACGTTGCTTCAGCCAAAGCCCTTATTTGTTAAAACACTGTTTCACCGTGCATTATCTTGTTGGAATGCATTAGATATAGTTCAGATTTATACTACTGTTTAACAGAAAATTAAATTGTATTTCTCATGACTGTACTTCCTTCCCCTTTGTTTCTGCTCCCCCTCTCCCCACATCTAATATAGAGAGCCACTTAAAATTCATTCAGTGGCCTCCATATGTAATAGTGACTCTCTTGTTCCTTTTATAAATGTCTAATAATTTTTTTTGGGGGGGGGGGGAAGGAGGGTGTCAAAAAGTTTGAGGTTTTTTTTTCCCTTGTTTTTCTAAACATTGCTTACTGGGCGCATATTTCGAGTTGTTAGTTACATGCAAAAGTGCAGTTTCCAAATGTTGAGTATTGTTGGTGAAAGTGGTTAAGGTGGTTTCAAAGTAGCTTATTTGAAGTCCTTGTATCTTTTTGCAGCAGGGAAAGGTGCGGGAGCAGCTGGGGTGTGGTGGGGGTGTCGCTGGCCAGGCCCACCCAGTGTGTTTGTGGGAAGGGAAGCGCTTTCCAAAGGGCCCTGTGCTCTCCAGCGGGCTGCAGAGACATGGCTGGAGAAGTGACGCCATTTAAAAAAAAAAACCAAACGTGCAGGCGTCAAGTCTGTCTTTCAGCATGAGAGTACAATTCATAGTTTGGTCAAATGACTGCTTCGTAAGAGCAAAAGTTGTTTTGTAGTGCAACAAAATTATTCAATACATTGTATTGACCTCTGCTGCTTTGAGGCAGCCTCATGGAGACTCCTAGCTCCCCTCCTCACAGCCTCCTTAAACACGATTTTTATGGAGGTTTCTGTTGTTTTATTTTAAATTTTTTTTTTTTTACCAGGGTATGTAGATTATCACTCACAAAAGTAGTTTGTGGGTATCTTTCTCCAGGGACAGCTGAGGTGCACAGGAGGAAAGGGTAAGGGTTTGGTAATCCATATCCTTGTCACATAAAGGAAGGTCAAGAGGTGGTGTCAGCTAGGGCTGCCATAAAGTTGAGCTGAATCTGGAAGACATGGAGTGTGCCTGGCTTGCTATTCAGGGCAAAATTCTTGGGCCCAGTAGTCACTGCATTCCAGCCTTTGCTGGATCTTCTGATTTGAAATGGGCACACCCAGGTTTGCAAAATTGCCTTCCTACCTGCTGTGGAAGGAAGCAAGGAGAGAGCCTGTGTGTGGCTTTCCTCCCCCCACCACTTCCCTGGAAGTATTTAAAAAACAGACCAGGAGATATGCTGTGGTTGAAAAAAAGAGCCCTGGTCAAGGTTTTCTTGGTGGAAGGGTGGGGAATTACTTTGGGGGAGGTGCAAAGCATTTAATAAGCTCAGGAGTAGATTCCTGACTTACTATTGAAATCTCGAGGGAATGCCAAAGGAATGCAGCATTTCTGCATTCAGACCCCTCGGTGTGGAAGAAGGCTATTGCAATATTTAAGGGTTTAGGTCACTTTATGCAGGAGTTAGAGGAGGCATTGTAATGGTTTTGACTGCGAGGGAAGGCAGGGCACCGTTAGTCACATCCACGCTCAGCTGAGCTTTCTCCCGAGGAAGCGGCGGGAGGGTGGTGGCTGCCCGTGGCCTACGTGGAACTTGTGGAGCGAGGCTTTGGGCACGGCCTCGGCGCGGCCCAGGAGCAGCTGGCATCTCACAAGGCGATGTAGGCTGCAATCTGATTATTCAAATGGCCCTGATGTCACTTGTGCGTAATGAGGGGGGAGGGCAGCCCTGGCTCTGGGCACCTGGGGTTGTGCTTGGCGCAGCCTCCCGGCCTGCCTTCCATGCCCAGGTGGGCTTCCCACCCAGACCTGACTGCTCTGCCTGCTCCTGGGGCCCTCAGGTACCTCAAATGCTCACAAACGCCTCACTTGTGCTAATCATGATGTGCTTTTCCAGTTGGAAGGCTGATTTTTTTTTTTTTTTTTTCCCCCCCACCTCGAGGTGGGCTCTTTGTTGAGAAAATAAATTCCCTGTGTCTCTTCTGGGGGATTTGTTTGGGAAGGGAGCAGGAGAAGTGGGTAACAGAGCTGCACCCTAGAGGTTATGCTGCTTCTTGGGGGGAGCAATGGCCTGCCAGCTGGGCTTCACCTCTGATGCTGAGGTGTCCAAAGGCTGATTTGAGGAAAACAGGCCCCAAGTCCCCCTTGCAGCCACCTGTGTTCCAAGAGTGACCATTAGATGGGAACTGGATTGTGTTGCTGATTTTCAGTATAATGAGGGCTTGTGTCCCATGTGCACAAGAAGGTGGGAAATGGTTTTGTGAAGCTAAAGTATTCATGGAGTCTGCAATGGTCATAGTTATTAAAAAAAATAAATTAGTGGCATTGATTTTTAGTTTTGCTTCTGTAAATATCAAGAAGGTAGAGATATGCTCAAAGAAGACATGTTAGAATATACACCTTTGCTGTATCTGCTCTCTTTTCTGTGTGCAAACTTACTAGTTTTGAGAGTGCAGGGCCAAAACTTTATGTAGTGACTTAAAGTTTTTATTCTGTTTCCACATTTGTTTTTGCAGATGTGAACAGATTTTTTTTTTTGTTTTAATCTTTGAAATTTTACAACTAGAGTGGAAACATCAGTTGTGACTATTCCTATACAGACAATGAGCTGTTATGAAAAAACTAGATAATCTTCACCAACCGTGTTAACTGTTACATTGTGGGAAATTTAATTTTTATAGTTCCTCGTGCTGTTTGATCATTAATTAAGAAAAAATCCCTTCTTGCTGCAGTTTTTAAAAATCAGCTGGAACACATGAAACACAGCTGTAAATGTGTGTCCTGAAAGGTTGGTTCTGTTCTCCTTTTGCTAACTTCCCTTTACAGAAGGTAGCCTGAGAAATATACGTGTAGTGGACTTTAAATTGTGCATAGATATGGTAAATTTTAAAGGAGTGGAATAAAAAATAATATTTTGGAAGTGTAATTCAAGGGTAGTAAAAATATGACCAGGAAATGTTTAAGATTTTTTTTATCATTTCTCCCTTTTTTTCCCTTCAAGCATGGGGTAATAACATTTTCCACATTTTTGAGACCTTGAAGGTGGCATTTTTATAAAATGGGGCTGTGTGCATTTCAGTCACTCTTTTAAGTGCAGAGCATAGGACTCTACAGTGCTGGAGTCCTTTCATGGCTTCTGGCTAGCTACTGGGTGGACTTCAAATGCTTAGTTTTGACCTGAAAATTTTTGAATGGTCTAAGATTTACCTACCTAACAGAAACTGTGATGCTTCCCATAATGCCTGTGAGAGAGGGGCCCAGGCAGAATTAAAATACACCTGATACTTAGCCATGGACAGGGCTAGTCCTTCAGGGAACCTCACACAAAAGATTCTTCACTCCTTAAACCTGTTCCTCTCCTTAGGGTCATTTTATCTTTTAGTGTTTTATTGTCCTGTGATTTTGGTGAAAAATACGTAGTGGCATGGACCACAGCTAAAGACAGTTTGTTCTGGTGAGTTCATCCTTAATGAGCTCAGTGAGACAGGGACAAGACAACATTGATGTAGGACCTTTTTTTTTGTCATTAAGTAAATGGATAGAGAACACCTGCAAAAATGGAATGCTCTAAAATCTAAGTATGGGTGAAAACTTCTTGCTTTGTATATAGAGGGGGATGGATTAGAAAATTTGAATAGGTTTGATCCGTTTAGCAATATCAAGGTGCTTTACATGGTTCTAGAGTGTTTCAAGACCAGTTTATTTTAATGCACTTTTATTTTCATATGCAAAATGTCTATCTCCACATGAGTCCATTCTTCATCTCTAATGATGGAGAATATAGAACTATGTAAAGTTATTTGCTAATTACTGTTGAAAGCTAAGATAAACCCATAATTTTCCCTTATTTTGTCTGGAATCATGATGGAATCAAATACTTGAGCATTATTTTATAGTTTTAGTCTCAGGCTTCCATACTTTTTCCTTTATTTTTTTTTTCCTGGGCATGTCAAATGTAGGCACTTGAATTCCTTTTCACCCTGTATCTTTGCTGGATGAGTGTTACCTCTGCTGTCCAAATGAGGAAAATATCTTGGATGTGCCATCCAAAAATCTCCCTGTGTGTCTGTGTTGGGGGTGTGCTGGGGAGACCAGATAGCCCAGTGCTTTCTGGTGCTACCCAGGCTCTCTGGGCATGTCTGTCCATCTGGATACTTCAGTGATGGTTGTTCCTTGTCATCAACGGGAATGTGTGATTTGGCTTTGAAAAATTTGTGTGCGGGAGCAAGAGCTCCCGTGTTTTTGTGGTAAGTATCAAAAAATTGTAATTTTGTACTATCTCCTGGTTTTGCTTCTTTCCAGATCTGCAATATTGGTTTGTGAGTGTGTCTTCAAAGACAGATATATTTAACACAGAAAGAAATCTTGATATATGTAGTGGAATACTTAGCAAATGAAGTCCACATTAATCAATATTAATTGACGCTAGTAAACCTTAAAATACTGTATATGTAAAGGCAGTAAAAGAGTGGTGCCAAAAAAGGTGGTTTTCCAATTTTTTTTTCTGCCAGTGCATTGAAATTTCAAAATGAAAAATTGCAATATTAATTGTTATTTTGCTGACTCGTATCACTGTGACAGCTGGCACAAGAGGAACCTATAGTATAAAATGTCTCCTGTTCAGCACAGCCCCAGCAGCCATGTGCTTCCCCCATAGCCTGCCTCTTCATGGTGCAGGGGAATCAGCATCTGCTCAAACTGTCCTTCTGCAGGCCTGAATGAATGGAAAACTGCCACTCACATGCAAAATGAGGTGCTCTGTGCTTTTAATTAAGTCAAAATTTGGATACGATCACAAATAATGAGTCAAAGGAGGGATCTGAGTCTTCTTGGGTATGGGACTAAGTACAGAAATGAAACTGCCTTGAAATAGAGAATCTTCAGCTGGGAAGGGCTTTACTCCATTTTAAATTTTTTGGTGTCTTGATTATCTTGTGGCTGTAGCCTCTGCATTATTTCTCACCAATCAGTGGTTTCTAAGAGAATGTGTATGTATATGTGTGTCTCTCATGTGTGTGTGTATATATATAGCCACATATGCATTTTAAAAGATTCTATTACCATAAAATAATTTGCAGTTTAAGAAGGGACCAGCTAAAAATATCTAGAGAATTTATAAAAATAGTAAGGTTGGGAGTTTTTTTGGTTTTCTTTTTTTTTTTTTCCTAGTACCAATACCCTTGAACGCAACTGGAGCTGAATGTTCACTTTTGAAAGATTAACTTTCATGCTCAGCTGAACTTTAGGAATGTTATTTTAAAATATGTAGTCTACACCATGTGTCTAATGCATTTTTCCTCTTTGAAAGTAAAAGTGTTTTATTGTTTTGGTAAATTGTTTTCTAATTTTTAAATGTTAAATATACACGTTCTGTGTGTTTTCCCTCAAAAATGGAGCTCACTTCACCTTAATGGAGCATTAAAAATTGTAGAGCAGAAATCAGAATTCCCAGTAAAGGGAATTCTAGTGTGTGTGTGAACAGAAATTTCTGTTGGAAAAAATAATAAGCTTAAGTTATTAGTTGGATTTGCAGTTACTTATTTTCCTGAAATTTCATATTAAAGCGCGGTCAGAGATGGAGTAAAAACCTTGTTGGGCTTGGATTTGGAATTATTCATGAAATATCTAGCATGGATTGATGGAGGTCGGGTGCTAATTTTCCAGGAACAATCAGGGCAGGAGGGCAGGGCTGGGGCAGTCCCTGCCCCGGGTGAGTTGTGCTGTGCAGGTGCTCCACACAACTTTCATCCCAGATCCTGCTCCTGCACTCTCTGCCCCCCTCCCCTGCCCTCAGAGGGAATCCTGAGCCCCCAGTGTGCAGCAGGGAGACTCCTGGAAAACAGAGGTGACAAAATGTCTCTGGCTTTGGTAGGGAAAATGCAAGTATCTAGCAAAGGCAAAAGACACAGTCATTTGTTTGTGTTTTCTTAAAAAAAAATAAAAAACAATCAAAACAGTAGTTTTAAAGCACTTACAGAACAGATAATCCAGAAATTTAATTTTGGTGATAGAGTGGATTATTTGGTTTATAAGCATTGGGGAAATTCTGTGCTGTGGTGGCTTCCTGGTTATCATGGAAGAATAGTTCAATTTTTCCTCCTACATCTAAAATAAAAATTTCAAAGAAGAGTCTCTTTAGGACAAAACATACTTTATGGGATGCTTGAGGAATTTAGGTAGTACTTTAATCTACGACAATAGATTATATTTATAATGTAAATATTATCCTTTTTTAATATTCTGATATACCTGCTTTAAATGATTTTCTGGTGAAAGTTTGGTGGCAAACTTATGCAGGTAATGGCTAGGGAAAAAAAATTGTCTATCTTGGACTATTGCAGCTAACTTAGAAGTAATTTTTCAAATGACATTGCTAACTGTGCACCAGCTTGCACAGGCTCCCCTCACCATTGAGCTGCTAGTTTGTTAGAGTTATGTACTTCTGTGCTGTGGAGAGCACAGGAGTCTTTCCTACCAGGGCAAGAGGATTCCTGAGTGAAGCACATCTTTCTTCATGGCAAACCATTGCTCTGGGGCACAGAGGGAGCTGTTCACCAGGGCCAGGCCAGAGGGGTTGGATGCTGAGAGTCTCTCGATCTCAGCGGGTGCTGGGGCTGATCAGCAGCAGGAGCTCTCACACGGTGAGGTTTGTGTTAACAGGAGCTTGATTACTGAAACGAGTTCTAGGTGGTGGTGGGCAGCAGCCTAACTTGGTGCGGTGCTAACCAAAAGTGTTAAAAACTGCCATTGCTGGTCAGGAGGCACTACTGCTGACCTGAGAGAAGTGCTGGGTATCTCAGTACTTGTTTGATACTTGACTGTATGAATTTTCTACATGCACAGAAGCTTTTAACATAGGACAAGAAATAATTGAGAAATGGACAGCTCTTACTGTTGTTTTTTTTTTTTTTTTTTTTTTTAAATACTGTGTAGTCATTACTAAATTTCTTTTCAGAGTTTAATTCTGGAACTCAGTAGGAGTGGTGTAAAATTTTTCTTGTCCTGCTAATACTAGTTCATTTGAAGATCCATCAGAATGCTTATTCCGCTAAAATACTTAAAAAAAAAAATCCACCCCCAAAAGCAACCAAACACACCACATTGTTGTAATTGTCAGAAAGTAGAGAATATTTTTTTATTAAATACTAAGATATTTTTTTCCTCAGTGATGATTTGAGTCTTAATAGCAAATGGTGAGTTTCTGTTCTATTTGATGCCTTGCTCAGGGCTGCTGCTTTTTGTATTTATTTAGAGTGTATTATACACCTCTATTCAGAAATGTTCTTTTTTTTTTCCTGTCATGCACTTGAGAGAGGATTTTTATAAATCATGTGATTTCTTCCCATTCTTTTGCACTGGCTAGTCTTAAACAAGAAGTGATTGTTGACATGTAAATATGTCCCAAATTCTGCATTTAACATAGTATGATAAGCTTTAGATAAAAGTGGTGGACACGCCCTTTGTGCAACTGGGTTTTGTGACAGTTGTTCAGTTGAACTCAAAGCACGAGCAGAATTGTGTTTAACCTGTTTATAGTTGAAGCTACCAATTTTTTCTTGGAAGTAGTCTTGGGAAAACAGTTTGAAGACTTGTCATTAACTGAAGTCTTGAAATTATAAGGATTGCTCTACCTTTGTGTTTGACTAGCTTTGTTAAAATCACAGCATTTCATTCAGTGGCCGCGGTTGGGTTTTGCCTGCCTCTGTGGCAAATAATGAGCTTATGCATATTGCTTTTCTTCCTGGCCCTTGGGCTCACGTCGCCTGATCCACAGAGTTCACCCAGAATGACTGTTGCTGGTTTTGCACACGCTAAGCTCAGCATCTTAACGTGAAACTGAGACTTCTGCTCGGATCCAGCGCCGCACGCGTGGTTATTTCAGCCTCCCGCTGCATGGCAGGGCTGTGTTCTGTGTTTTGTGCTGGAACACTTCAAAAAATGGTTTTTCAAATCAAAGTTGAAGTTGAGGTTAACTTTTTAAGCTAGATTTCCACCGCTGGTGGAAATCACATGTGATTTTTGTATTCCAGAAAGCCTCTCTTTGACATAGTTCTCCCTTGTGTCACCAGATGTGTCATTTTGGGTGGTACCTTTGGACAAAAAGGGCAGTAAAAGGAAAAAAAAGGGCAAAGCATGGAAAAGTCTGTCCAAAACTTAACCATGTTTTACCATGATGAAAGGCTACAAATTCCAAATGGCATTAGAGCAGTGATAGTTTTCTGGAGGTGGCTGCGGTGTGTCACTTATCTGTTGAGACTGGGGTGAGATAAGGAGAGGATGATCTGGTTTGAGGGGGGCTGAGGAGGTGCCCTGATCTCTTTTCCCTCTAACATCCATCCCTGTGAACTTCCCTTGCTCTCTGTGTGTAATGTGTATGTGGCTGTGAAGTATTAAAGCATGTCTTTGAGGTTTGGGGGAGGCAGTGATTGCTTTGTTTTGGGGTTTTTGGTATTCTGGTTCTGGTTGTTACTGCTAGTTTTGTCTCATTGCATAGTCCAGCTCTAGGCATGAAGCTGGTGCCAGCATCATTTGAAATAAGTTGAATTTTTTGGGGGATAATGGTGGGAAGTAAAGATGCACAAGCAGTAGTGTTAGCAAAAGGTGATCAGTAACCCCCAAAGAAGGGTGACTTACATCTGTGGTTAAATATCTTACAACACCACAATCTTCCTTAAGCTTCTTTTTTTTTTTTTTTTTTTGCTATTTTAACTTTCTCCAGGTCTTTAAAAAAATGTTCTTAAATCCTGAGTTGCTGGGTATATCTATATCCAGGTGGAAAGGCTGAATTTAGAAGCTCTGAGAGACATATTTAAACTATGCTAAACTGTGCTCTCAGGTAAAAGCAACTCAATCTGTTTGTGGGGGCAAGTACCACCTAATTTGGGTATCTCTGTTTATGAATCAGTGCCATGTGATTGTAAAAATAAGATAATTACTATCTTGTGTGATAATAAGCTTGAACATCTGTATACAAACTAAAGTCAAACTAATTATCTGCTAAATAATTTATTAAATGTGGTCAAAATTATCATCTTAGTTCGTATGAACTTTGCTCATAATCTTAATTTAAATACCCAGCAAAATGCCATGTCTTTGAAAACTGCAACTTACTAAATGCAAATAATCTTAACGCTAATAATGATTAACTTATAAATTATACTTATGATTTAACTGGTTAGCTGTAGCATGATATAAGCATTTTCTCTTCTTTAAGAGTAACTAATCAAAAATTACCATTTTGCTTAGTTTAATGTGAAGTGAGTTAAAACAATGTCAATGTTAAATGCTCTGTAAAGAGTGTACTTTCCAGTGCAGAAATGTAAACTCTATTTTTTGTTCTCTGGTCATGGCAGTGTATTCAAATCTACAATGACTGTGAAAAAGTCAGTGCTGTCTGTGAAATTCATCCTCAAAATCTGATGCTATATCCTGTTTTCTGTGAAAAAGAAATTAAAAAAAAAAGAAATTATTTACAAGGTGATAGTATTATCCTATAATTGCTCTATATACCACTAGCTAAAGTCAGGGTAAATTTTTTAATAGCATTACTAATGTGGAGGAAATGATTATATATTAATTGTAAATGTTGCTAAAGAAAATACACTCACACTTCTTATATACAAACAATTTTTCAGAATAACTTCCCTTTGAAAGAAACTGTAGAATTGAAATGTTGCATAATTTAAAGTCAGTGAACAATTGAATTTTAGTTGTTGACTTTTCCAGTTGAACAGAATGAAATGATACTCTAAGGCTTTAATCAAGCCCTGGTATGAAAGCTCAGGGATTGCTTTCATATATTATACTATGTAAGCCTGTGTGCACTAATCAAAGCTGCTATGACAAAAGCACAGAAGATTGTTTTGGTAATTCTTAAAAATGAAGTTCAATGCAAGATATAATTAACAGCATTTCTATTAAGTCAATATAAAAATATAAAATATTGCAAAGGACTGTTTACACACAATCTGTGGTGCTTTAACTATGGCAGTACAAATTATTTACTGTGCATGAGGATTTACTGGTATAGATATACTTACCCTGAGCAAACCTATTGCTCATAAAAAAAAAAAAATTACATGGTTATTACTGCATAGATTCACTTCTTAAAATATGTCAGCTAGAGAGCTAATTTTTTTTCAGTAACCAGTCTTTAGATCACACCTTAATATATAAAATATTGCTTATGTGTGCAAGGTGTGTCTCTTTAGTTCTATGTACCAGCTGAAGGATGGCACATTCTATTCTTCAAGGGTGTAAAAAGGGTATAAAATTTTTTGATGGGAGACTGTGCAGGTCTTCTAAATAACATGTTACATTTTTCTGAAAGTACAGCTATGAAATAATTTCATTTGGTGCTCTTCTCTGCACAAAATTTTTGTGCAAGTGAATAACATTGAATTTGTGGAGGACAATTCCTCAGAGAAAATTACTGAAAAAGTGAAAATAATGTTTGAAAACCATACACCAAATTTGTTTCTCTTTGCAAGTAACAAATAATAGAAGTAAGAAGTAACAGAAATATAGAGAAAACAATAGCATTTAGGAAAGAAATTAGGAAATGCATCTATTGATATTCAGCATAAAAATGTCAAGTTCAAACAGCAGAGTGGTCACTTCTGATGACTTTTGGGTTTTGCCAGGGCAGGTGCAAGGAAAGGAAGCTGTTTGGTGGTGAGAGTGCAAACCCTAAGGGTTCCAGCACTCCTCTGGTGAAGGTGTTATATCCCATCTGATTTAGGTCACTTAATCAGTTTAAGGCCACGTGGAATTGCCATTAGTAAGGGACAGCCCTTGAGAGCTCTTCTTGCTGGTGTTCTGTAAGTTCAACAAAGTGTGCTGGGGAAATGATGGCTAGAGCATCAAAGTGAGAGTTGGCATCAGTGCAGTCTTGGCTACAGCATGCATCAATTTATACTTGAAAAGTTTGTCTTAAACTTGTGTTAATAAGGCTTATTGTACTGAAGCTGTTTAGATAGAAGAACTTACTTATTTTAAAGATGATGGGAAAACAGTAAGCTAGACATTTCTGATGTAAAACTGGTGGAGTATTCTACTTTTTCTCCTGTTAGTGTCGTCTAGAAGATTTAAAAGAAACAGTTTGTCTTTCCAGCAATTTAAAATTTTTTCTTGATTTGCCTTGAGATTGAAAGGTAGAAATTATTTTTAATTTAACAAAAAAAAAAGTTTTGTCATGTGAGCAAATTACCTGCAGGTCATGTTCCGGATTTTGCTGGAACATCAGATGACGAGCATAGTATCTTTCAAATGCTCAATTATCATGTCAGTCTAAGCTGTCCTCTTGCAAGTAATAAAAATGGAAGTTTCAGTCAGTGTGGATGCAGAAGGAAAGCCATGCATGCATGTGCACACACACACACTCTAAATACTTTGAGTGGCTCTAAACACTGGAAAGAGCCTGATACCTGCAGCTCCATTTGTAAGTGTTGATTTGCTCTGTGCATTTGTTAATTTTACTTTTGGTGTATTTTGTTCTTTTAAGCACTAGGACTATTAATATTTTTAGATATTATCATATATACAGTTGCCTAAATGAAGTAGTTTGCCCTTGTTTCTATCCTTTTTTATCGTGGAAGAGAGTTGAAAATGTCAGGGAGCCAGTATGGTAGCTGAAGTTCACATCTACACTTAAAACCAGACTAAGAAAATATTTCACTTATTCTAGATATAGCTGGTAAGCTTTTTGAAATTAGATGGTGTTTTCAGCAGCATGAGTGTTTGTGTTTCCATTTTCTAGACCCCACAGGAATCTTTGTTTACGGAGATCCTTTTTTAGGAATTGGACATTAATTTGTGTCAGTTTTTGTGGAGTAGCCTGAGAGAGGCAGTGAGCAGGCTTTTCTTTAAAAACTGCATGAGTAGGGTGAAACAGCGAGGTGGTGGTGAAGTGGGGTGAGTCCCTCAACTACCCTAATGCCACACTCAGTTTAAGTTCTGAAATAGCTTGTTCTCATCCTGAATGTTTTAAATCTGATATTTGATAGTGCAAAAAGAAAAAGTAGCAAATGCTGAGACTGTGTAAAAGAGGTCTTGCAATTAAATGTTGTAAGTGCATAGGAGAGCAACTCTTGCTATTTTGTTTCCCCTCCACTCCCTCCCCTCCCACAACTGAATTTGTTTAATCTGGAGGGTACAGTGAACTCAAATTGAGTATGAACAACTGTAGTTTCCCTTAAGTGTGACCTGAAGGAGACCAAAATAGGTTGTGCTCCCTGTCTATCGCTGTGGTGTCAGGAATCTGGGAAGCATTTCCCATGTTCTCTGCACACACGGGCTCGTGGTTGAGCAGTTGGTCTCAGCAGCATGGTGGCTACTGAATTCGTCTACGAGTGCTGCTAATTTTATTTGGATATTTCAGTCTGAGAAGGGTGAATCACTGAGTTATTGTTAGATGAGATCTAATCTGGTGCCATACCTCCCGTACCAAAAAAAAGTTGCCAAAATTTTACATAGTATGTGCTACGTGTTCCTTATTTCCATTGGATTTCTACTGGTTTGCAAACTGTTGCCGAGTAAGAGATGGTAGTAGGGAAGAGGTGCAAAACAAAAACAGTGCAAGGCTTTATCCAGCAGCTACTTAGAACAAAGTATCTTGTTGGCTTTTTGATTATTGCAGTCTGGTACCTTTTTTTTGCTTCAGAAATGACTCTGAAGTATCCTTCATCTTTCCTTTTTGCTGCTTGGGTTCTTTAAAGGGAGCTGAATTCACTGGAAATTACAAAAAAAAAAAAAGATAAAAGAATTTTTTTTTTTTTTGTAACCTGCTGCTCCCTAGCCCCTTGTGTGGCCACGTACTGCAGGGGAACCTGATACAAATTTCGGTCTGGGGCTGCTTCTTACAGCTGATGTAGATTTTCTTAGCTGGTTCATAATGGAACTAGTGACTGCTCCAAGTGGCAGGGCCCTGTGGGCACTAGGAAAACAAGTGATGGGAGAGAAGAGGCCTTTGGCTATTTTGGTGGCTGAAGAAAATGAGGGGTGTGGAGAAGAAAGGAAAAAGCTGAGCACAGTGTTCCATTAAGAATATTAAGTAAACAAAATATTTGTGCATGCTTAGAAGTCCTTTTGCTTTTAAAGGTGATTATTTTCAATCCTTTGTGCACCTCATGTGTATTTTCACTTTTGTCTATATCCCAGTTAGTAGCGAGTTAGTTGTGTGGTGAGAGAATAGATGATAAGTGACCATAGCTTGAAAAAGTTTGGTCATCAAAATCAGCTTCATAGTAGAGTTGTTTAAGGAATAGAGACCCCTGCTCAGAGGAGGAGGGAAAGAGAGTATGTGACATTTGGAAAAAAAAAACTTACACCCCTACCTCACCCCAAAAAGAGGGGGTGGAACCAAAGAAAACCAACCCAACCATAAATGTCACAAGCCACAAAGATGAAAAAAGCCATTTTTCTGAAGGGCACTAAAACTTGCCATTAGATTTAAAGCAGTGTTTAATTCTTTACTAAAAAAAAATTAAAACTTGACAACCTTTTCTGTTAACAACACCTGAAAAATGGAAGTTTTTTTCCTTTTTAATGAAAAATTCAATGTTAATATGGCAATGGCAGAATCTTCAGAATTTTCTTTTTAAAGTGCCTTTATGGTCCACTCAAGGGAACTCACAAATAATAAATATAAGCTTTTAGTTTAATTAGTGATGTGAAGAATTGTTGGGCTAAAACCCAAAAGCAGATGATAACAGGTGAGAGCCTACTATCCAGGTAATCCACTCAAACACAAGAACCGCAGCTGGGCTTACGCTGCTCGGTGTGCCTGCTTTGCGCGATGGGGCTTGGACGTGCCCATACAAACCTTCTGGCTGCCCTTGTGGAGCTGGCAGTCCATTCACAAAGCTGCAGGTTCCATCAGAGTGCCCGAGTTACTCGTGCAAGGAGAGGGCGGCTGGGTGGGCTGGTGGCTTTGGGCGCGGAGCTGGCACTGCTGGCCCCGTACATGGCAGTGCTGGCCCCGTGCGCGGCTTTCCGATGGCTGGCCCCGGGCAGAGGTAGTAAACAAACCCCGTGTTTTGCAGGCAGTGGTAGGAAATTTGATCATCAGCACAGAGGGATCTGTGAGGTAATCCAAGAGTCATATTTTCATTCTGAATGCTGAGATAATGCACCTCTGCGAAGCGGCCGCTTTGCTGGGCTGTATGTGCGAGATGAAAGGGGAAAAGTGTAGTTAGGAGCCAACTATTGTGTCTTGCGTGGGCTTTGGGAAAAAGTTTTCTTTGTCTAAATTTTATGGAAAATCCTTATTCTGAGCCATAGTATAGATTGCTTTTAAATCTGGGTCTGGGATTAAATCAGTCAACACAAAGAGAAGTATTGCTGCAGTTTGCCTGTGGCTTAGCCAAGTTTTGTCTGCTTGAATTGCTGAATTGGGTCTGAAATTGGAGCAATAACATTTCCTCTTCAAGTATTGTGCTGACCAGATCAGTGTGTAGAAATAAAAAGTGGTGATGTTTCTTAACAATTCAGTATTTGAAACCCTTCTCCTTTATTCTAGGGTAGGTAAGTTGAAGATGAACTGGCTGTTTCATGAGCTAACAGCTTGATTAGACAAAATATAGTAATGGTGCCATCAGGGTGCCTTGTAATATAGACTAGAAATTAAATACCTTTTAATATAAGTGATATAAACACCTCTGTTTATCACTTAACTGAACCTGAGTTTGTTTTTGAAAGAAATTCAGAGTACCTTCATTTAAGGTAGGAAGTGTGATCATTTGGTTTTGTATTAGTCAGAGCTAATTTTTAGGAAAAAAACACGTTGAGATATCTAACTGCATGAGTATATGCATACAAAATTTCATAGATAAAGATGGCTTAGAATATCCATTCAATAAGCTTTATTTTAATGGACTTCTTGCTGTTTATGAGGTACTTTCAGGAGTGAAATGTGAAAAATTTAGAGTGAAAAGATTGCTTAAGTCCAAGAAATTTCAGTGTGAAGCGTGGGGCAGGCAGAGACTGCAGCACCTCTTGCAGGACAAACCACTCCAGTGGCTCAGTCTGTCATTACTTCCACTTACCATAAAGAAAATAATGACAATTCCCCCTCCCACACCCTGTAACTAGAAAACTACTGCTTTTTCCCCCAAGTGCACTGATCTGAATTGAGAGTTAAGGATTATTTATTTTGTCCTGTACACGTGGCTGCTTTTTTTTCCCCTTTCTTCCCACTAGAAGTGTGTTAAAAACACTGATTCACTCTGTTGTGCCCAAGCATCAGCTACTTGAAGCAACCTGAGGGGGAGAAACTAATGTACTCTGTGTGGGGGTAGCTTTTGTGTGGGATTTTCCCTGCCTGTTTTTATTTTGCTGGCTGCAGAGTAAATAATAAGACACCTCTTTCCCTTCCCCTATAAATTCAGTTGATTACCAGCAGTTTTCCATTTGGCTAGGAGAGTTGCTAACTTTGTTTCCATGGCTGTTCCTGTCAGGACTTTTCATACAGAACTCATTTCTTACCGTATGGCGTTACCCACACTCCATAGAAGGTTTTTTGCTGTGTGGTGTTTTTTTAACGTTTCATCTCCAGCTGTCTATGTTCAGTTTGGGTTGTCAGTGAAGGAAGGCTGAGAACTGACAATTTTTGTCTTCCTGCCATTCTTTGGAGCTCGGGGAGAAGAGGGGTTGTTTTGGTGAGTGGGTTTGCAGTGGCATCACATGTAGCTGTCAGAGCTGGGGCACCACAGGCTGGGAGGCAGCACTGGGGGTACCAGCCTTGGTTCTGTGGGTATTGGCACACTCTGCACCTGTGCCAAGACTGTTCCAGGTAACCAGCATGGTTACAGACCTAGAACACAGGAAATGAATAAGCTTTTGCTCTTTGCTTGCTCTTAAGAGTGGCAAAGGTAGACCATTTGCTTTCTACCCCATAGGTATTGAGTTCAAACAGTTCAATGGACTAAGATTGTGGATGTTCACTTGATCTGCTTTCAAACATGTTTAAGTCTTTTTCCATAGGCTCTTGTTGAAAAGGAGTATGTTTGTGCTCTGTGGGTTTAAGGCATTAATGTTGTGTGTAGTTCATATGGCTGCTGAAATAAGAGACTATTAATGGTGTTATTGTTGAGAAATGGGAATTAAGGAGTAGGAGACAGCATGTCTCTGGGGGGGAGGGAGGATGGCAAGAAGGGCTCTGGTGAGAGTGTAGGTACAACCGTGTGGAAGTGCAGTCACTTTGATACTTGCATTTGTTTCCCTCTGTAAAATGTTCACACATCTATGAGATAAAAAAAAAAAATAGCGGGGACTGTGAGCAAAAGCATGATACTTTATTCTTTGCTTTATAATTGTCTATCTTCTCTTCTTTAAGATTGTTTTCCCCTATGGGGAGGTGCAATCTGATGTGATTTGCCTTTGCTAAGTGTCATATAAAATACAGAGTGAGATTGTATTAGTGAAAGTGTACAGTGAGGCTTAATACAGGGAGGCAAAAATAGACAATTTTGACACCCTTTTAACTTACTGGGAACTTGATCTATTGAAGGAAGAGATCCTGGTGTATATATTGAAGGCAGAGAGAGAATGAAAGGGTATACATAAAAGTGACGAAGAAAAGCCACAATTTCAGCATTTTCTTTCTCCCACTACCCTCTTCGTAAGACATATTTAGTATTGTTTCATATGTGTAGAGGGTTCCTGTGGGCTGGAAGCCCTGGGTGTCCCTGCACATGTTTGTTCTGCGTATTGATGTATGAGAGGTGGCCCCTTCAGAGATCACTAAAATGGCTTTTAGTAAATTATCCATCTTTGTGGCACTTTGCCCTTTCCGTCTCTGTGCACACATGTAGCACAAATATGTTGATTTTGCCTGGTGAAGGGGCACAGTGGTGGCTGCTTGTTTTACTTGTTTTCAGTGTTGCAGATATATTTGTGTGCCCCAAATACGAAGCTCCAGAAGAAATATGTTGGCAAATGGTTGTCAGCAGTGGCTTAAAGCAACTGAATTCTCTTACCAGGATAGTACTTGAAAAGAAGAATCAGAATGTGTGCAATTCCTCTTAAGGAAAGTAAATTATTGCCAAACAATTGCTTATGGAGTACAGAAACCAGAGAAGTCTCTTTTCTTACCCAAAACACTTTTTATTAGGTATCTTTGAAAAAGAGAAATGAGTGGGAATACCTGTTCACATTCTGTGGACATAAGTAGCTTTCCAAAACCTTAGTATTATACAGAGCACAAACCTAATTTGCCCAGACTTTTTTTTTTTTTTTTTTCAGTTGACATCTATTTGCAATATCTATTTAAAATGGGAGAAATGAATTAAGAAATCTGCTTAAACTGGAAAAAGTGCATACACAAGTCTTATGTGAGTCACATTGATGAGAGGTGCTGGCACAGTTTTACTAAGAATTTCAGACTAGATGGGCTAAATATTAAATGAAACTGAAGTGTAATAAAATACCTTCATGGGATGAGAAAGGACTGGTTTTTGTTTTACCCACTTGGTGTGAGTGTAAGTAGTCATAAAGTAACAAAACTTGAGATTATTTCAAAGCAGAACATAACAAAACCTATGTAGGGTTCTGCTGCCTGGCATAAAAAAGCTTTAGGATCTTTGCATATTTCTACTTCGCTGAGGAAAACAGGGTGATGAGGAAGATGGAAAGCATCCTGAAAGCGCTAACTGCCTGAGATGGGAGTGTTTTTCCAGGAAGATACTCTATACTTTTTCCTTTCCCCCGCCTATTGAGTGGAGTTCTGACCCTGTGCAAGGAGTGCTTGCAGAAATCAGATCGCATCCTCACGGAAGCAGCTGCAGCTCCGTTAAACTCAGTCAGGATTTGTCAGCTTCACCCCTTTCCCTCTGCTACACTTTTGCACTGGGTTTGGGGTTTTCCCGAGGAGCTGCAGAGCCGGTTTCCCGCGGGCGAGCAGCGGAGCGGGTGCCGCTCGCATCCCTGTGTGCCGAGCGAGCGGGAGGAGCGATCGCGGGCGGGCGGGAGCCGCATCCGCGCCTCCGGCCCCACGTGCGGGACGGGAGAGCTCTGCTCGCTGCTCCTCAGCCCCTGCGAGCACCGAACAGCCGCGTCCTGTCCAGCCCTCCTTCCTGTGTGCACAGCTACAAGCTTTGTGGGCTTGTAGGCGTCCTTAAGGAATGTATTAGGACTTCTCTAATAGCAAACGAAATGGCAAAATCTCAATGTGTCCGTGATCTTATGCAGGTTCTGTGTGATTCCTCTCTCGGCCATGCAAAGCTTTATTCAATTATATTTTTCCCCCATGGCTAATTGCGATACAGAAATAGTGAAATAAAAAATTTCACATGCAGCGGTAAACAGCAGATTTCAAACTTGTGCACTAGGTGGCAAGTTAAAATTACTTGCAGCCAAGAAACTGATGAAGGTACAAATAGCTCCAAATTAAGTGGTGTGTCTATAGCTACTCTTGTACTTTTGAAGTGACCTTTCAGTTTTGTACAATAGGTGTCTCACTATTGCCATAAATTGAGGTGCACAACAGGACTGTACCTGTTTTGTACTTAGCTTGCCGTTTTCTTTTGCTGTTTGTGAATGTGGCAGGGGAACCAGTAATTTTAAGGTGACATTTCTTCCTTGCTTGTGTCCTTTCCTTCTCCTTTTCAGAATGTTCAAGTTATTTCTGGGCTACAAATGTTGGCTGGCTAAAGTTTTAAATTGTATCAAACTTTTTCAGTCCCTTGAAGCCACAAGGGGAAGGAAAAAGCCCAGTGCCAAACCTTGTGCTAGTCCTTAGCATTAGATGATTAAAAGCACAGATTGCATTTTTTGGTCCATCATTTGGGAGTCGAGCAGTAGAGAAGATTTTCAGAAGGATTTCCTTCTGAAATGAGATGTGACATGGTAGCTTTGTTAAACTTGTATAAGTGTTTCTGGAAAGGACTTCCTCCCCTCCAGCCCCTTCTCACCAGTGGATGTCCCCTGTTCAGTGGGAGCATTGGTGGCCAAACTTGGGTGTGGGGCTGGGGTGAGACCTGCTGTGGGTATGGGGGTGTTGGGCTTGGGTCCTTCTGTGAATGGTGCTCCCTGCTAGGAAACTCATGAATTTTAATTTGAATCTACAAGTCTGAGAGTAATGGCACAACATGCTTGAAGCACATTGAATAGTGTATTGGCTGCCAACTTTGTGGTTTGGGGTTTTACTGTATTAAAATTGCCCAGTATTTTTAATGTTGTATGCACATCCCCTTTTATGTTCTACCTCAGGATGCAAGTTCCAGGTTGCTGTGTGAGATTATTTTGATGTTTCAGAGCAGTATGTCACTGCTTTAGGGTGACTGTTCTGCAGCAGTATCACTAGCTGAGATGGTGGTCTGAGAGAAACTTTGCAGGTTTCAAGGAAATGTTCTGCTCTCTCTATTACAGTGAGGCAGCTCCTGACTTTCCCTGCTTTACTGAAAATGAAACCTTAACAGGGTTGTGTGTGGTTTGTGTTTTCGTTCTCCCTTCCTTGCCTATTTATATGACCAAATTCTGAAGTCTGCTCCTACTTGCTTGAGAGGGAGTGAAAACAGCTGAGAAATGCTACAAAACTAAGGCCTGATTCTGTTTTCTGGCCAAATCATGTTTGTTGCTTGATCCATGGTAGCTGTAGTGTTGGGGATGGCACCTCCACATGAGGAGCAGTTCGGGCAAGTGGCTTTGTGCTATAACCTCTGCTTGTGCCTTGAACAAAGCCTGTGGGGAAGAGCGTTTTAAGATGTAAAACACTCACTGCAGGCCTGGGTAGGTGGTGGTGTTAGGGAAAGGAGTGTATTTTAAAAGGATTTGGGGGCGAAAAGGAAAGCTTTTGATTTTATTGCTAGACAGGAACATCTCAAACTTGTTTTACTTGAAGACTTCACTGGCTTGTATAAATGTAACTGTTATTAAAAAATCCTTAAAGTGTTAAGCATTTTTTTCTGAGAGAGGCCATTATTGAATAATTAAAATGTGAGGTAGAACTAAGTGTTTGAACACAAGACACTTATTTTAGCTGCTTTGGTGTACCAAAATGCAGTTGAGACTTTTGAAGTCTCTGCTCTCTCTTGTCCCCTCTCCCTTCCCCAGAGCTCCCCAGGATGGTCAGGCTGACCCTACTGGCTCAACATACCTGAGCCTAGCCGAAACTGTGTTAATCTACACATTCTTGTAAATCCCAAGGGGTTTGTGGCATCTCTGGCATTTATTTGTTCTCTCACTTTGGGGGAAGGGAGAAGACAAAGGACTTGGCTGTGAAGGCAGCCAGCACACTGCCAGGCTTTGCAGCAGCACTTCAAAGTGAATGTTTTGTTTAGTAGATAAGTGAAAACTGATGTAAATTTGGGGTGAAGATACAATAAATTTACTGATTCTTACCCTTTCCTCCCAATAAGGAATGAAGAATGTTAATCATGTAAATATTAGAAAATAGTCCATCATTAGATTAATGAAAAGCTTAATATTAAACCAAATGTATTTAAATTTGTATTCCTTACCTTGAAGGATTGTGACGTTGTGATGTATTGTCTTGTTGAATTATAAAAAACAAAATAACAAAAACCTCTTCAAGTGTGTAAAGGAGAACCCAGTACTAATACATGGGATCATCACACCCATTTATAACAGAGAATTAGATACTGAAGGCCTTAAAGCTAAAATAGAAATACTCTTCAGGAAAAGTGGAGGCTTCATGAAATGTAACAGCTGTCAAATGTGTAACAAGTATTTCTGTAACAGTTCTTTGGACTTGAAATGGTTTTGACCTGACATTCCCCTCTCGGCGATCTGTTGGTTTTTTTGAATTCTGTATTTGGTTTTGCCCCTTTTAGTATGACAGATGCTAAAATGTATGACACTGCTATGTATAGTCTATCTTGCAATAATGTTTTCTCTGGGTTTTTTTTAAAACTATTTTCTTTAATTTATCTGCAGGAGTCGGAAGCTTCAGATCAGGAATATCCCGCCTCACTTGCAGTGGGAGGTAGGAAGTTACTTTAAAAAAAAAATTATTTTTGCTTAAAAACTATGCTTCTGTTTCTCTCTTTATCCACAGGACTTTTCCCCTTCCCCCACCTTCCACTTGCGTTGCACACACCACCCATTCTGTTCCGGGGAGAAATCCTTTGGAAGAGGGAACAATAGAGCCTTCTAAGCAATTCAGATAACTGCCTTCATTTCTGTTTTCCAAGTTAACCATAAAAAATGTTGAAATGGATTCCTTGGTGAATGCTGACTTCCTGATGCAGTCACTCTCTTAGACTGAAAGCTCATCCATTTTGGACCTTGCTGGTGTTTGGTGTATGAGTTCAGCAAACTTAATAAAAGTTCTTATTTAAATAATTGGTCAAAAACTTTTACAGAAGCAGAAATTTAGTTCTGGTCCCTCTTTGGGTGTTGGTGTTTTGGGGGACTTTTATTTTCCTTGCTCCTCTTTATTGGTGGCATTGTGGCAAATTGTTTGTTCACAGTATTCTGATTATTGGCTCTCACCAGTATAATATGTACTTGCTATTTACACTCCACTAATAGTGTTCTAATTTTTGCAGTAGATTGCCAGCTGTGAGAACAGATAAATAAGTTTTCTTTACTCTTTTTTTCTGCCTTGTATATGTCTAAAATGTTTTTTCAAGTTTTATTAGTGTCAAGCCATCCTCCTGCCTGAGGGGATTTGGAGGGTGGTGGTTTTGGGGATAAAGCTCCTGTAGCATTGTTCTCCACCTTGGTCTGTTGCCTTCATCTGACTTTCCATCTGCAGCTACTTCTTTGTTTGCACTGCCTGATTGCCTCCTAGCTTTGAAGGAAAATGGAGGCACTGGTCTGTTGAACCAAGGCTGTCACCACAGGGTCTCTGTCAGGTATCACAGCACCTCTCACTGCTCCAGCCTGCCTTTCTGCTGCCAGCTGTCCTTTGAGCTTTTCCTCTGCACCTCCCAAGCCTTGCACACTCCTCAGCTTACCAGTATCCACTTGGTATCTCTTATTTCAATTTCATAACTGCTTTTTTATGTCAAACTTCTGGGAAGCATAGTAATAGAGATGGTTGAGGCTGACTAATTTGAAAATGAAGTTATTTTTTGGTACAAAATTCCTCTGAGGATTTTGTGTAGGAATAGTAAGTATCAGAGCAGAGGCATACAACTCAGATGTGAATAAACAGATGTTTAACAGAAGTGCTGAGTAGTTAAAAGAAGAGCAGAGTACTTAAAAATGCTTCTACCTGCTCATGACTCCTTACACATGTAGCTGATACTGCTAGTATAATACAGGTATCTAACCTGTTTCCCATTTGATTTCTGACTGAAATGATCCCTCTTCTCTGTGGTTGCAGTTTCTGTAGTGACATCTGGTCTCAGAGAGATATTTTCTCTGCCCATCTTTTTAAAAACACTTTGTCTTCCTAAAGTTCCCAAGGAAGAGCCTAAATTGTCCCTGTTAAAATCATCTCAGCATTGCCTACATGCTCTAAAGTTACTTTTACAGACCTGACCCTTTGAGCACAGAATTTATAGACCCAAAAGTTTCTACAATACTTTTTTTGCATTCTCCTGCAACACCAGAGTTGCCTGGCAAGTCCAGTTTGTACACTAACTTCCTAAAACTTTTCTTTGTAAATGCTGGTGGTCTGGCACCTCTGCACTCAAGCAGGTAAGCTTTGTCTGTCCTTAAAATAGTAGTGCTGATAAAGTACAGTGACTGGTGATTGAATTCATCAGAGAATTGTCCTATGTCAGTTTACCTTGGGTTCTGGTATCTTGTTTTTGGTGTTAAAATCCTTGAAAAAACTTCCTTTGAACCCTGTAAGAAGGTTTTTGATGATTCCCCCTTAAAACAAGTCTTTCTTAATGGAGAGAGTAGAAATGTATGTGTTCAAAAAAGGTATTTATATTGAAGCAATGTTCTTGCAGAATATGTTCTGAGTGGATGGTATGTGAGTGTGCATGTGTAGCAGCTGGAGTGATTTTACTTAGATTGTGCTTTATAGTCCCTCTGTGCCAATTCACTTGCCTCATCACCCCTTTGTTAATTGCTTGAATCAAGACTGATTTCTAATAGGTGTGAAATCCTTAGAACCAGAGCAAAACAACTGATGAAAGAGGTCTTTAGGTTAGTTAGTCCAGCCCTCATGTATGTTCCAGATTGAAATACAAAACACACTTTGTCCTCTGCAGCACCTTTCCTTTTACTGTGACACAGGATATGTGAAAAGAACAGCAGATTAATGTTCCTGTGAACTGTTTTACCCCAGTAAAGCCACAATTCAAAAGGTTTTGGTGCCATCCTTTGCAAAAGCTGTAGTAACTATCTTGTTTTAATTTTTTTTTCTTTATAAGAACAAGCTCTTTATAAAAAGCCCATGGGAGTGCCCCTAGAAGTCAGCGTGCTTGCCTCTGGTTCTGTGAGTCACAGCTGTCCTTGTGGCCAGGGTGTCACACAGTGGTTCCCACATGCCTTGGGCCATGTGGGACTGGGACCAGTGAGGACCTCTGTGCACAGAGATGGCCCTTGGCCCATAACAAAACACCCACAGGGCCCTCTTTAAAGGGATGCATCTATAACATTTTTAAATACAGCTCATCTGGAACAGAGCTTGGTAGCAGCTCCCACTTCTGAGCACCACAGATGAGTTTTGCATCCTGGTTTCCAAAACCAGAAAAATTTTCAGGGAATACTGAAGGTTAATTTGAACTGAGAATGTTTTGAGTTCCATCACCTGAGGAAGGTGCCCCACTGTTGATATAGGTCCTTTGTTCTCCATGTAGGTAGAAGCTGGCTTTTGAGATTTGTGGAATGCTGGAGTAAATCTGTTTCTGGTGAAAACCTAGAAACCATTCCACTGGTGTACCCTCTTATCTTTCTAAGAGACGTGCATGTCTATTTAGTAAAATTTAGTGCCATTAGTAGAAAAGAAGAGAGAAATCATTTAGTGATAAGGAGATTTTGACTTCCCCCTAGATGTAACTGTGTGTCCTGAAAACTCATGGTAAGGCACTTGTCCCACAGTTATTCTATATAGATTGGGAAACAGTGGGTATAAATGGCCAGAGAGTAACAAGACTTGTCAGGAATGAAGTTATTGAAATTCAGAGTAGCTATTTGCTTTTCTGAGTGTCCCTTTTGACAAAAATATTCCAACTAGTGTTCTCCTTCATGTAGGTTGACATTACTGATTAAAATATGACTCTCAAAAGCAGTCATAGCAATTGGGCTTGTTTCCTCTGTGTTATGTAAGCCCTCACTATGCACTTATCAGACCATCATGGTATAGGCAAAAAAGGTAAGATAACCCTTTTAGACTGTATTCAGAGCTAAGTGGTGGAGAAAAGGGCAAATAATGAACTGCTGTAATCTGCTGAGTTACTACTTTGAAGCAAAACCGTAAGGTTGCTATCCTGAAGAGCTCACTTGAAAAGTGCAGCTGTAAAAGATAAAATTCTAATTTATTCCAAGTCATTCAAGGTTAAGTTTGTACAGAACTTGTCTGGTAATTAATTTGAACTTCACAAGATTTTTGGCAAGATTCTGTAGGTTTCTGTATGTGTGGGTTGGGTACTCTTGTGCTCCTTGCCCAGATAGGAGAAGCTGGAGGTGGAGGGAATACAGCATCTCTGTATGAGCTAAGAAAATATAGAAGTTGCCTTAGACTGTGGTTGGGGTCTGGACTGATAAAGGGTCAAGTTTCTACTCATCCATGAATTCACTTGCATCTTGCCCCTACCCTCACTGGGCTGTCTCTGAGGATTCTGGATCAGTGACTGGTTCCATAGAAGCATAATGACTTCTGCATGTATAATCTTCCTTTTAGGCTGCTTACACATAATTTGCCTATAGAGGTTATTGTATCCATAATTTGTAATTTGGAGCACTCGAGCATGATCAGATCTTATTGTTTAAATAAATCCTTTTATCTTGTTGCAAAGTCTCTTTTGTGAAGCAAATTGTCAAACAGTTAGTGCATCACTTTTAGTGCTAATATGTGGGTAGTAACAGTGTAATATGTAGTGGTAGTACTCTTCCCCTTTGCTGTCCTCATTTTTGAAATACAGAGCCCAGACTGATGCTAAGAATCATGACCAGTGAAGGATTTGGAAAACCCTTGTTTCCTATGCTCTAGATATACCAGACTTATCTCTTAATCATTGGAAACAAGTACCCTGGCTCTGTTGTTGCTGCAGAAAAGTAAATAGATGTCTTTTTACTCTTTCCTGAACTGCAGTCTGTAGCTGATTTGACTCCTAGTTTGTAATGGCAAGTACTCTCTCTCTTAGCTTGTATATATTCAGCACTGGAGGGGTATTTGCAAGACAAAATTATAGGCCCTCTGGAAGGAGATATAGGTATGGTGATTTAAAACTGAAGTACCTATGCTTCTGGTGTACCACAACGGGAATTCAAACAGAGTTCTGAGAAGGAGCTGTGCAATGCCATCCCCTTTTACCTCTCTTTCTTTTAAAACATTTTAAAACTGACATCTATGGGTGTAGAAGATGTTTCGAGAGATTTTCTCTCCAAATATTTTTTCCATGTTTAGTGAATAAAACACTAGAGAACAGACTTTCAGGACACAGATGGTGCCAGAAATGGCACTTGCTGGCTCAGCAGGAAAGTAGCTGTTGAAGAGTTCCCACTTATCTTCTGTGGGCTTATTTCCTTATTGGTTTGGATGGAGCAGATAAACAGATAGTGTTGATGAACTTGGTAACAAAAAAGGTAGACTAAAAGCCAAGCCTGTGAAGTGTGAACCTGTTGAGTGAGCAAAGAAAGCAGGAAAAATGCTGTGAATGTGTATTCCTAGCTTTGCTGTGAGACTTGCAGGTTGCTTTCGGGGACAGAAATGTGTGGGAAGGAAGGTCTGATTTAGCTCTTCTGAAAGCAAAAAAATATTACTAAAGAGGGTTTGCTTTTCCTCACTTTTTCATGCAAACGAAAAATGAAGTCTCATAGTTATGTTGAGACCTCCAATGTTTCAGATTCCCCAAGCAGAAGTAGTAATGGAGAAGGATTTCTAGAGCTGCAAAGTGAGTGCGGTTTCTGCATTGAGATTTCCGACCGTGTGAGGAAGGTGGAGAGGTCTCAAACCTATCTGCATATTTTGTAAGACAACTTTGAGTATCACTAAAAGAATAGATACTGATTCTCACTGGGCAAATGTTTGTAAGCCTTACAGTGCATGAGTAACTGTCTTGAGGATCTGTAGTAGCTTGTATTGCTGCTTTGAATAAAACAGCTAAGCTCTGTGGGATCACTGCATCTCTGAAGAGATGCAGTGTAAAAACTAATCTTTGTGAGCTTAAGATGCAGCGTATGAAGAGGACAGGTGGGGATCTTGTGGATTTTAATGAAACTGTAGCAATTAAGAATAAGTTATGATTATGTAAAGCAGATATTTCTCATAAAACCAAGATGTAAATGGGAGCTGCAGGAATGAGCTGTAAGTAAAATGAAAAGAACTCTACAAGCAGGGTGACTCAACAGTAAAGATGTATACAATATATCAAAATAGGGTCTCTCACCTCAAGCTTCCTCTAAGAATCCTAACTTGATGTAGTGCTATAAAAATAATGTTTAGCTATAAAAACGCTAGCAGAAAGCTAAGCATGCACAAATCTGCTGCTGCCTGCTAGGTCTGGGAATCTCTGGTAGGGATCTTTGAGAAAACAGTGTGCTACATCAGGCACTAAGCTGTATTTCTTGTCAATTGCTACTTGTCCTACTCAGCAGGTGAATGGAGAACATGTTATTCTGCTCCCTGCAACAGTCTTTTACATACTGGAAGACCTATGATGCTTTGGGAGGTTTAAGGAGGGAGTTTAAGTTCTTTCAACTTCTTCTCAAGACTCATTTCTAGACTATTGATTGTTGTGAAGTCTCTTACCTGGGAATGTCCCATGAGGCTTCTCCAGAGTAATTTCTATAGTTTAGGATTGCTTTGAGCTCTTGGCACCAGGTATATTGTCATTCCATTTCAGCTTTGTGCCATCTTCAAATTTAGTGAGCAGAAACCTGACATAATACTAGATGGTGTATTCCCTGCAAACCCTGTGAAACTGAACCTTTTGGTTTGACAGTGGGCTGGTGATGACTGTGACCTACAGGGATCCCAGGGTCAGCCTCTCACCTGCTGTTGTACTGTTGGCAGTGTCTGCCTTGTGAGCTTGTTGTACGGGAGAGTGTCAAAAGCCTTTGGAAGGGAGATCCCCTTCCTTTCCCTGATGAATTCTCTTAGGATGAGAAACTGGAGATATTTACCAAGAATTATGTACATCAAATAAAATTTGAATCTTGATCACATCCTTCATTTGATTCCTAACTACAGGATAGAGGGCAGGGTACCTTCTGGGGCAGTGCAGATCTTCAGAAAGGCACTGCTTCCTCCTGGGCTTGGCTCTATACCCAGAGGAGCATGGGGGGCTGCCTTTGCTTCTCCTCTGACAAGAAGAAAAGAGAGGGTGATCATCTTTCCTTTCTTATCTGACCTGGGACACCCACTCTGAATTAACTGCTTTTCCTCATCCATGTATATTTCCCATTATCTGGCTGGGCTTAGCTGCAGGTGAGGCAATCTGATACATGAAAGTGACCGTGGCAGACCACCCAGTTTTCACTTCAGATGACATACTGGCTTATGTTGGGATTTTAATTGCCTGGCTTAATTATAGAGGGTGATATTTACAGGTATATGTGAGGTAATCAACACCACTTGCAGGTGTTTAAAATACAGTGACGGAGTGGAGGTCCTGGGATAAATATGCAATTAGCATACTTCTCACTTAGGTTGATTTATTCTTACAGATGTGTTTGTTACAGCACTGCTGATAATTGTCATACAGTTGTTATTAACAAGGGGAAAAATCCAGTGAGGAAAGCTAATTTTGAGATTTGGGCTGCAGCATTTTTTTATTTAAATCAGAGTCCTACTAAAAACAGTTGATAGTGATACTTTCATCAAACGTATGCCCCTCTGTAAGACTTAATGTCCTAGAAGTCCCTAATGAAGGTATTTTGTTCTTCTTCTATTATAGTTGTAGGCTTAGAAAAGTCATATTGCATTAGTTAATACAAAGGTTTCTCTAGGAAACTTGTGTTGTAGTAGTTAAGTAGTGAGTAAGGAAGTTAGAGGTGAGGTGAGGGCTCTGTTGCACTAAGCACCCAGAAGATATAGAAGGTGATCTTCCAACCAGAGGAACTAGATTTAGGGTTAAAACCTTGCTTCAGAGAAATGAGGAGACTCGTGGTATCACAGCTGGTTGACTGACCTAATTCCTAGGTGTGCACGTTGCTCTTCTTACTCCAGGTGGCCCAGGAAATTAAGTCAAAAGAAGAGGAAGTAGAAGATTTTGGGCTGTGCTGCAGGAAATGTGGTGATGGGTGGATGTTCAGGAAGCCACAGGACTCATATGGCAGAGGCAAGAAATTTGTCTGAGCAAGTTTCAAACTGTGCCTTGAGGTGTCTCAGCTTTTTGACCATGACCTTGAGCCAGCTGAGTAGTAAGTTGCAGTGACTTTGGAGCAAGGTTTGTGAGATGCTGTGGAGGGGACAAGGAGTGGAGAAAAGCTTCCACTTGGACCTGAGACTTTTAAGCTGGGCCACACAACTTTGTGGTTCAGTGAGTTATCTACGTATCTGCTTTAGGAGTGTAAACTGCTTTTGGTTGTGATGGGCTCTAATTGTCAAAACACAGCAAACTGGTGACTTTTAAGTGTTAAATTCCAGCTAATATGTGCATAATATTTGTCTTTTGAGACTGCTTTTGTAGCCTGGTCTTACTAGTCTTACTTCCCTTTCAGAATTCAATGCTAGAAATAGCCAAGTGAAGGGTATAGAAAAAGGAAGAAATGTTTCAGTGCAACTGTTTGACCAAAAACTTTCTCCCATCCGAATTTGCTCCATTGTCCTGTGACTCAGATGAGAAAGTCTGTTCTCATTACTGGTTTTTAGTCTTCTGTGATAAAGGAAATTACAACTTGTAATCTCTTAACTTTTCAGAAATGTTCTAATACCTAAAACAGCTGTTAGTGTGCAAGAATTTTGGCATTGTCACCATAGGGTTGCTTGGCACTGTTAAAACAATGTGTTGCTTGCAAGCCTAGAATAATAGTTACTTGTTTACCCTGTCACTAACAGTGACCCCAAACTTGAGAAATCTTAACATAGAAAATTTTCTTGGTTCAAAACTTTTTGGGAAACCAGCCACCAATCCTTCCTTTTTGTTTGCAGTTCTAGAAACATGTTGGTGAAGATCTTTGTTCAAGGACTCAGTTGTAAAGGTGTTGCACTCCTTAGCTATAATTTCTACTTAAGGAGTCACTTTAATCAGGATGCAACCATTTATCCGGCATTGTGACATGTTTGTTCTGAGAATTACAAAACCATTCAGGTTGAAAGGGGTCTCAGGAGGTCTACAGACCAACTTTCTGCTCAAATCAGAACTCTGTATTGAATTCAAGCCACTTTACTTAAGGATTTGTCCCCTCTGGGAGATCTCTAGAACTGCAGTTCTGCAACCTCCCTGGGTGACCAGTTCAAAGGATTGATTATCCTGCTGGTGAGAATTATTTTCCGTGTGCCTGATGAGGACATCTGTTGTGCCAGCTTGAACCTGGTGTCTCCTGCTCTCCCACGCTCCCCCTCTGTGGAGAGCTTGGGTCTGTCTTCTCAGTGGCCTCTGCGGCAGGCTGCTGCTATGCTCTCCCCAAAGCCGTCAATTTTTGGGCTCAACACGCCCATTTTCCTCAGCTTTTCCTTGACTGGAGAGGTGTTCCAGTCTCCAGTCACCTTGGTGGCCCTTCACTGAGTTTATTCCAGGTTCTCAATGGCTGTCTTGTACTGGAGGTCCCAAAACTGGCTGAAGTTTTTTCCTGTGAGTGGTTATCCCCTTTTACTCAGTATTCATTAAGTTTACTCCATCCACTGCCTGTGTTCTTGTCAATGCAGGATGTTTTTGACCTCCTCTGCTGCCAGATCAGACATTTGTTTCTTCCCTCCAGGTAGGACGTGGCCAGGTAGGGTGCCATCCTCTGAGCCCTAATGTTACTCAGTAGAGCATCATTACTGGAATTTGGGCTGAATGTAGAACCTCTGCAAGTCTCTAACCTATATATATAGCAGGCAAACCTGTCTGGGAATGGTGTTGCAGCTCTGCAGATAGATCTTGGATGTTGTATGCCATTGCTGGATGAATTTCCTTAAACACAGTGATAAATTAAGCCATTGTTCAAATCACCCTTAAGTGAGGCAGCCTGGAAATCAAGTGAGTAGCACCACCACAGTGCTGGGAAGAGCTGCATTTCACAGGTTCATTGCCACTGGTACTCCAACAGCATGAACCCCAAACTGCCAAGGAACTGCTTGCTGAAAATGGTAGGTCCTGAAGCTTTACAACCTCATAGCAAGTCCCAAAGTGTGTTTTTGGCCCACAAAGTAATATACTTTTCTTATAAGAAATATATACTTATCCCTGTCAAAGCTATTGACATAGTTTTTCTTTGTCAGTCTCTTAGTTAATTATTCATGCTGCCTGATATCAAAATCTTACTCAGTTTTCTCTCTGTCAAATAAGGAGCCAGTAGTTCCTACTGGTGTTAAGTCTTCTGCTGAGGTGCTGATTTTAGATGCTGAGAGTGCAGCCCAAAAACTCCTGAAGAAATTAGACATCCATACCTTTTCTGTGAAGTTGCTGGTAAAGCTACATGCTTTTATAAGGAAAAAGACCCTTCAAATGTAAAATTGGTGTGATTAAGAAAATAGTTACTCCTGCCCCGCTCTTAGGTAAGTTCTGAACTAATTTCAGTTACCAGCCTTGAAAGAAGAGGCCACTAGCAGGGATTGTTGCTTCAGACTGACTTTTACCTATTGTATAATTTGAAAAAGAATTGGAGGAAATGTATAGAAGAGTTGTTCCTCAGGCAATAGAACAAGAAATTTTGAGTTCTTGTTCACAGTAGCCAAAGGAATAGAAAAATGTTGATTTCAAGTGGCCTCAATGATTCTTTATACATAAACTGAGAAGAATGGATTAAGAACAGGAAATCAGCAACACTGGGTCAGAAGGGAGGTTAATGTACAGTAACCCACCTTTGCTGTGCCTTGGGAGGGGTACAGCAATAAGGGCAAGGATATAGAGATAGTTCACCAGAGCAGTCTACTGGCTTTTGGCATTTTGCAGCCCTGAAACCTACTGACCTAAAACCAGTGAGTTTGTATTTGAGAAATTAATCTAGAGTTTCTGGCAAGCATGTTGTTGAACCATGCAAATTCCTGACATCCACAATACACTGCAGTGAATGGATTCTTAGGGCATGTTGAAGGAAGAACCATCCCATTTCACATGCTTTGAACATCCACCCATCTTCCAGCTCCTGTATTGGAAGGAAGAGCGAATAGAAATATCTTTAACTTTTTCTCCTTCTCTATTTTCCTTACTGTTTCAACGGCCTTTATTCCTCAGCCCTTTCTTTTTCATGCTGGAGAGGTAGAGCCTGTTTAGCTGTTTTTTGGAAACTGTTTTCCATTCTTTGATAATCTTTGTCCATTCTTGGAATTGGGAAATGAAATCTGCACATTCTTAATTTTAGGTTGTTTCACTTTATGAAGGCAGTTGCTGTCAGACTTCTCTGTGTATGTGTTAGGCTTTGCTCCTTTAAACAACAACAAACCCCTTCCCCCCCAAACCAACCAACCAACGAGTAAGAACTTGCAGTAAAACCTGTGGAAAGCTAATAAGTGGAATGGGGCTTGCTTCTTATGTCTCAAGAGATTAGCAGACTTTTATTTTTTATGATGGCCATGGCAAAAATCGACAGTATCAGTCAGTGGTGCAGATACTCCTCTGGGCACGCTGCTGGTTGCCAGGAAATGTTATATTTGAATCATATGTGTAACACATGTTGACCCAACTTTACGCAACTGACTCTTTAGTGGAGGGAGGGAAACAAAATGTGATTATTTCCAAGGGTCTGGCTAGTTCCAGTCCTATTGATGCTATAATGCAATGGCAGTCGGAACATTTCTGCTCATAGCTGTGCTTAGGCATGTGGGATTTTTGTCTCCTTTGCTAGCCAAGTAGAAACTGGTTTTTGGGCTATCTCTCAATGACCAGCTCTGTTGTGGGGCTGCTCCTGACACAAATATTTCATTGCTACTTGTACAAGTACACTGCTGGATTTTCTCTGTGCTCCCTTCCACAGTCAGTTTTGGTTGTAGCCTTGAACTTGACCATTCAAGACTGAGGCCCCATCTTTGTCCCTTCTTGCAGCTCCTATTTGCTTTCATCCAGTGCTACAGGAAAATCTTGAGTTATTTCTTGGATGAGGGGAATAGGGGAAGAAAGTGAGTTCAGCTGCATAATCTCCTGCAGAAAAATATGAGACCTACAACTGAGGCAAGCAGTGAAGCTGTTGTATCAAGCACAGGAAAATGTCACTTTTACAGGAGGGCCAGAGATACCAACCCAACCTGCAGCTGCATGATGCCATTCCATCCAGCAGCTAGTGCTCACTCCAGGAGCTGGGTGATTTGGGTACTGCCTGCTGGGCTCAGGCCTTCAAAACTTGCAGTTGAGGACATGAAGAATAGGTAGGAGGTCTCTAAGATGTAGGTGAACACCAACAGAGCCAAATCTGCTGAGCAGGGGGAAGAGAGGTAAAGGTCTGTTAATTTTGTGTTATTCTAAAGCCCAAAGCTCCCTCTGATCCCATGTCCCAAATTGGTAGCCAAGTACATGTGGGCAGGGAGGGATGGGAATGTAACTTGAAATAGCTCCCTTATTTTCAGACATTGAGTGTTGTGGCAATCAAAAAGGGGGGGATGTGACTAAAAGCCATCAAAACCACTTCCAAGCACATGCCTTTTAGTGAAGCAAATGAGCAGGGTTTTTAGAATATAATGCAAACAGGAAATCACTCTGAAAACTGTAGCCCACCATTAACTTGCTGGGGGAAGGGAAGACAGATTTAAACTATCCTTGCAAACAGCTGCTTTGTTATAAAACCTAATAGGGGATTGAATGCATGTGTAAGAAATGAATCCAAATCAACACCTTTTATTGGCTGCTGGGGTTTTTTTTGTTGCTCTTAGTAATAAAATCATGCTGCTGTTATGTGAGTAGTAGATAGCTGTTCATGCAACAATTTCACTTATTTGCTCACGTAGCTCCTTCACTGAACTTATAGTTACCAGTGTGAGCAGCAGCTAGGAGGCCAACCTCAGCGATGTACTTTGAAGTGGAGGGGTTATAATGATGTGCCAGTGGCTTCTAGGAAGGTGTTGCTCAGCCCTTTGCATTGGATTTATAATGAAACCTGTAGCCTTCACGATTGCATATAGCAGCTGTTGCCCTTTTGGATGTGGTAGTTGCCCATGAGTGTGTGCTAGTGTCATTGTGGAGATTCAGCAGAGTTTTAGCCTGGGCAAGACTTACATCCTACCTTCTCAGCACTTTGTTTCCTTTTCTTGGCTTGTTGTTTTCTGGTATCTCTGCTTTTCTGTCCAAATCTATAGAAATTTACAGGAACCACCATGGAAGTTTAAGGTGATGTGTATTACATCCCAACTACAGGAATAGTTTTCTTCTTTTGGGGTACAGGACTCATGTGGACCTGCAGCATTCTCACAGGCAGTGTGGGATCAGCTCATAATTCCTAACTTTATGATTTGTAGGTATTGGTTATTACAACCCTAATGGTCACAAGCAACCTAAACCAGGGATGGCTTAAGTACTTTAGTGACTGCAACCTTATAGACTTGCCTGTTGCCATTTAATTTTGGCCTCTTGCTAATGTTCAGTAATTAGCACGTGTGTAATCGATCAGCAGTTTGGGTTTCATACCCAGGAGGTAATCTGTTCCTGGTGGCATGCCTTTTTTTTCAAAGGTGTAGTAGAAGAATCAGCACAGTGGTGGGAATACTTGAAAACTTGGCTTTGTGTCTGGGACTGCAGTGGGAGTGTGCAGAGGGGATTCATGATACATCAGTCATTGGGACTGTCCCAGCTGTGCAATCTTCTGTGAATTGTGATGGACTCTGAACACCTTTAGCAGATGCAGGTGGCTGTACAAAAGGCACGAACATTTTAGATATGTAGTGTACATTCCAAAGCCAGCCTTCTGGTATCTGAGCTCACTGGCTGTAGAATTCATTCTGGGATCTAGGAGGAGGGTGGAAGGACTATGAAATATATGTAAAGAGATCATAAGCTTTTGCCAGCTCAGCAGCTGTGAGGAAAAAAAATAAATCAGGTGTTGCTTACTGATGCTAGAGACAAATGCCCATGACTTTCACCACTTTGCTACATGCCAGCTTCCAGTCTAAGCCAATGTCTCGTGGTGCCTCTGGACCCTATGGAAATGCACACCATGGTGACTCTTTTGGGTGGCCATATGTTCCAAAAGTAACTTCTGCCTTTGCAAAACAAATAGGAGAACAGGAGAACTCTCAAAGTGGTGTCCTCACCTAACTAATGAAATATCTTAACTTGCTTCAACATGGAAGTGTGGGTTTGTTTCCAAAATAGATATAAGCTATGCAATGCTTTGTTTCAGCTTGTCAAAGTGATCTTGCAGCTTCCCTAGGATGCATGAGGCATTGATGTGCTTGCAAGTGCCCTGTGTGCCTTCCTGTTTAAAGTCTGCAATCACCTCCTCCATCCTTTTGGAATGTTACTGTCTGCAGAGCAAAGACAGGAACAACGAATTTTGTTCTTGCAGTAGGAATACTTGATTTTCTGAGACTTTGCATGTCAACAGTTCCATCTAATTTGTCATAACCAACCTGTTTTGTGGCCACCCTTGTGTTCCATTGTTCATGTTTCCATGGAGTGGCTGTTAATTGTCCGTGGTTTAGACAGTGAAGAAATGCACCTCACAGAGGTGAGCAAGGCATGGGTCACTGAGACTGCAATGTGTAAGGGATGTTAGGGTTGCAGCCTCCAGCATCCTGGGATTACACTGACTACCCTGCATTGTTCCCAGTTCTGCTGGTATAATCTCCTGAGCTTTGTGGGATTAGAAGCATTGCCTCCTACATGTAACTTGTAAGATGTCTTTCTGCTTGGCAAGGAAGGTACAATGCTGTCTTTTGCTTGCATTTTTGATGCAATGAGACCAGCTGTTTTAGTAGCTGATGGGAGCTTCCCAAATGCAGGGGAGACCTGCTAATGTTGAGATTAAAGAGCAAACTCATCAGGTCTGTTTGTTATATGGCCTTTGCTGTGCTGGGGGTGATGGCAAACTTGAAAATCTGTTCCTGGCAATGCCAGGCTGCTGATGCAAAGGTGCTTGGAGCTGGCCCCAGGATTCTGCAGGGCAGGAGGTGTTTGTGCTGGGCTGGGGGGGCTGCAGGTTTGTGGTGGTGGAGCACAGGAGTGTCTGCTGGAGATCCCTGCTGCTGCTCCTGGAGCCCGTCCCTTGCAGTGCTTGGCACCAGGAAGGGTCTCCACAGGCACTGCCCTGCTCATGCAATCACAGACATGGAACTCTGCAGGGTTTAAGGCCTCTAAAAATATTTTTAATAAACATGCACACCACTGGATCTAATACACAAATGAAAAGACTACAGAGCTTCTGAGTTGCAGCAGTTTGCCCCTCTCAGAGAAGCAGGTGGTACAGGTGTGTGAAAAGGTGGAGTGGAAGTCAAGTAATATGCTGTTTTCTGTATTGACTCTAAAAAAAGGTCATATTTGAGAAGTAAGCAGGTTGTAAACTGCCCTGTAACTAGTGGAATGAAAAATCATCATGGTACAGTGGTGTTTGACAGTTTTTCTCTTTAAATTTCCAGTTTTAGTGGAAGTAAGTACAACTAGAAATGATCAACAGCTGTTCCAGCAGAACTTAGACAATTTTCTACTCTGTATGTGGTAGAAAATATGATCTCTCCTGCCTTCTTATATCTAACCAAGTTCATGTGATTGAGTTTGGGACAGAAGAAATTTCCATTTTGCAAGTAAGAGAAAAAGTTGCCTTCAGTCTGAATTTTCAATGAATAATGATAAAGCTAATGTCTAAAGTATAAGAGTGGGTACTGCTGACCTTTTCTGCTAGAGAGATCTCTGTGTGGGGCAAAGCCCCTAAAAACCCCACTGACTTCTGCAGCATGTTGACTTTGTTCACTGTCACTTCTTTGGGTCATGGCAAAAGCTTCTTAGCTGTAAAAGTTAAGAGTTGAAAGACTTCTTTGTTTTGAAAATGTGGAAAAAGAAATACTTCTAAAGAGTGTTTATCTTTTGTCATCTAATTAGGGTAGATAAAGGTATAAACTTCCTTTCACAAGAGTTTTCTCTCATTCAGGCAATGGTAAATTTATAATCAAGTGAGGGATCATTTGAATACTAGGTTTCAGGACATTGATATCATCACATTCAATTTGTGTCTAGGAAGTTAATTATAGATATTGAATATTAGTTCTGCTTTTCTTTTTGACATCTTAAACTTGGCAAAAGAAAAATGTAGATTATAAAAAGGTTGAAAATTAAAGTCTCTAGCTGAGTTCTAACATCTCATGCACAGTTACTTAAACTTTAAAAAATGCTTTTAAATAGATCTTCCCAGACTGTTAGGCTGATGCCAGATGAACAGTTATGGGGTATTTCTATAAATCAGCAAAGGAAAATTTTACCATGAGCTGAATCCCAATTTTTGTCTGCAAAGAGGACAAGTTAAAAAACAAAACCCAAATAATCCAACAACAACCCAAAACCCAACCCTTTCTTGGTTTGTACTTAAAACATGATAATAAGCATTTTCATAACTTTACCTGAAAAAAACCCCACTGTGATTGTCCATGAATTATTCTCTCATTTGAAGTCCCCCCATCTTCCTCCTTGCCAAGTATTTGCTTTTCACCTGTTTGGTTTCTTTCTCTGGATTGAGCAAAAAGTGAGCTAAAAAATAAGTTTCTGTTATCTTACCTGCTTGGTAACCTTTCTGAAGCTGGTGTTAGCAGGGAAGTGTAGGTGCTGTGAGCCATCCTGGTGCACACTGGGGTGTGTTTTTTCAGCAGGCTGTTTACCCAGTGGCTTTCTAGCCTTGCAAACTATTGGGTGAGGCTTTATACCTGGAGACTCCTAGCCTGTGAGCCAAGGGTCCTGTCCTGTTTGCCAAGTAAGAGAGCTCTGCAATTCCCTTTTTCTTTCATTTCAACAAACTCTTGGAGGAAGTTGTTTTTATTTTCTTGTCTCCCACCTCCTGGTCCTCCATGCTCTCTAAGCGCAGCAGCTGCATGGTAACATCCTTGTGCTGTATTCCATGGGTGCTAGAGGGCCTCCTGGATTTGTAGGGCACACAGCTTTCCTGGGCCTTTTGCTTCCCTCAAAGATCAGGACAGGGTGGGGACAGAGGGCATCTTATCATCCTTGCCAGGGACCAGTGCCAGGTTACATTGTTATGGAGAAGGTTTTTTATGAGCTTGAACTCTTGAGTGTGTGGATTTTTTCCCAGTTTTTGTGTTGTCCTGGTGCTGAAGATGTCATTCTTTCCAAATAATTTGATAGCCAAAAGTTGGAGGATACAGAGATGGTAAGCATTCCAGCAGTGCTTGAAGATGCTCAGAGTGAAGGGGTGGGAAAACTTAAACCTATTCTTTCTGGGGAGTGTGAGGAATAAGTAGTTGGAATTATAGAATTGTGAGTATTTCTTTCACCAAAATAAGTAGGTTTTCAGATTTCTTTGTTTTTTCTTGTTCTAGAGAGAAAATTAAAATTGTAGGAACATTATGATTGTTTGTAGGCATAAGAAATACCTGGTGGGTGATGTGGTAAACATTACTTTAGAACTAACAGATTGCTTCACCACTTGCAACTTCATGGATGCTTTCTATGAATTCTGTCTAAAATGTCTGCTTCTATTTAATTTTAAAGAAAACTGGCATTATTTTTCTAAATTAAAAAAAAATCTGACATAACAAGATATCAAAAAATCTGATATAACAAGAACTGCAAGGAAGTTTTATATTGTGCTAGCTCAAGGTGGTATTCTTAATAAAAAGCCTTCATATTTTGTGGTAGCCCTTAACAGGAGTCTTTGCACCTTTGATCATGTGTATCAGATGCACACAAGAGCCTAAAGTAGAGATTTTATGTTGTGCCTATCTTGTGTATAAAGCTATAACCCATAGAATACACAGCCTCCATCAGTTGTTCATGGTCTTTATGAATGCAAAAATCTGCTAAATGAGATATACAGGACAGAAATGACCATAAGTAAGCTTAGACCTCCTAATTCCCGATCCATTGCTGTCAAGTCATAGTCTGCTAGGGGTTTAGAAGAATATTCATTGTATTTGGGAAAGAAAAATATTACCAGCACAGCAAATGTTTTGTACAGAACTGATTGTGCATTATGCTGTTCTGCAAACCACTTCTAGAACCAAGCTCTAAAGGTATTAGTTAGCAGTTCTGCACACTCATTCTCTTGTCAAAAATGTCTGAATAACACTTGGCTTGTTCACACTTTTTGAGATCTCCCTTACCTTGTTGAGTTCATGAAACTGCTTTTTTCACCTCACTGCTTGTGTTGCTTAAATACCTATCATCTGATAGTATCTAATTTCTAGTGATCATTCTTAGGTGATATTTGTGTTTTTCCTTGCCAAGGTATGATGGTCACCTGAAACAGAGGTAACTATTGTGCCAGGGTGCATTAACTTCTCCTTTATTTTTGCTATCATTTCAATTCATATCATCATTGCCTCTTGCATGCTTTTGTAGCTTTGGCATATCTGGCAGAATATCTTGTAGAAGCGTTGCTTTTCATTTCCCTTGGAGAGCGATCCAGATGTAGCAATGCTGTCTAAGGAAATCCTGCTCCTTGACTCCAGCTGCAGTCGTGAGGGGGTCATTAACATGGTCTTTGCTCTTTCCTGCAGTCCCATGCTATTGTAGCTGTTGTCTCCTCTGTGTATCTATCAAATTTATCAATCAGCCTAGCCTTTCACAATCGATCAGTGAGAGGATCTTTACTCCAGGAAGCAAGAAAACGGAAGATTAGAGGGAAACGTGGGAAACTAAAAGACATAGATTCTTCCTTTCTGTTTTCTTGTGATGTAAGATATACAGAATAACTTTGGAATATATCTGAATGTAAAATTTTTTTTCCTATTTCTAAGAGCTGCTTCATCAAACTCTTCACTGAGTAATGTGAGAACACTGAACATGTGCTATCACCCAAAATACACAACCCACGGGGTGATACTGACTCTGGATGCAGGTACCACGATGCCTACCACTTGCATTGGAAGTGGTGTGCTCCACTTAAAGTCTGTTTTGGGATCATCAGAGGCATTTGAATGAGCAGGGCACTTGCTCTTCAATGTGTGTCCTGCGTATGTCACTGATTTAGTGAAATTGGGGCTTGTGTGGATGGAAGTCCACCATAAGTAAAGGTATTTGTCATTTTGATTTTCTAGTTTGGTTTAGGAGATGAACATAGTTTTTTTAAAATATTCCTGAAGTGTGTTGTGTGCTGTTCCCTCTTGTTCATGATGAGTCCACTTCACAGGTGCTTCTTACAGTACTTGGGGGACATCTGTGCTCCTCACTTGGTGACCTGTGACAGAGTTTGTCCCCACCAGCCCTCCTGCTTTCTCTGGGCCGTGCTGCAGCCGGTGGGGCTTGCCAGGGCGTGGAGCGGCAGTTTGCATGTCGCAGGAGTCCCTGGGTGGGCGCTGTGGAGCGCAGCCCCTCCCGGCACAGGCAGGCTCCTGGGCTGGGCCGGGCTGGGCCGTTCCTCGAGTGCGAGCGCCGGGCTCGGCGCGGTCTGGCTTGGGACAGCGCCCGCTTGGCTGCGCCCCTCCCTCAGCGACGGCCCAAAATAAACATTGCGCAAATTGCCGGGCCCTCAGACAAGCAACCAGAGAAAACTGCTGAGCTTCCACTGAGATTAAGACTAATCAAAGTGGGCAGTGATTGCAGGAGTCAGTCTTTGCTTGGAGTGTGTTCTAACGAAGCCTTCGCTGCCCCATGAAGGCACGGAAAGAATATGAAATGACACAACCTACAAAGACTTTACCACTAATTGCATTTTATGTTGTTCAGCTACACCGCAATCTTTCTTGGTCTCATTTTTGGTGGAAAACCCTTCTGGTAAAGAGGAAAATTTTGTGTAGGCTAAGTAAGTAGGAGACATTGAGCTTTTGCCTTGAGGTGAAACATAACTTCTGTGGTAAATACACTTCAAAATGTTAATGTAAAAAAAAAAATCAACACCCCCTCCTGCAAATCAGTGAATTCCTGTGTCTCTAATTAGTTTAATGGAGAAAAAAAGATGGTATATGAAATGTATACAGTTTCATTTTATGAATTCTAGTTTACTGTGTGAATAATTCTTTATAAACATAGCTAGTGATTTAAGTGATGACTCATTAATGGTTTAAAAGAAGTATAGTAAAAATGAAACGTGGTTGTTTGTGTGAGAGCTATTTTTTTGTGTGTGTGTGGTTTGTTTTTTTTTTTAAAGTTATTTTGGGAGTTACTTTCAGTGGAATCCTAAGAGTTCTCTACAGTGCAACCGTGACTGCCCACCTCACTGGTTTTGGTTTTTCCTTTAATACAGTGGCAACAAACTGGGAAATGTTGCTGCCAGGAAAGCTAACTAAAGGTACAGCTTTAAAGAAGGGCTATAATGAAGGTGATGTTAAAATGATGGTAAATTTTGATACTTGTTACAGTACCAGATCATATCCTCCTACTGAACTGAAATTGATTAAAACCCAGTGTAGTTCTAACTTTTTTTGAAGTGTGCCACCTCAGTGATTCTGGCTGGCCAATTCCATTATATGCAAGAAAATTCCTCTTCTTGAACACTGGTAGTAATCTTAAGAAAAAAAAATTCACAGTCATTAAGTTTTAGAAGACTTAAAGCTCTGTGTCTTTTCTTATATGCTAGTTCTTCAGAGCAAGGCTTATTTTTATGATTCATTATATAAATCATTCTGTTTTATTTAGCACTTTACTGAGAGTTTTGGACTTAAGAACAGTATGCATGCCTCCTAAAATGTGCATAAATATAAGAACTAAGATACACTGATAAAAAAGCCATGCATTTAAATTTCAAAGAAGTGTCATTTCCTGTCTGTTTTACTACAAAAACTTGCCTATGCATGGAGTTGCAGCAAAAACAACTCATCGAGGTGTGTTCTGCACTTGAGTAATTTGTCTCTTAGTAATATTGTTCCTTTTACATCTTCCAATTAGCAGAACTTAATTCTAAAGATAGTCTGGGCTTAAAGTAATGGGAACTCCAAATTCAGTGACTCGTGGGAGGTTCTAAACCAGTCTGCTTTTCTCAGCCTTGCCTCTTCATGTGTGTATAATCAGGTCTTGAAATCCATAGTTCTTTTCCATTATCTAAAAGATGTACATGATTTTGGTTGAACCTTCTGTCAGACCCTCTGCTCATCTGAAAGAAAAAAAAGGCAACCATGCTTTCAGAACACTTCCAATGAAGAGTTAGAATTATTAACTGAAGGTTTACGATAGAACAGTTGCCTTGAATAACACTGTAGTATGTTACTGCTGTTAGATTAGGAACACTGACCTATGATTTTTAAGCAAGCGATTGACTTGGTGGACACTTGGTGTGATAGTTTTAACAGATGTCAGTGAAAGGTTGTTGCATTTTGTAATAAGACAGTGTTTTTAAAACAGTATTTGCTTTCATTTAAGGCAGATTATTTCAGAATGGAGAATTTTACTTGATAGTTTGAGAAAAAATGGTAAAAAACAACCCTGAGCATAACCTTGATGCCTTCAGATTTATGTGGTTATATACCTATTTCCCCTTTCTTTCCTTTTTTTTTTTTTTTTTTACTTTCCTGATGCTTTTCCACTTTGCTGCTGCTTCTCTTTCCTGAGTCTCCCCTGTTCTCCCTGGTCCCTTTCCCAACAGAGTGCTGCACTGTCTGACCAGTTTGGATCCCAAACGCTGTCTGGATGAGGCAGTCCCAGAGGGTCAAAGCTCTGGAGGGCTGGTGGTGTAGGCAGACTTTGGCTGGAACTGAGGGTTAAAGGTGGCCTGGAGTGCCACAATTTGTGCTTTGCATGACAGGGAGAGTGGGGAAAGGACAAAGGTAGCCACATGCTGCACCTGAGATCAAGGTTTTGAGGTCAATATGCAGCAACCCAGTTAGTAATTGCTTGGGCTTGGAGGGCAGATTAGCTGCATCCTTCACCCCTGGGTTTAGCTGGGTAATTTTTCAGCAGTAGAACATCCACAAATCTTTGGAGCTGAGCTCTCTAAACTTCAGCAGTGTGGATGCTCACAAAGCAGTTGTGCTGGGCTAGTTTGTGAAAATGTCACCTGTGGTTTACACAGATCACCTGAGTAGTAGCACAGGAGTATGATCATATTTAGGAGAGAAGCTGCAATATGGGGATTAGGTCCAAGTCCTACTTTGCTTATCCCAACACAGTAACTTGGAACTGTCTTTTGTTTCATTCGGTTTTCTCTTGTTTTCTAGCAGTGTGTTTTGTGTGATGTATTCTCTATGAGCAAGTGTTGAAAGTGAGGTAGTGTTAAGCAAACATCTGTTCCTATGGAAGATTAGTGGGATCTCTGTTTCTCAACACCTTATTTCCTAATGCAGCCAAAAAGAGATGCAAATATCTCTCCACTTTGTTCCTCCCCCTCAACCCCCCAGTCCCAAGTTGTATTTGTTTTCTTGCTTTGCTGGCAACAGGAACTTTACAGTGGTCCCGTGCTGTCCTTATTTACTGTCCTAAGAACAGCACAGTTTGCACATCAGTCACAGCAGCCAAGGCCAAAGCAACACTGCCATTCTGTTAACCCTTCAGAGCAATGTCTGGCTACCTCTTGTGCCATCTGCTCCTGCCTTTGACCTGTTTGCTAGTTGACCTTGTCTTCTGTCCTGAACTCTGTATGGATAGCCCTGGGTGTAGCTGTCACGTGTACTTGCTGTTGGAGTACCTGCAGTCTGTGGACCATGCTGGTCAACACACAGCACTTGTGTTTCATTGTTGATGAGAGTTTGAAAAGAAGACACTTTTGAAAGTTCTGCTAACTTTGCTTAAACAGAACTTAAGGTAGTTTCTCAAGCTAGTGAAAATGGGTGTTGAAGTCAGCATAGCTGTGGAGATTTTTCTATGCAATTACAAAACTCAAGTAAACTGACCTAGGTTGTTTTTCTTCCAATTTCTGACTTCAGTCCTATAACAGCTGAATGGCTTTTGCCACTAGAACTCTGGAGAGCGTGTGGCAGCTAATTTTCATATTTTTGTTCAGAATGAGCAGAGCCTACCACAGGCTGTTAATTAGTACCTGCTCTAGTATTTCTGTTTTTTGCAAACCTGTTGAGGATGCTGCAGACCACATACCAAGTTGTAAGGATTTTTGGTGGGATGGGAATGCACATAGCTTTGAAGAATAAAACTCTTGGGTACAGAAACCCTTCTGTAACCTTAAGTAGAATGCTGCTTGTCTTGCACATACATTTGTCCTATTAATATCTTATTTTATTTGGTTATTGCCATGTTTTCAGGCAATGCAGTGCTTCACAGTTTTCTGTTCATTCACACATGGCTATGCTAGCATTCTGAGGCAGGTGGTGAAGGTTTGGAAATCTGACCTTGCTTTGACAAAAAAGATTTGTTTAATTGCTTTTAGATGGCCTAAGCACAGCTCTTGTGGTGCCCTCATGCCACTACAGAGGAGAAAGAAGGGAATTTATATTCCATTTTCTGAAATTGTGCAAATTTTAGTCCTTGCTGTCTTCCTCACTGCAAAGCTTATTAGCTAAATGTCAAGGTGCTCAGTGAGTCTGCCAGTGCTTCACAGTAAAGAATTTTCTTGAAATGACCCAGCTGAGATTTCAGATAAAGGACACTTGATAGTGGAAAATGCAGCAGACTTGTCTGTGACAGTGGCGGGAGACAGTAGTGGGTATATAAGTATTAATTGAAAGCAGAGGGTCAATACATGTTATATGTATTGGCAAAACCTTTGTTGTTTGATAATTTTTCCTATTTAAAAATGAGAGCTACCTGGTAAAACGTGACTTTATGGTGTTACACAGAGTGTTAGAGTTTTGGAAGTATTGAATAACAGTAGAAATGATGGTCAGGGTTAGGGCTTCTTGCTTCCTTTAGATGGCTGTACAGGCTTTCATCCAGTGGTGAAACATTTCTCTGGGGTTTTTTTGAACAGCTGATGCTAGAGGTACTGAGAAGTTTGAAAATTAGTCATATGTAGAACCTAAAATAGAAAACCAGTGGGGAATGTAAGGTCTTTGACAACAGTTCACTTTTTTTTTTTTTTGGCAGACCCTTTATCATTCTTGCCTATCTGAAAGACTTTCTTTTCACTTGAAAGACATTAATGTAGTCCATTAGCTTTCAGTTTACTGCCCAGCCCCTCAGCTGCTTCAGGATTTTTGAGTGCTATGCAGCCATTTCCTTCCGCTAGTGCTGAGCTCCGGGGCTGCGTCGGAGCCCTGATGCTGCCCTGGTGAGTCACCCTGTAAAACTGAAGCAGTCCCATGTGATTATTCACACACAAGATTTGGGCTCATCTGTCTGTAAATAAGCATGTGCTTGTCTACCTTGTTTTTCCTGTAAACTGCTGAAGCAGTGAAAGTGCTTTCTAGGCATGTGCCCTTGACACACAATGCTAAAAATAGGGCAGTTTGACATTGCTACAAACTCGCAGGCTTCCTAGCTGTCTGAAGAGTCACTCCCTTATTTAAGCAGTCGTTTGAATAGGCACATTTTCACTCAAGAGGTGTTCTGGAGTGGGTTTTTTGTGTCCTAATCTAATACATGGAACTTCCAATTTTATTTCTTCTGTGTATGAAGCAAGGTTGGGCAGCATATCTGTAATGCTTTCAGTAACTTTTTATAATGTCACTGAAAGAGAGAAGAGGTGGGTTTTGGCCTGTTTAAGGTATCTGTGCCCTTTATGATATTTGTGCTTTATTGAGTATTTTAAGCACTTGTTTAACTTCTGAAATCATATTGCTGTTTTTTGTCCTGGTTGTTGTCACCATTACTGAAACCATTTCAGATGTGGTTGAGACCTTGTTAAAAGAACAATCAGTTATGCTAGCCAAAGCTGGTCTATTTTTGACTGTGCTTTTGTTATACTTTTCTTCCAAAAAAGCTGAACTAGTTAAGCCCCTGAAAGTGTTTCATGCTGTTTTACTGGCGTGACACTGGCTGCACCATGCGAAGGTTGCTGTACTTCCCTCAGATGTGTTCCACAAAACTTGTGCTTTGGACCTGTGTGCTGTGACACCATGTGGTGTTTCCCTCTGGTCATTCAGGAAGCAATTCCTCAGAGCACAGCCTGGTTGAAGCACAAAGCCTGCATTTGGAGCCTGATCCTGAGAGACAGCTCTCTGTGCTGGGTGTAAGGGGGATGTTTAGAGCTGGCTATGTGAGGCCAGGGGGAAGGGGAGGGGAAGAGAGATTTATTTTAACTAACTGAAAGCTTAATGTAGCTTCCTTCCTTCCCTGCTTCCTTTGCCCCCTGCTTTACCTTTACAGTAAGAGCATACAATAGTCTGTGTGTCTTTATATGTGCTGCCCAAAAGAAATGGGTGGGTTTGCCCCAGACTGTCCTCCCAGCGTACCTGTGCTGTCTGTGGCAGTGGTGTGAGGATGGCTCAGGCAAAGCAGGCTCTGAGCAGGGGACAGGGCTGGTTGCTGTGTGAGCAAGGACTCTGTTCATCCCCCAGCCCTTCAGTGGAAATGTTGGTCTGGCAGCCCTGAAAATTCTGCAGCGGTGGAAATGTGGGGAGCGGGGCTGCCTGAGCAAGCGGCATCCGTGGGCCAGGGACAGGCTGTGAAAGTGTAAGAGACGTGAGCAAGCACTGATTTTGGTAGGGCAAGGCTTTGCTTTGCTAGGTTGGTGCTGATGAGACAGCAGAGGTCTGTCTCATGGCCTCCTCACATGGCCTTGCTAATCAGCCTCCTGTTCTCTTGGTGTGGTTGTAGCCAGCTTACAACTCAGCAGATCTGCTCTAGGCGCAGAAATTCCCTGTGCCCCCTCTCTCTCTCCACTTCCTCATATGCATCCACAGGCTCAAGACTTCCCTCAGGCCTTTCTCTTGTAGCTGGTACGACTGCAAGCCTTTCAGCTGCTCCTTGAGGTCATGTTTTTTGGGCTTTGGAGGGCTCTGTGCTGCAGATGCCTTCAGAGCAGTTTGCATGTTTTTTCAAGAGGTGGCACATGGAGGGTGACCAGTGCTGTGGGGAAAAACCTGATAGGACTAGCCAGGTAGAGGGAAGACTCAGAGGTTCAGTGTTGGAAGCAGCATTTGCAGGGAGCCGTGGCTCTGCAAACATAATTTGGCTTATGCCAAAATGATTGCCCTTTCAAACAGAATAGCTCTTAGGGCTTGCACCATATCCTGCCTTATAGCAACACTTAGTGTTGCATGGAATTCCTTGGCACTTATACCCATGAAACTCTTGAGTGACTTTCACTTTAAAATAATCTGAGATCCTTGAGAAAATGAATGTTTAGTCTCTGTACTTCATCATTCTCTATTGCTTTAGAAGCAGAACTGAGGAGTTTGCAAGCTGCGCTTAGTTTCTTTCCCAGCTTGAGCCACCATAAAGAACAAGTTACATGGCATTAAAAGACAGAGACCAGGCTGTAAAGCAGTACAAATTAAGCTGTGCATTTCTAAATCATGAATAATTCTGAAAACCCTGTTGTATGAGAGAAATGCATGTCCCTGCATTTTTGAATCAGTTGCAGAAACAGCGTATGGTTGGGACAAAGACAAGGGGTGGAACGTGACTCATGATGCATGAAAATATATAATTCACTGAAGTCTTTCACTGCTCATAAGCAACAATCTAAAACGAGAAGAAACGTGGCTTAAAAAAAATTTCTAAGCATGAAAGGACTTCCTCTGTTGGCACCCAACAGGTTGACACCCTTGGTGGAGTGGCTGCATGGCTTTGCAAGCAGTGCCCGGTCTCACTTTGTGAGATTTTGGCCAGCCACCCTCTCCAGCCTCTCACCCCACTATCACCATCTGCAATGGCTCTTGGTGGTGCAGGAGAACATGGGCTGCTGCTGGTGAAGCTGCAGGTGCACATCTGGCTCCCACCTAAGGCTTTGTCCCTCCTCTCTCGGTTACAAGGCAGGCTCTCCGTTCTTGCTGCTCAGGTGCTCAGAGGTGCAGTGCAAAGGGCAGCTCTGCCTGCTGCAGCCAGTCCCGGGTGTTCCTGCATGGAATCCCTGGGCTCTGGATGTGCTCACACGTGCTGGGAGCGCAGCCTCCTCGGCAGGGATGGGCACTGCAGGCCATGAGCTCATTTCCACGGCACCTCACGCAGCTGTGTGGGGCTGAACTGCATGGTCCTGTCTCCAGCTCTGCAGGCTTTGGAGCTTCTCTTGGGAAGTTATTGTTGTGAGCAGGCATGTGCTTGACATGCATGGTTTTGTGCTGGTGCCTGTGACGAGGGAGGAACAGGACACGCCTCGGCAGTGCCGTGCCTCGCAGCCCTTACACAGATGGCCCATCCTCGTGGGGTCTGCTTCCTACCAGATTTACAACTGCCTGCTCATTATTACATTTGGAGCTGTGTGTGAGTGCTGTTTGTGGAGTTCCCTGCATATTTAAAGTTTGCACAGATACAATTCTTCTTGGTGATGCCTGGTAGAGACCTGGGCTGCTTTCTTTACTTAGCAGCTGACACCAGAAACAAAATAAACCCCAATATACTTGCTGTGAGGGTTTGATTTTTCTAAAGCCGAATAAGTAAGATTGGACACACTTTTGAGGGTCTAGAATATTTGCTGTCTCTGCTGGGAAGGGCAAGGGTGCTGAGCTCTGCTGCTAGTTGTCTTGTTCTGGGTTATGGAATTTAAGTTTTGACATCCAAGTTAGAAAACTGAGTGGTTTTTTGGAGCTGATAGGTGGTTTGGAACCACTGCAACAGCACAACATATACTTGCATGGGGTAGTTTAGAGGTATATACAATGGAGCATTTATTCAGTTTTTATTATTATTGGCCAGTGCAAAGAGGTGATTGTATTTTACACAAAAACCCAGAATATTTCAGCCTCTCCATACATAATTTACCACTTGGAATTTTGTAATTGTGGTTCTATTTGAGCTTGGAGTTGGTAACTCCAGAACTTGAACTGTTTGCCTTCTCTCTAATGGTTAGAAAATGAGCTTTTATTGAAAGGTTTAGGATGACCCATGGCTGCTCTTTGTTCGTGGTGTAACAAATGAAGGACAGGCATACAGATGGTTTCCTGCCTGCTATGCTCACAGCCCTTCTTGGGGCTCATGTGCTGCTGATGTGTACTTACATATTGCACTTAAACAGTTTCAGAGCTTTGAAACTGGAATTGCAAGTGTTTCCTCAAACTTTTTAAAGGAAATTTATTAAGATTTTTATTTTCCAAAGCTGATGATGGCTAAGAATGAAGTGATTTTGTAGTTTGTGCATCTTGATGCTCCTCTGTTACAAACTCAGTTTGTTGCCTGTTATGTTCATGGCACTGCTGTGATTGGTAAGGAGTTTTTGTGTTGTCACTTGTTCTGCGCTACTCTGCTTTTCATGCTTGGCTTCCACTGCCATATTTAGAGAATTTTTTTAAGGCAGAAATCATATGTTAATTATATCAGCCTTCAAACCCCCAAATGAAAGCTTTGCTACTTTTTCTATTTTACAGCTGCAATTAGCTCCATGTACTCTTAGCATCCACCAGCTCTAGAGCTTTGTTTTCCCTTTTTCTTCAAATCACTGCACACCTATTTGATACTTCTACAATGCTTTTAATTTCCATTTAAGAACACAATAGAAAGTAGATTTGGAAAAACTAAAGGGAAGAAAAAACAAATCCTTGTAATACTGCTTTTTTCCTTACATATTTTGTATTTAAAGGGCAAATGTGTTTACACAGCTGTACTTATTTGCTCCCCCAGTATGTGAACTGTATGAAAGATGGATGATAATGTTTTTTGCCTATACACTCATGTACAGATTTATATTAGCAAATGATGTTTTGCTTTATGACCCCATTTCTGTCTTTTAATGCTGCATAACTTGCACTTCATAGTTGGCTCAAACTGAGAACAAAACTACGGAGCTTGCAAACACCTTGGTACTGTTTCTGAAGCAATAGAGAATGATGAAGTGCAGAATCTAAGCATTCATTTTCTGGAGTATCTTGGATGATTTAAAAATGAAATTTATTCAAGGATTTGATGAATACAGGCTTACTCTATGCCAGTTACTGATATATCAAATTATATTTGTAGAGACAAGAGTTTTAATATTTTCCCACTGTGAGTGAAATGACTGTGGATAATTCCCTTCACTTCACACTGCCACCTCCTTTGAGATGAACATCCTCCTCTCTGCTACTTCTGTATTGTTAGTGTCTTTACCCAAGTGTCTCACTGGAGTTTGCTCTTTGTGTGCCATTGTAAGATGTATGTGGACAACTGAGGGTATCTCCAGCAGGAGTAAAACCTGACCAAAAAAGACCTAAGGGCATTAAGTCTTTCTACTGCCTTTCATGAAGATAAAAGTGTTCAAGTGCATAAAATATTTCAGTACCTGTTGAGTAATGGTAGAAGTCTTAATAAATCTTGATATGGGAAGGATATACGGAGTGGTGAGTGTCTAAAATTCATCCATACTCTGACCATACAGATTCAAAGGTTCACTCGAAATCACTGAGGTGTAGATGATTGTGCCTTATGCTGGGTGAAATGACCTGGTGTTTAGATCTTGAATAGCTCTAGTGATGGTGTTTCATATAGCTGTTCACAGAATTGGGAAGCCCCACCAAAAGCCAAAACCAACTTCAGCCTAATGCATCAGGCTGGTCTTTGTTCTGATACCAGGTAGCTGCAGTTGTCGTGGGGCAAGGTCTAGATTTGATCCTCAGCTGCAGTCCTACTGTGACACGAGTGGCGGTGCTTGGGTTGACTGGACTTCAGCAGACACTGAAGGCCAGTGAAAGGATTTGAACTTCAAGCCAATGTTCTGTGCATGCAGCTTTGTGCGTGTCCATGTTGGCATTGTCCTCTTCTAAATGGTGTGTGTGGGGAAAAGACCACAGGTGCCTCAATACTGAGATACAGGATCACAAATAGAGGGTGTGTACATGTCCAGTGTACAGTATTCAGGTCTCAGAGTACAGGGTTTCTGTCTTACAAAAGGATGTGTACAAAGCCTACTGTGTACTGTGTGGTTGCTGTACGTATTTTCCTAAAGTAGTAATTTTTGGTGTTGTAAAACTGTCCCTGGTAGACCTGCTCTCAGCTGCTGATGTGAGTTCTAGTCATGTTTTTTTATGTTTGGCCCGAGGAATATTTAGCTATGAATACCTTTAGGAGGCCACTTGAACTGTGTTTATTATTATAAACACAAAGCTATGACAAGATGCTGAATTCAGTAAACAATATTCCATATGTCCTACCAGACTCTGAGATGTCACTTTTTTAAATGAACCAGTTGTGAGTTAAGTGACCAATATTCATGCTATCCTAATGCTAATGCTGTGCAGAGTTCTTTGAGGTGTGTGTGCTGTGAGCACATCCCACAACCTGTGTTTTTATGCCCAAAGTCAGCTTGCTCTTCCATGCTGAGTCCTGCTACCCTGCAAGTGGGAGGGGTATGAATGAATATGTGCAGTATGTTGTGTGTGTGGATATGCATTTGTACACAGTAGAAGGACGCTATTTTAACTTCTAGAAAATATATAGTCAGCTGCATGCATTGAAGCACAAGCAGCTGCCATCCACATCGGCAGCAGTGGCAGTGAAGACCTGAGCAGGAGTGTGGAGAGAAATGGGGGGCTGGACCACTTCTGTGAACAAATTTAACTTATCCCAAGGATGGATTTGCTTAGACTTACATCTGCCAACTGCCAAAACTAATTTGAATGTTTTTCTAAGAGGTTTCTAGGAAAATAATGTTCCATATTACAATATTACTTAGGAGAATGTACTAAGGTGGTTAATATGACAAGTATCTTCACTAGCTTCATGTTTTTCTTGTTAATGCTTGCTTTTAGCATTTCTCCTGCGATGAAAAGTCAGCTGAAGGTGTTACCTGTACCATAACAAGAAACAGATGAGAGGAAGTGGGTAATGGTTATTTGTTAGCTTTTTAAAAAATTATACCAAGTATTTATGTAACACGTAGTCACAGATGTAGTCAAGAGTGCAGATAAATCAGGCTTCCTTTTCCCAGAATTTGGACAGAGATCTCTTGAGTTATTTCCTCATTTCTTGTCTGCAGATATAAAAATATCACAAGCATTGAAGATTTTAACAGGAGTTTTAATGCAGCCAAAACAGTAAGAAACATCTTCTCATACAGGCATTGTTGTTCAGAGACTTAGGTTCTGTATCATTGTCACATCAGAATTTCATTGTTAGCTAGATATTGTGAAGAAAAATGACTAGAGGTAACTTTTCTACTTAAAAGAACCCAAAGTGGATAGGGCTGAGGTGGAAGACAGGAGGAAAAAGTGGAAAGCCCACTGCTTGGTAGTCTCGTGTTAGATACCTTCACATACAATGCCCTGTTCTTAAAAATGTACTGTTCTAAAAATGTACTGTAATTTTGTCCTCTGATTTTAGTCAAGACTCATGGAAGGGGAAAAAAAAACATTTAAAAAAAGCACTATTAGTTAGCATTGAGATAGATGACTTCAAGGGGAAGATTGAGAGTGGAGCAGTTGGTCCATCAGTCCAGAAGGCCTGGTCATTTTCTCATCTAGAAGTAGGTTGCTGACATTTTTGTGCATATCCATTCTGGTGAGGATTCTTCTGAAAGGGTCAAGGAAAAAAATACCAAGCAAACTGAAAGTGAAACTGTCTTGTTTGTCTCTGAGCATGCAGAAATGAACATTAAATGAATCAAAATTTAACCTCAGAAGACACCAGTTGACTGAAATTGGACATCTAAGACTGAGTATTGAAATGGCTGCCAGAAAAAGGAGGGTCCAAGATGATTTCTCAGAGTTAAGTCTGTCTGTGATAACACCTGGTGTGTACTTTAAGAGCTGCTCTGTGATGGCCACCGCTGATAAGAGGTTAAGGAGTGCCCTGCATTGTCCTGGTGGGAGACAATGCAAGGAATAAAGCTTGTATGGCTCCTTGTCACCATCTATTCATATTTCCAGAGTGTTAACCCTGAGGTGATTCCTTTATCATATTGGAAAGCATGAGAGCCTTCATTAACCACAAAGAGGGCACACCCTGTGCATGTTGTAGTGTGCAGAGGCAAAGGGTGTCTGCCTTAATTATGCTTTTTGTTCCTGAACACCCCAGAACTGGGCTGGAGGGTGACAAGGGAAAAGTCTGGGTTGGGTTTTCCCTTGCTTCTTCAAGGAAAAACTAATATGGTCATTCCACGTGTACTGAACTATCTGCCTTTTTCTTGTGAAAGTTCACTATTGCAGATCAGGTTTGAAGAAATTTTCCTGCATGCTACTTGGGAATAGCAGCAGATAAGTTGGAGCCTGCAGCAAAGATGAGCATGTTGGAGTGTCTGTTTACAAATCAAATATCTGCCTGGCATGGCCTGTCCTGGCAGCAGAGCTGTGTGTGCGCTAAAATTAAAGAGGAGGCTGGAAAGGGAGACATTCCTTGTGTTCTGGGCTGGTCTCATTGGTTCAGCAGCATGTACCACTTCTGTGCTGCTGGCATGGCAGCCAGCACAACTACAGTAGCACATTGTGCACTGGTGGGTAAGAGCTCAACAATAAGGGACTTGAAAAGACCACTTTCCATAGGGAGGTTTTTAGAAGGCTGAATATTACCAAAATAATTTCACAAAGCTATATAATCTGAAAAGCAACTGAAGTGACTGCTCTTGATCTGCTGCCAGACCTCATGGGGTATTGCTTTCCACAGGCTGCTGCAGCACATTCGGCCATGTTACCCCATCCCATAATTTTTTTCTGCCATAACTGAGCTTACTATTTGTGCTGATTTGCAAGTTAACCATGCTCTCAAGTAAGCAGAGGGAAAAGTGATTTTACTGTTGCTATGTGGCAGAATGGCCAAATGCTTGCATGTATTTTTGGGGTGGTACAGAGTGTTTAGACTTTAAATTCTAGCCAAGGGTGTTCAGGTTTCTAAGCTTGCCTCTGTGCCTGGCAGCAGCTCCTCTGGTGTTGTCAGCCCTGCTGCCAGGGATGTTGTGATGTCCTGGAGGGGACAATATGGCAGCCTGTTAGTCTGAAACTCCCACATTCATTTAAAGTCAAAGATACTACATGTTGGTAAAAGGCCCCAGTGCACGGAGCATTTTCTCTTTTTAAAGTAAAGAAACCCTGTGATGTCCTCAGCTTATCCTGCCTTGCAGTTTGGAGCAGTAAGTCAGCAGAAAGGCACTGTTTGTAGTGCTTCCAGGAGCTGTGCTGGTGCAGAAGCCTGTTCTCCACATTCAGTGTCCACGTTTTTTTTTAGAGTTTGACACATTCTCGTTGCTTATTGGGAAGTTTGCTTCTAGTTTCACAGGGGAAGAGGAGGGTTTGGGTTTTTGCATTTATTTTCTTGGCATTTAAGTATTTCTCATCTCCTCTGGGATGCTGTGCTCTGTGTCTTGTGGTCTCTGTTTGTAATTTAAGAACATTTCTTTATAGTAGAATATGTGCAACCAGGCCCACCTTTATTCAGTTGACTCTTGTATGAAGACTATCTCAGAGTACCTTGGTGCTGAGCACAGCTCTGCTGTGTTTATTAGAGGATTTTGTCTGTCATGCTTCTGATTCTCCATCCTGCTCCCCTGCTTTCAAGTATCTGGGTGATGAAAATCATGTTGTCAGTGTTGTCTTGTGTTTTATGGCTTCTGGTATATGACTGCTTAAGCATGCTGAGCTATTTCTATCTCCCTGAAACAAGCACCAGGGGATGTGTTATGTGTAAGGGTATGTGGTTGTAAGGGAGTGTGGATTAGGTGACTTCTACGGCTTCTGCTACGGTGTTTCTCCATCCTTCTCATTTTTGTTCATCCTATGTTCCCTTGCACTGGTGAGCTGCTCTTGTGTGGCCTCTGACCTGGGATCCTGATCTTCTTATTTGCTCCCTTCTCTGACTTGGTTATGATACAGCTTGTCCCTAAATGCTGTTGTTGAGGTTTTCTTGGATGGCTTTCATGATGCCTCATTTTGCAAGCACCTCTAGAACTTACTGCTTCCACAATAGCTCAGACTTCATCCATGTCCCTTCCTACACGGCTCAGATCATGTTCCCTCAGAAATCCCTCCTGACCGCTCCTGCCCCGCTGTTCACCTCCATCTCAGGAGACCTGGCAAAGGCTGGCCACTGCTCCTGGTGTCCATCCAGCCTCCCAGCTAGGCTACACCTCCTTCAGCTGCCTGTTGTGCATTTTGCTGTCCAGGCAGCCCTTGGCTACACCTGCAGGCTCTCTGGGCTACCCTGGTTTGGTGCTGCTGCTCATGCCCAGCTGCTGAGCTCATGCATGCCTCTAGTGCTTCAAAATAAAGCTTTGCCCTGTTCCAGCAGTCTTCTACTACTGCTCTCTGCATCTTCTTGCCATCCTTAGCTCTGAATAGAATGTTCATTCTTATCCAGATGCCATGAGCAAGGATTTCAAGATCTGTGACTCCCTAAATATTCAACAGGCGAATAACCAAGATTTCTTAGTTCCTCTTACACCGCCTCCTCTTTCTTTCCATGTCAAGAGCAAAGCACTGAAGTACTCTTTCCCTCAGTGCCTAAAAATCTAATTGCCCTTCTGTTGAGCTGAGTATTTAGCTATGAATCAGTGAAAAAATCAGAATGAAGTGTGCATTCATACAGGCGTATACTGGGATTTACACTCCTACTTCCCTTATTTTAAACAGTGCTGGCTTTTTAAATGTCAAAAAATTTAAATTTAAAGTTTTTTTAAGGAGAAGGAGTTGTTTTGACAAGGGAACATAGTTTGTTGTACAGTAAATGTGAAAGTGATAAATGGCATACAACTTCTCCATGCTGTGCAGTATTCTTCACCTTTACTCTTAAATTTTAGTGCTGCAGATTGTTTTTATTAATGTTCAGGGAAACATTGCTGTAGAGAGTTATAGTACTTTCAGCAGAGGATGGCTTGTGCAGCTACTTATGGAGCAGCAATGAAACACAACTTGAGCCACTTATTCAAATATTTGCAGTGCCTGTTCAGAGCATAAGAAGGAGGTTGCATCAAAACTGAGTCCAGGCTTCTGGAAAACAGCAGGTTTGTGTTGATGGGTTTTTCTTAAGACCATGTGTATCAGCCTAGTCTGGTGTAACCAAACTGCTCAGATCCTTGCTCAAGGATGACTTTTGCAAAGGACAACTCTACTGAATAAAAGGACACCAAACACCTCAAGACCTTATATCATCCACATTATTTAATATTCCTCTTTTCCTCTATGAATCCCAATGCTTGTAAGAAATGAGGGTAGGTTTTTTCAGATCTGTATAACTACTGAGTGATAATTACTGCAGAGTGAATGCAACAGTGTAAACTTGCCTCCTTTGTGATTGCATTTCTTTTGTTTCCCCTTTAAAATGAGGGAAAACATTCTAATTTTATTAATAATGTGGTTGAACAAAAAGCTTCAACATTTGAGAGCTTGCTGGGGACTGAATACATTCTGCAAATAGAATGCTCACTACTTTGTAGAAGGCCCTGAATGCAAGTAGATGGAAATGAAGATCGCTCTTACACCCTAGGTATAATTAACTCATTTAATTGTGGCCCTTTCCATTGAATTGTTCCAGTGATCTTACTCTTCATTTGACTGCTCCTTCAAAACTGACTCTTAAAAGTAATTCACAGTTCATAAGCTGTCAGCTAATACTCAGCATTCACACTCTGAATTGTTTTGTTTTGCTACATATAGGTCAAATGCTATTAACATAGTGCATCTCTTGAAATCTTAACTTCTAGTTTAGATAATTGCATTCAAAAATTTGTGGCTATTTGTAAACATCTTAAACCTTACCTGTCAGATTAGTGCATGAGTTGGCCTTAATACCGGGATTCTTTAAGGTAGACTGGGAAATCCCACGCATCTTGGTAAATTTGTGTTTAACAGAATTTCATTATAATATTTCTTTAACTTTAGGGTGGATTTTAGTAGCTTGGTTTTGAGTGTTTAAAATATGTACACCTTGATTTTGATGACTGAGTGATTAGGTAGCCACTAGATTGCGTGTTTTACTTCAGAAATTTTCTGCACTCAAAAACCCATGTTTCCCCTTTGCTCCAAGGTTCATGTTTTTGGAGTCTGAAGGCTTTGGCAGCATGTAATTGTTGTTGTTTGCAAAGCTTTCATCTCTGTGTTAGCACTGTGGAAACCTTTACTGTGGATTTTATTTCAATTCAGTTTTGCAGCTCAGGTAACTCAAGCACTTGAAGATGGTGTACTTGTTCCACCAGGATCACTCCATGTTATAAAGTGTGTATAATTTTTGCTTCTGTTTGATCCCAGGCTTCAGTTCTTGAGTCTTGCCTGCAACTCCTCTCCACTTACTTTTTTTTCAGTGCCCAGCCCTAACAGTAGGGACTAGGTAAGGTTGCCCTCTTTCCTCCCCTTTCCCTGGAAACAGCCACACAAACTAGGAGAGGTGGGTTAAAAAAAAAGGGAAAAAGTCTTCTCTAGCTGTGGGGATTGACTTGTGTAATTTCAGGTATAGGTGTTACAACTGCTTGGGTAACTGGGCTGCCCTGTGAGTTACAGGACAGCTACTGATGGTCTGCCCTCAGGGGCAGGAGTTTGGTCATGCCAGCCTATCTAGGGAAGTGAAGTGCATGGTGTGCACCTACGGCTTCAGGGAAAGTTTTGGATGAGGATATCCAGCACCCATGTGCCTGGAAGCCTCTGTAAATGCAAATAACAGCTCCCTTCCTTCAGCAGTCTCCTGTCTGTCAGAGCCTCATTGCTTGGAGGCCAAACCTACACCTCTGCTCCACAGCAGTGCTGTCCTCAGATCTGCTGAGAAGCCGAAGGCAGGCCATGCATCCTGTGGGTGACCATTTCATAAAGGGAGAAGGGGAATCTTACAGCTCTAGAAAAATGCTTCAATCTTTTTATAGTTTTTCCTGGTTATAAAGAGACTCGAGATAGTCATGAAGTGGTTGTTAAGGACTTATCTTTTTCCTGGAAGCTTGTCATTTTGCATCTTGTGCACAATAGAGGGAAGGTCTCAGACGTGATCTCCATCTGAGTTATAATATACTACTTTTTTATCTGCATTAATCTGTGAACTAAATCCATTTTACAGGATTTTCCTCTGTGATTCCTTCTATCATTTTTGGATCGTTGCAAGCAGATCTTAGCAGAAATTCTTAATATTAAAATATGGGACAACCTTCCCAGGAAAGATTTCCCTGGTATCACACTCTGGCTTGGCTCTGTTTCTACAAAGCACAGTCATATCTGTACCAGAGGGAGCACTTCATACATGTGGCCCCTTCTTGAAATTATGCCTGTGCCCTTGTGGAGAGATTTCTTGGAATTTGTAATTGTTGATAGGTTCCAAAAGATGATTTGAAAATTGATTTTTTTTTTAAGTCTGACAGATATTTGTTATAATTGCAGGATTCCAGCTTTACAGAAGGCATTTTTTTGAATGCACAAACTATTATTGTGCTGAAACTAAAAATATCAGGCTAGCACCAGCCTTGTAGAGCAGTAATGAAGTGGCATCAAGACTTTTAAATAGCTACAGAAAATAGCTTTTAAAAGTGCTATTTTTGCACACACAGACAAAAGAGAGTAAAGTGTATAGGAGAAATACAATTTTCCCTGATAAAGCTCACAATTAAAAAGAACAAATTTTCTGTAATGACATGGAGGTAACAAAATTGAGAGGACTGAAAGGATGAAGGGGACAGGAAAAAACATAGATGTTTCTGTTCTAGTTTTCATGGCCTAGAACAGGACATGGCAGCTTGCACTGCCAGGCTGAGCCACAGCCTTCCTGATGGAGACCAGTGCTTGGTGCCTCCACAGGAAAGGGCCAAAACTGCCAATAAGGCACCAACTGCATCTTAGTATAGCCCTGTGAGTAAAGCAGAAAAATCATCCTTTATCTCAGTGTCTTTTCCAAACATTCCTTTAAGATTTGCCGGTTCCCTTGCTTTTGTGTAGTCTATCATTTAATCAGAGTTGAGTAATGAGTGTTCAGTGGATAGTAATGCTTTTAAAACTTTTTTTTTTCTTTCCCTTTGGCAAACTACAAATGACATGGTAGAAGTAGTGAGGAGTGTTTCCACTTAAGCTGGCCTCCCCAGCTGGAGAGGAGGCAGCTGAACACGAGCTGGTGCTGCTGCTGCATCCTGCTGTTTCACAACCCCCATGTGCCAGCCCGGCGTGTGATCCCTGCCTCCCTCACACTGAGCCCAGAAATGTCCTGGTAGCCCGTCTGCCCCAGGAGGAGGGACCCCAACAGTGCCCACAAGGAGCTACTGGGAATGGGGATCAGCTCCATAAAACAGCAGCTCCCGCCTTTAAGGACCAATCAGTGTGACAGTGCTTTTTCATTTCTGGAAATAAGGATGAGTACTGAATCAGGAGGGTTAACATTAGTGTTAACCTGGTTCATAAACTCCAGTGTTATTTGCAACTGCACTTGAAGTTACACCCTTAGTGTGAAGAGAGGGGAGATTAATGAAGTATTGTAGCAGATATTGTGAGGTGCTTAATTGTGTTCAGATAATGTTGCATAAATACTTTTTCTCTGTGTTTTCAAACTTGTTTTCATTTAATTTAGATGAAGGGTGAATAGAAGCTGCCAATTTGGCCATCTCTACATGATTCGTTATTTCATAATACCTGTATCATATTCCCTCTCACTCCTTTCCAAACTGAATTATCCTGCTCCCTTTAATCTCTTTGTGAAGGAGGCCACCCATGCATCTAATAAGTGAGGTTTTTTTGCTTTTCTCTTAAACATGTCTCAAGTACTTCTTTTAGCCTTGCAGACCATTTAATGCCATTTGTCAGCCTTGATACTATGATTTTTCTTTCTCCATCTCATGCATCTTTAGCATAATGTACACTAATCTTTCGTCCTTATCAGACATTAAAGAGACTATTTCCAGCTTAGGGTGTAATGCGGGAACATGAAAGCACATGAGAACTTTTTGTGTTCTGTGTTCAGCACCTGGGCTAATCTTGTAGCCCAAAAATTTTCTTTTGAAATTTCTTCTATTTTCAGAGCTTTGTTAGAATATTCTCTCAGTGAATTTTTCTATTGTACGAGTTAGTTTTTTTAGAAAAAAGGAGAGGGAGGGAGTTTTGATACTGACGTTATCTGTTATGATTTATCATGTTGCTTATACTTGTTGGATCCCCTTTTTTTATTTAGAAACCAACCTTCTATTGGTAAATCATAGTAATTATACTTTAAGCAATTTCTGACTTAGCAGATTCAAGGCAGGTACTTTTAAATGCTATTTCATATTAGTGTGGTTTTAAAGCATTTAGCCCTCTCTTTCCTTTACCTTTTTAAATATACAGGGATTGTGTGTATATATATATATTTATATATAACAACTGAAATGGTCCAGCAGTATTATCTGGAAATACTTAAACACATGTGGTATGTGGAGTTAGTTATAATAGTTGTACTCACAGTTGCACATGACGTTCTACCTGATACCTATTTTCAGTTGCTTCCTATGTTTTGCTTAATTCAAAACACTGAAATTGAAATAGTTTACCACATCCCTTACCTCCTTATTTCTTTTAATTGAGCATTTCAGAAGTTCCACAGTTACACCAAGGTAAATGGGGACCTGCTGTTTGCTCTTAGCCCTGTAGGGAGGGGTGTTGGCTGGGGCCAGAGGGTGGCTCTGCTGCCACCAACAAGTCCAGCCTGTGCAGTGGAGATGAGCAGTCCATAAGAGCTGTGACCCAGTTATTCACCACACACTTTCTTAATTTGGTAGCAAGTTGAGGGCTTTGAGGAAGACAAACCCTTTTGGTTAAGGGGAATTGAATTTGTTGCCATGGCAAACTGAATCCTGCACGTTCTGGTCTCTGGTGCTGTGCTCCCCTCCCTAAGCAGAAGTTGCTATTAGTTGCTAACAGTGCCTTCAGCTTGTCTTGTGATGGGCCTGAGGTCTTTCCTGCAGAAGTGCTGTGTTCCCCTTACTACCAGAAGTGGCACTGAAGCTGCCCTTTGAACACACAGACGTGCTGAGCACTATGGAAAATCAAGCCTTTGGTGTCCAAATTGGTCACTCAATTAGTAGTTCCTTTGACAATTTTGTCTTTGTTCTCTGTGGTTCAGCATTACATTCTTAAAACCCTGGTAATGCCACCTAAACAGAATTGTATTATAGGGTAAACTTATTATTAGTTTTGAACATTTGGATATAACTGTAAGTTCCCAGGAGAAGAATTCACTCCAGGGTTTGTATGGGATGTGGTAAATAAGCCAGAGTTATTGTTTTCAGGCGCTGCCTTTCTGGTGTGTGCAAACAATGACTTCAGCAGCTTCCAGGCTTATTTTTCTGATTCTTCCAGACTATGGTCATGGTTTCATGAGACAGTAAACTGGGTTTTGGAGGGCCTACAAGATGAAAAACACCATCACCACATGCTGCAGCGCATTGGGCCATTGCAGACTGGCTTTGCCTATTCAAATGCCTTCACGAGGTTTTGGGAAAATAACTGTGTCCTGGCAGACTGAATTGGGTATTCCATGTCCATGCTGCTTTGCCTTTACAAGGAACCAGCATGGTCTGACCTGTTTGGTGAAAATGGGCAAATTTGGTGAAAATTGCTGTGTTTGGGCTGGGGGGGGGGGGGGGTGGCAGTGATGCAGAGAGGCTGAGCAATGCACTGGGTGACCTGGAGCTGAGTTCACCTGTCCACCACAGTCTGCATTCAGGCAATGCAGTGTTATCCAAGTTACACCTTTCAAACATAACCCTCAGGAATTTATTAGGGTCTTCTTCAGTTTAATTTTCCTTCTAAAGCCATGCTAGCTGGGATCCTTGTTGGGAATATTGATTTTTTTCTACCAACCAAAAATAATGCCAAACTGAAGGTGCTTTGAGGAGCCTTTTTGCCATGGTCAGTTGTTGGCAGCTGATGTGGCTGTGAGAGGAGCAGCACCTCTGCCAAGGTAATATCACACCTCCAAGTCACAAAATGCCAGGTCTGCCCCTGCTGCACTGCAAATTCTAGTACACCAGGGCCTGGTGGGGGCCACATCAGACTAGTTAGGCTCAATTAATATAATTAATGGAAAAGGACATTATGGTGAATTTTTTTTTTGTGGACTTAGGTATATCAAGAAAGTACTTGAAATATGGAGATGGCATTCATGGTTCAGCCAGGCTCAGTATCTGTGATATCAGCACTGCTTTTTACCCCACCCACATCCTCCTTTCATTACCTGGCTCTTTTGTTTTCCTTCACCCCCCCAATTAAATCAAAAATTTTTGTTTGTTAGATCACATTGTAGACTCAAAGACTTTGCTAGCCAAACATTTCTATGTGGTTTCTCAACTGAATTACCCTAATACTTCTGTCTTTTTTAGCCTCTGCTATTTATGATTTCAGTTGTGTTGTCTAATTTTAATTCCTTGTCAACATGACACAGGAGTCATGGAAACAAGGGGGTGGTGGTGGTCTAATGGATTTGGTCTACATGAGAGGAGAAAATAATTTCAGGTTCTCCAGCAGCAGTGTGACGTTCCTGTCGCTAGGTGCACGTGTGAGAGAGAAACAGAATGGATAACTGTGCTTACAGACCAGATGTCCTGAGACTAATTTCCTTACAGTGTACAGCAGAAGTCCTACAGCACTATGAGATGATGTGTATAAAATAGTCTGTTCTGAAAGTGTAGAAAACTGCTCTGATTTGTTCAAAAGTGCTGCTTCTAAACCTGTGAAATCTGTATGAGAGCTGCGGTATTTTAACGTGTGCATCGAGCTCTCGGTTTCACTGAAGAGTAATGTTTCCTTCCTTTTTTTTCCATGTAAAGCAGCCTTGATTTGTGGGGCTTGGTGTAGGGTAATGCTGTTTATAATGAAGTCAGAATTGGCTTTTAGAGCCTGATGAATGAAAGTCCACAGTATAAGACTGCAGCTTTTTGTGAGAGAGACATCTGTGCTATAACAAGAGCAGGAGACCCAATTTAGACAACTGCTAGAAGGAGGGCTCAAGAAAAGGAAAGACCTTTTTTTTCTAGCTTAGATTAAATATTTGTACAAATAAACTTTTCAGCTGCTCATCAGAATTGCTGCTGCACCACCAACTTGGCTTTGAATTTTGTTCTGATTGCCCAACAAGGCTGTACACGAAGAGTGTTACGGAAGAGCAGCTCAAACAAAACATGTTTGTTTTGCAGCAGAACTATGGGCTTTGGACTAGAGAGAAAAATTTGGGGAGAGTGAAAAGATAGCGAGAGACATATGAAGAAATGAAAGATGTGAACAGAAACTGACTGTTGCAGTAAATACATGTAAAGCAAGGAACTTGTGCAGGAATTGAGTTGTATGTTTTGAAAGTGATTTACAATAGAGGATCTGGCTTTGAATATGACTGCAATGACTTTTCCCCACTGGATCAGCTGGTTCAGTTAAAAGTTTTCTCACCCATGAAGCTTGCTCCTCACACTCACTCACACATACCCCAGCTGCTGCTGGAACTGTTGTACTAGTGCATTTTTATTTAAAAGGCTACCTCTGGAGTGTTGATCACACTTAAAGTCCTGCTGCATGAGGCTGATGGGAGATGAAAATTCAAGTTTCTCCTGAAGACTGTGCTGTAGAGAGCAAGTGTCTTTGACCAAAGAGGATTGTTTCTCATTTTGGTTAAAGCAAGCTCCAATCCTTTGAGGAAACTTCTCATAAATCTGTTCAGTAAAGCAACTCTTTTAAAAAGATGGGAACCCAAATCACTTGGATTAAAGCCCAGATGGACACTGTCTCTGACTGAAATGGATCAGAAGAGGATTAAGGAGCAGTATAAGTGGAGAACTCCTGCTGGAGAGGGGTGTGATTCTGTGCATGCCATTCTGGGCTGCTCCTCAGTATTAACAGCAAAGCAGTCTTGGGGTTCTTAGGCTCCTGGGAGCAGATGCAAGGGATAGTGGTGAGAAGTTTCTGATGGCTGATCACAAACATGCTGAAAGTGCTTTCTAGAGAAAATGTGTCTTTTAACAGTTGTGTGGATTCAGCTTTAAAGTATTTATTTTATTAGTGAAGATGGTGACTTTAATATGTGGGTTGCAATATAAAGGTATGCTTAGCCCAGAATATAAGTTGAATATAGAAATACCTTATAAAATATTGATTAATTATTACCAAGCAAACTGTTGTGGTACCTTTGGTATTCTAGCACTCTTTGCCTGTATGAATAAGGAGGAAAATGAAATTCTGTTTTGAAATGATGGAGCTTTGGGGGCAGAGTGGCCATGAGTGGTGGTCTGCACAGTTCAAACATAATCACAGCTAAGCACACTTGCCCATGTTGTGGCACGGTCTGTGGTGTAGGGCAGCACAGGTGTTGGCATACTGTAGGGACAAAGGAATTGCTTAATCAGACTAATGAACTATTTGGTATCTAATTTCAGCTAAACATCCCAGAAAGGATCTCTAAGCCAGGAAAAGCTTTGCTTTTCTTGTTTTAAATCCCTGACCCCACCTGGGGTTCTGTTCACCCACTGGTTTCAGTGGATCCCTTAAGCAGTCTGTGGAAGGAGGTTTTTCTCTAATCTCATGCTATGGCTCTCTTGGCTTGTGTGAGGTACAGCTGCAGACCTGCAAGACCTCACAACTCTCCCACTCATCTGTGCCAGTGTTTTAATTGTCTTAAAAGGATCTTCCAGAGACTTTTCATTTGTTTTAATCCCCTGGAGCATCTCTGCTTCAGTAATATTTAGCAAATTTCAGTGCAGACATTCACTTAGATTCCAATTGTCAGATCCGAGGAGCAGCAGAAAAATTATTTTTTAGGGGATTGAAAAGGGAAATTCTCAGACTAAGCTAATCTCTATTTGTAGAATGAGAGGACAATTAACAACTTGTCTATGAAAACAAAATTCTTGCCAAGAAAACTTACTAGAGTCTCTACAAGAAGGATGGGGAAATTCTGCAGTTAGAAGCAGTAATGCATTCTCAAACTTGGTGAGCACTGAATTGCCTTTTAAATACCTGGTTTGAAATGTTACCTTTGAAACATCTCTGTGCAGTTTAAACTTTAGTAGGTGGTAAAGAGTGGAAATTGCACTGATATAATTTGTCTTTGGGTTTGGCATATAAAATACAGTTGTAGTAAAAGTATGTGGTAGATGGATAGATTATAATTTAGGAATTGTAATCTCATGGAGACGTAGTCTGAATTTTACATCTTTACATTTTTAGGGACTGGGGTTTGTGCACACTTGATTGCTGGTTCTAGCAAAGGGAAGTGGCACAGATGCTTTTTTATGCCTACTGCTTTCCTTTATCTTTGCTTCTTTGTTTTCTTCCTTTCCCTAAGGGGTTTCCTCTCTTTCTTACTTACATTTCTCCTTAAGAGATTACCTGAAGAAATGTCATTTTGGTTACAGAAGGGTGTGCAAGCTTACTTTTTCACTTCTTAATGTAAATTGTGAACCTTTCCAGCATCAGTTAAATTTGAGACAAAATATTAGGATGCAATACACCACAATGCTGCTGCACTTCTGTCTGTGCTAGTTACTGCCAGAGTCACCATTTTCTGCAACATTATTTCTCACCAGGAAGAAAATAAAACTCTATACCATGTGAATTTTAGATGTGGTACAACTGTGGGTGTGTTAATGCTTTTACAGGAATACTCTGACACCTTGATTTTTCTCCAGAAGCTTGTGTATTTCCCCCTTCTTCATCCTCCATTTGACAAGAATAAAACTATGCAAAATACAACTACTTAATTTAGGTTTCTTTTGCCACTTGTCACATACATTTACCTGTTTCTTCCTAGCTTTCTACTGAAGGAAAAATGAATTGTGATTTTCAAATAATGGTGAAGATACTGTTGTGAATGGTTCCACTGGCATGGTGATCTTTGAGAAATCTGTCAAAATAATTCTGAAACAACTCTTCATGTGCTGGTTTTTCCTGTTACCTTCTCCACACAGACAATTCTCCACTAAGGAAGAGAATGACACTTTTATGTACAACCTAAGTGTGTTGGGAGGGAAAACCCCAATAACTCTAAACAGGGACAAAGATAGATATATGTTCTTGGGATACATGGAGAAAGTTTTATTTTGGATTTGCTGTCCTCTAACTTTTTCTGCCTCTCCTTTAGCCCACTCTGAGAAAAGTGAGGTTTTTTTGAAGGTTTATTTTTATTGAAGGTTTATTTTCAAAGTTTGGAGTATACAGTGCAGTGTGCCTTCCTGAAGTTTTACTTTGTGTTTTCACATTAATGAAATTTTAAATGCAGATTTTCTGACAGGAGAGAGAAAAAAAGCAATGTATGCTTGTTCTTCCTGGAATAATAATTTCTTCTTTATTGGAATGGCTGTCTTAAATGATCTATATTCTCCTACAATAGTTTAAAAGATTCTGGTGGGTTTTAGAGCCTTTTTTTGTTTTGTTAACCTGCTTTGAAATTTAAATCTGTAATTTTTTTTACCTCTTATAGGTGCTGGATAGTTTGTTAGCTCAGTATGGAACTGTGGAGAACTGTGAGCAAGGTACTGTTACTACTCTCAATTTGCTTTTAAATTTGAAGTGGGAAGTGAATGCACACTGAACTTACCCTCCTCCTGTTGCATTTTCCTTTCTAGTGAACACTGACACCGAGACTGCAGTTGTAAATGTAACATATGGCAATAAGGACCAGGCTAGACAGTAAGTATCTGTTTTAGTTGTTTTTGTCACCTAACTTGCATTTTGGAGTTCATGTTGTTGTGACTTTATGTGTGACTTTGCTTCTGATCACATCACCATTTTAACAGTAAATTAAGGCTTGACTTTTAAGAAAGTTTGGTGTAATTCACCTTAATTAACAATTTTTAAAATCAGCTTTGCTTTCATTTTGATGAAAAGTAAATTAATAATTTCAAAAAATGGAAAAATTGAAGAAACTTTTTTATTGGGGAGAGCAGAAAATTAATTTGCCAGTTGGGGAGGATAGGAGTTATTGTTTAATGATTTTTTAGCCACATTTCAGTAATGCCTTCTTGCAGTGTTCATTGTTTTGTGACTGTTTCTTAAACAAACAATCATAGCAAAAATAACAGGGGAAAAATATGTAGCTGCTAACCAGAATACAGGACTTTTTTGTTAGAAAATTTAATGCTGCTTCCCAACACACAAAAGGCATAATATGCATACCTAAAATAATTTATTTGGTATTTTTGAAATTTAGGCTGCCTACTTTATGCTTGCCTATATCTTCAGTGATTGCGAACTTTTAATCTAGTTATTAACATTTTTAAAATGTTTTACTTAATCATTGTTAGTGCATACTTTTCCTTTAAAAATCTGTATTATGTACCATGCTAAAGGTTTAATTTTGCTTCTCTACCACAAAAAAAGGACTTGTGTGGTTCTTAAGTTTTAACCTGGTGACATAAACTTACTTCCTCTCGTTCTAGTCCTGGCAGGTCAAACAAAACCAAACTCATGGAATAGCCTACCACAATCTATTTTAACTTTGAAATTTCTGCCACCTTGTGGCAAACTAAAACCAGCAGTTGAGATGCAGGGCGTGCTTATGGTGTGCATTAATTCAAAATTACAAATGAAATAATATTTGTACATATAATTAAGTAATTATCATCTGTGCGTAACTTGAATGCAACACATGTATTTAATCTTTCAAAGCATTAGGTTACTTGTAAATGTATTATAAACAAATGTGATGGGAAACTTGTGTCAGTGGTATCTCCTGTGTATGCTGCAGCCAAAGGAAATGATGTTTTCTTGAATTCACTGTTTAACTTTTCTCAAAACCTGAATTGTTCTAACAAGTCCTTCAGGTTCTTCTGTTGCTTTTGATTCTGCTGCATAGCAATTAAGAAAGGCTGTATTTCTAGTTCTGAAGAAATCATGGCGCAGTGTTACAGATTAGTACTACGTGTGCTGGTTTCTCCTTTGAAAATACAAGGAAGTACTAAAAATATCATGGAAAGAAGTAGAATATATTTTTTTGAGCCGTCGTCTGTGATGTGGGTTCCTGGACTTGTCCACTCCCTTCTGAAGATGAAAACAACAGTTTCTTCCCCAATTTTAGGTGCTAAATTTTAGGGTCAATCCCAAGGAAATGCTGGGATAAGCAAAGACTCTGAAGAAGTGTCTAAGATGATAATTTTTTCTTTTCCATAAGAAACCATGTGACACTAACTGAGAACCTGTTGAGTTTGAAGCAGGCAAATTGGCATGCAGCATGGGTGTTGTAGGGCAGCTGAAGCAATGCAGGTTGAATGATGGCAGTTTGGTTCCTTGGAACAGGTAGAGAAAGTGGAGGAACATTGATTAGCATTTGTGAATGGTTTCACATGACACAGGTTTTCTAAGCAGATGAGTCCATATTATGTACAAAAAATAGCTCAGAGTTTGGGAGGTGACCTTGCAACTGTTTAGAAACCCCTAGGACAAGTCTCTAGATCAAGGTAATTTTAGGGAAAAAACTGTGAGGGATTGGAATGAAGGCTCACTACAGGACCTGCATGTGTGTGGGTTTTCCACAGTGACTGTTTCAGTGAAATGGTTTTCCCAGACCTGACCTAGCTCTGCTGCTTGGAACTGGCTGTGGGGGATGGCAGTGGAGAGGGAGCAGAGTGCAAGTGTTGATAGCTGATAAGGGCAGTGCTGGTCATCCCATGAAGGACATGCAGTAACAAGAACTGACTTTATCAAAAGCTGTTTAGGGCTGCAAAGAGTCAGCAGCTGGTAACAAGCTTTGTAGTTTGGAATTCAGCTCTTTAGGGTATATGGTGCTTTGCCATGGCTTTTGGATCAAACACCATGACATGAAGATTTCAATGCTGCCACATACAGTGGGTCCCTAGTTCTAATTGCACCTCAGCTGTACTTTTTGCAATGCACACACTAACCTCTCAGTAGTGTTGGCTGAGAGAACATGCAAAGTTGGCTACTTCCCTGCTGGATATCTGTATGACATTGCCATGACTCTTGGAGTGTGTACTGGCAGTGTGAGATGAGGGTGCTGCAACACAATCTGGAGATACTTTTGATAAGCAGTTCTAAGCAAGTGTGGTATGCATTGCTTGGAGGACAGTACTTTTGAATAAAACTTGTGGTTCCACCCAGCTGGGAAACTAAGCTGCCTTCTGTCTTGCAAATCTAAGTAGTTATGGCAGAGGTTTTTTCCTCTAGGCTGGTACTACAGTTGTGGCATGTTCAATTCAGGTCTGCATCCAAAATTAACTTGGAAAATGAAAACACTGAAGATTGCTGCAGTCTTTTTGAGAAAGAAGTCTTAGAACAGACAGCACCCAAAATCTGAGATGTGCACAGTTCCTGACTTCTAGCTGGGACAGAGGTCTTTGACATGTTGTGGTGGTGCCTCTTTCCTACTGGAGAGGCACAGTGTGTCTTGTCAGAAAAAGCAGGATGCTGCTTCTGTGACCCCAGAGCAAGGGAGCCAGCATGGCAGATCAGGTACTGTTTGGCAGCCCAGGAGCATTGTGGAGGGATGTGCAGAGCAATGTGTGGGTCTTGGAAAGCCACTTTTGCTCTCTAGCACTGTGAGTAGCAAAGAGAAGGCTGGCACTACCAGGTCTTACACCACATCCCTCCTCTCCTGCAAGCACTTGAGAGGAGAAGAGATTTGTTTGAGCTCTCAAACTGCCCCTGCTGCTCTCCCTCCCAGAAACTGGAGAGGGCTTTACAAAGTGTGTGTACTGCTTGGTTAGTGGCATAGGCAATGATTGGATGTTGTAGTGGGTTGTGGAATATTTGAAAGAGAGGAGAGGGTGAGGGACAGAGGCTGGAGCCTGTGGTTCACCCTGCACAACCCAAGCAGCTGCATGCAGGTGCTGAGGCAGCCTGGCACATGCTTGCCAAAAGACAATCCCCCTTCTCCCAATATCAATCCCTGGCTGCAACCAGCAGGACATGCTGACTGTGTCCTTGTGACATGCTGCCACCTAAATTATGGCTGCTGGCTTCAAAAGTTATACCACCCTCCCTTTTCCTGCCCCAAAGATTCCAGTGTGTAGGAGTCTAGTACATGCTACAGGATTTAGCTCTACCCAGGATTTTGAAAGTCCACTAGTGATTACCTCTTAATCAGAATAATTGCAAAAAGTTTTTATTAGCCTTTCAATGAAAAACACATCTGTGTGTGTGTGCACAACATGTATCCTTGAATGAATGAGGGTTCACATAACTAATACTTTTACATGCCATTGTGGGTCAGGGCTAATGTTACCATTGGAATCATAATACTGAAAACTCAGTGGTGTATTAAAAGCTTAGGTTTCATTTCGGCTTTGTTTTCAGAAGTACTGGTGAAACCCAGATTTTTATTTCATGTTAAAAAAAATTATGCTAAAGAAAATTTGCCATATATGTCTTCTCATATGCAATTGTATCTGGTCAGGGATGAAAAAAGAAAAGTGGTGTATGTAAAAGCCTCATGAGAGAGTGAAATATATTCTCCTTCTATTGCTTAGTGTCATCGTGCTATCAGTGGAAGAATGATTTCCAGTACAAGACTTGATGCTTTTGCTGTAATAATTTATCTAGGGTGTTTAAATTCCACTAACATCAAAAGGGAGAAGGCTGGGCAAGCACCCTCTTGTAGGGAACTCATGAGAGGACAGTGGTGAGATGTCATTTTGATGGGAAAAACTCAGGTGACTAATTTACAGAATAGTTGTTTAAGGTGTCATTTTCATGTAGAAACTCTTGGTTCTCAGCAGGTGTCACATGAACATGAGCCAGGCTGCTATCCATCTTATCAGTGCATAGACAGTAGTTGCTGCAGTCTCTTAATGAATTCATTTTATTAAAAAATTCAGAGCTATGCTAAGAGATTTCTGTGTACCAGCTCTCGCTGGTATGTGAAATGGAAACATTTTCTGTTTCTACTAAATATAAATTTTAAACAATGACTTCAGGGAGGAGAGCACCTCCTAATGGGGCAGGTAACTGAATTTTTTTCTCCGTCTTTGTCCTCATTGGGTGACTCTTTAGGCTTTTAGACTCTGTATAAAAGTGGTCTGTGGCTTGTTTCAGCAGTGCTCCCTGACAGAAGCAGTCTGCATGGCCTTTCTTAACTTGTGCTCATGGAAGGAGAGCCCCCAGCACTTGGGAAGGCAGAGGTCTCTGTGGGAGGACAGAGGTGGTGCTGCTGTGTTCTGGAGCCTCCAGGTGGTCAGTAGTGAGCGCATGTGCTTTACAGAAGGAGCTTGGTGTAACCTGTGGTTGGAGGAGTGCAGCAGTGACAATAGCTTTGCCTGAAAAAGATGCCCCTAGTGCTGTGAGGAACTGGTCACCTGCTTTGAGCTGAGGCTCAGACTTCCCCTGAGAGCAAGGCTGGCTCTCCTGATAGCAAGTGCTGTCCTAGATGCTGTTCTACAGCAGTTTTGCATCCATCTAGAAGACAGTTCTTAACCACTTGTCTCTTCCTAGGTCTTCTTCCACATCTGTCTCTCCAGCCCCCAAAGCAGTGCCTAGATGCCTCTAAAACTGAGCTTGTTATGGTGCCGAAGGGCTGCTGAATCATGACATTGCCTAATTCTAGCCCTACGTTTAGTGCCACAAAAGTGGTAAAAATTAGTCCAGAAGAGCTGAAGAAAAGTGTATGACTGTACTTTAAAAGTCTAGTGAAAATTGTCAAATATTGGAACGTGAAGGCCAGAATCAACAAGCCAAAGGGACCTTTCAAAAGCTGGGGATTTTTCTCTGTAAGAAATGCGCTAGAACAGTGTATGTGCTACATCCACTGCAAATCAGTTATCTTGGCATTCCAGTCTGTGTACCCAAATCTGTGTAGAATATGGAACCACACACATACCCAGGAAATATCAGTTCCACAAAAGGCTTGAGAGATCAGTATTTAATTACTGATTCTTCTTCTGACTTCCCATCATTTGAACAAGTCAAATTATAAAACAAGTCAGACTGTAAAATATGGAGAACTCAGTGACTCACAGGGTGAATTATTAGTGTGTTGTTTTTCCATGTCATCATATGGCTTTGGTGGCCAGAGATTGTTCACTGCTGACATAATTAATTTTCCACAATGGCAAATGAACTTTTTTCAGTTTGCTTTGAATTTAAGGTACTTATAGACAGATGGAACCATTTAGCAATTTATAAATTGTTATTAAGAAGAAAAATTCCAACCTTCTTTCTAGGAAAAGTGTGGTGCACATGTATGTGTATATGCAAGTGTGTGTGTATATATACATAGCTGTTGCTGTAAAGTGTTTTTTGTGAAAGCATGATAGGTATGAAGCCTGGTTGCAAACAATAAGCCTACTCTTTCCTTTCCCAAGCACTTCTAAGGAAGAGTGAGAAGCATGTTGCACTGATTTACTGTCAAGTTTTATGTTAATGCTGGGATTCTGGTCAAAGATGTTTTAAAGCCAGAGGAGGCTGATGCATTTTGGGAAAGAAGCAATGCCTGAACTTGTCAAATAAAGGCTTGGAGGGAAATGAGCTGGGATGGACATTAATCTGGAGCCTATCAGCACATTTGCAAAATTGTTGGTGTTCATTTCTCCAACATCTCGATGTTTGATTCCAAAAGAAACCAGGCTTGTGCAACTGGATGGTCTGGCAGTGCTGTTTCCCTTCATGGTAGAAATTCAGCCTTCTGGTTGATTTCAGTGAAACTCAGCCTAGAAACAGAGGTCATGGATATTTGCAACCAACAAGAAATTAGCCTGTTCAGGGTGTATGGAAAGGAAAGGTCTCAGACCCCTTTTCCAAGTAGGATGTCCAGAAAGAGAGAGAGACTTCAGTGGAATGTCTTTCAGACATTGGAAATCTATGCAAAAATTAAAAATTGAGACAAATCCATAGAAACGTAAGTCTCACTAGTCTGCTCACTCCTCTTCCTGTTTTGTAAACATGTTTTATTGTGTAATAAAATGCTCTTCCAAGTCCATGGAGTAAAAGATTAAAAATGTCAGCTCTGAAATAACCTCACCAAATTTTAATCCAGCTCGTTTGCCACTTGCTGTAAAGGATTCCTCTATTATGGGAGTAATTACACTCCTGGCAATTCCCAAAGGACCTGTGTCTCATTTGGTTAACAGAAGTATTTAATGAACAGTGATCAGTTATTCAATATTTTGCTTTCTTTGTTCATTGGCATTGCCTTGGGCCTTATTTATTATCAGCCCTTATTAAACATTGTTCCAAAGACACAAATTACTTATTTTCTCATAAGCTCTTTACTGTCAGACTGGAGTATTTTGAGGATGCTGGCTCAACCCCTGAGAGAAGAGGGACCTGTTATCCTTGGTACCCAAATACCACTTCTTAACTGGGCTTCAACAGCTCTTGTGACCCAGACTGTGAAATGGGACACCCAGGAGACAAATAGTATTTTTCACTTGCTGGCCTTAAAAATGTAGGCAACTGGCTATCATAATCTTTTATCTCTGTAGTAGAGGCAGGCATAAAAGTGTTGCTGAGGCTAATGTTTGGTAAACTGGCAGTAGCGTCCTGCAAATATTCATGAATGGAGGGGCTGGGTTAAGTTTCTGAATTCAGAGACCTACCTCCAGAGCATATAGTTGTTGGAGCTTTTTAATGAAAGTATTGGTGAGCTCTTTAGTAAAAGATGCAGACTCCCTCCCTCCCACGAAGGCCTTCAATTTAAATTTTGGTTTTAAAGAAAATCTGTCTTTGGTTCAATATTAAGTCTGGCATATTTCAGTGCATATTTCAGTGACCAGTATATTAATGATAATCTGAACAGTAATACTTTAAATTCCTGTTTGGGGCAAATGTGTTTATTTTATTCCACTGGTTTACCAATGTGTTGCATGTAGCTTAGTTATCCCTACTGTTTGCTAGATATTTAGTCTTATTGACTCTACTCTGTTTGGGAGTGGAAGGTATTCTTCTACCTTCTGGAAATGTCATTTTTGAGTTGAGTTGTGTTCCTCCTGGGAAGAGGAGACCTGAGAGTGCCTGCAGAGTTGTCCTTGGTTAGGAAGAGGGACAGAGCGATGGAATGCTGAGTGACCAGGAGCTTTTCAGCATGAGAGACCACAGCGAGAGAGGGCTGGGTACATTTGGGCAGTATCCCTCTTCAATGCTTTACTGTAAGAACAAGAGAAATTGAAACAACATTTTAAATGCCTTCTAACAACTTTGCTTTCATGGGGAGTTTAACATAGACATGGGGCTTTAATTTCCTTGTTAACTTTTAAACTTACCTTCAACGTGACTAATTAATAAGTTGCAAGGTGCTGTTGCAGTCTAAGGGGCATTTCAGATGCCATTGACTTGGTTTGAGTGCTTCTTTTCCTGCTGAGGTGAAGGTGCTCTCTTCTTTCATAAAAATGTGTTTTTTCATTCCTGTCACAGCTATATCAGTTATTGCGAAAGCTCCAGCCAAATAGCTGTGCTGGCAAAAACCCTAATGAAGGTGCTCTGATAGCAGCTAAAAAGTTTTCCCTCTGGAGCAGCTTTGATTCTGTTTGGGAAATTGATTTAAATTAAATCAGGCAAAAGAATGCTTTTGAGTGTATAAGCTCTGTCTCCTGTGAGGTTTGGCTGGTAGGGTTGGACCAGCAAAATCTTTAAAGTGTCAAGAAGCCCAGGACAAGCAAGAGCTAACTTGTAGTGCTTAATACAGTGGCTTTGTGTAATCGAAATCTTGGCTGAAGAGTTTCAAATGTAACTTTTCATCTTGGAATGTGTTTTTAGTTTCACCACACAAGTCAGAGAGGACAGAAGTCTATGTCTGAATAACTTGTCATTTCATAAGGCCCTGTGTGTGCTCGTGGGGCTTTTTTAATCTCCTCTCTCCTCCCCTTTCCAAATAAACAGAGCAATAGAAAAACTGAACGGGTTTCAGCTTGAAAACTATTCCTTGAAAGTTGCATACATCCCTGATGAGATGGCAGCCCAGCAACCTCCACAACAACATCCCCAGGGAAGACGTGGATTTGGCCAGCGGGGCCCTCCCAGGCAAGGGTCACCCGGCGCAACCACTCGGCAGAAACCGCAGTCGGACGTTCCGCTACGGATGCTGGTTCCCACTCAGTTTGTGGGAGCCATTATTGGAAAAGAAGGAGCAACAATCAGAAATATTACCAAGCAGACACAGTCCAAGTAAGTCATTTTACAAAACTGATTAATAGCTTTAATGTTGTGTTATCATTGCTTGTGTAAAGAGGAGTTTGCAAAACTTCATTATACTAACCTGCATGGTCAGAGAGCAAATGAAGATGACAGAGAACAGGAAATATTTTGCAATATTTATTTAAGGACTGGATTCTGTCCCTGATACATGTTCAAGTGCTATCTGACTTTTTTATACCTCTTTAAAAGAGAAGTGCTAGCAGGATGGTACTCTGTTGGAGAGTTTTGCTTTCAGATGTACTAATATGGTTCTGGCACAAAAAGTGAAACTGAAAGAGCTGTAATATGTTCTGGGGGATGTACAGTCAGTGTGGTGATGTACCCAAGTGTCCCAAGTGTACTTCAAGTGTTTATCTAGTTTTAGTTAGAGAAGGGCATTTTTAGGATTTGTAAATGTTGTCCTTTCAAGATGTGGGGGAAAAAGCCCTAAACAAAGAACTTTTTTTATCTCCCTTCCCCCTCTGTTTCTGGAAAATACATTTGTTGCTATCAAGTTGCAGACCACACCAAAACACAGATTAAGGAAATGCACAGGAGGCAAAAAGCAAGCTGCTGAGTGACCTAAGAAGCTTAGAGCACTGGGGTCTAGAGACACTGGAAGAAGAGATTGTTTCCAGTGTGTGTTAAATCCTGCCCACAAGGAAGAGCTCAGCACAGATGTAGAGGGAGGGAGGTGGGGTTCTTATTGCAAGAGTTTTTCTAGGATGCCCCTAAAAGCAGAGAATTGAAAGGCTGCCTTCAGAAGCCCCCACTGTAGGAGCCCCTAGTTGTGTAGTTGCAGCAAGCAGGACTTGGGAATGAGCTGTGTGTGAGGGGAATGAGGGTGGGCAGGAGCCTCAGTTTTGAGAGTAGTTAATGAGGATAAGGGACTCCTCTCTAATTACACCCCAACCCCCTACAAACAGGCTTACCCCCCTCCCCAAACCCAGGATTATCATGACGCTCCCTCCAACCTCTCATTAGCACAATGTAGCCCAGGAGACTATTCAGCATGTTTAACAACACAGGTTTAAGAGATTTGTGGTGTCCTGACAAGACTTGGTTGTAATTTTTCTATGGGTAACCAACTTTTCAGGTGATACATAAAACATCTAATTCTTGGACTATAAAAATCCTGGAAGATTGACATAGGAAAAGTTTTATGTCTAGAAGAAGGGTGGGTGGACGAGAAATAATTGCAGGTTGCTAACTTTACAGATATGTGACTTTGAGAATGATGTTTTCACTGGTTTGGGGATTAAAAAAAGGAAATTTCATCTACTTTCATTTCCACCAAGGATTGCCAAGATGGGTTTCTTGGAAAATGCTGCATTGTAAAACAAAAAGAGTTTTCAACACTTGAAAGAATTGCAAAAATAACGGGGCTACTTGAAAAGCAGCATGGTTGTTTCAGTTAGAAAACAGCTGTTACATGTGAAAGAGGGGCAAAAACAAAAAGCAGAGGTGGAAAGAATATTGGCAAGGAAAAGTAATATCCAAGGCATTGTCTTTATGCAGGTAATAACTAATTTTTGTTAAATTCTTAGAGCTGCATAAACCTGTTGTAGAACAAGGCTAGTAGTTTCAGGGTGGTAGAGCGCAGAGTAAAGGTAATATAAGGACAAAATCAGGCCAGACAAGTATAAGAAACTAATCTTGTGGATGGATGCAAAGTACTACCATGCTACTTGCTAGCAGAGGAGTGCTGGGAAACTCTGCTGCTGAGGTATTTAAAATAAGATGGGACAAAGCCTGACTGTCCTGCAGCTGCACAGTCACTCTAAGTGGAGCTGTGGGGCTGGAGATGGGGCACTGGGAAAGCTTGATGAGATGCTGTTGTCTTCAGGGGTTTGCTACATTGTCTATCAACTCTCCTGAACATCTTGATGGGAGTTTACCAAGAAAAGGAGATCCCAGTGCCCACAAAGGTGGGGTTTAGCTGGTAAAATCAGGACAGGAGAGGCTCTTCATAACACTCAAATTTGTATGTAGGAAATGCTTAAGTAGTCATAACCTTTTCAAAATTAAACTACTAATATATAGTCAATGTTAGCTCAAAATAAGTTAGTTTTACAACAGTCGGAAGTGCACAAGGCTTACCATAGAGTGTGTGGTTACCACAGAGTGTTTTTCTTTCTTTCAAGAATTGATATTCATCGTAAAGAGAATGCAGGTGCTGCTGAGAAACCAATTACCATCCACTCAACTCCTGAAGGCTGTTCAACAGCTTGTAAAATTATTATGGAGATCATGCAAAAGGAAGCTCAAGATACTAAATTGTGAGTAAAAAGCATTTCATTGTGGAAGCATTAAAAGTTTTGAATTCTCACTAGCTCCATTTAAAGTCATAGTCTTTAAAGCTGTTAACAAGTGAATATTTGCTGTTATCCATATCTAAGTAGGTAAAGGTACTGAGATATTTTACCTTACAGGATAGTCTACTTGCTTAATTAGCCCCAGCATGCTTCTGTGATTTCAGTTGTTGTCTGGCTGTGACTTTGAGGTGAACTGGAGCAAATATGAAAGTTTCTCGAGCAACTGACAGCTTTTAGTCTGAGTGAGCACAACAAGTTGTGAGCCCTCACTAAAAGCTTTAAGATCTATTTCTTCCCTCCCAACAGCTCTAGTTACTTCAGTCTGAGCTTTATTTAGTTAAAGGTATGCTGTAATTGAGTTATCGGTGATAGTGCTTGAAAGCCCATTGCACTTGGACTTATTCTGCATGCAGTGAAAGCATGTAATTGTGGATATTTCAATGAAAATTAAATTTATCCATAACATGCATAAAAGCTTGTACTCTGGTCTCCAAAAGTCTCACTAGGTATAACTTCCATTACAGTACAGAAGAAATTCCCTTGAAGATACTGGCACACAACAACTTTGTTGGCCGACTTATTGGCAAAGAAGGAAGAAACCTGAAGAAAATTGAGCAGGACACAGATACTAAAATCACAATATCACCGTAAGTTTTTGGTGGCCTGATTTTCAGTGAGATGTTAAATGGCAGCAGTACTGCCATGGGATGTTCAGGTACAGAGTTCTTAGAAAAATATTCTGTGTGTTGAAGGCTGAGATAACAGCCCTTCAGAGGCCTTTCCATCATATGGATTAAACTGTTGCTTAAGCTCAGTTAAATTTCATGTAAACAGTGAGTCTTCATTGTAAACTCAGTCAAGAGCAAGCCTAAAAATAACATAGGCTATGTGGAGCCTGTGTTAGACTATATTTTAAGTGTCAGTTGTTTCTAATATATTATACCATATGTAATGATGATTGTTTGAAACTATAAGTCTGGATCAGTTCTGAGCTATGTGTGAAAATGAGTGAAATTAGTGATGTTTTAGTTTCCCGTATATATTAAATTCTTGGACTGGAAAGAAAGAAATAGAGCAAATGAATACTGAAAAGGGTATCTTTAGTAGCAGTTCTGTCCCTCTTGACCACTGACAGCCAAATTACAACACATTGGCTAGTCTGGTGCAAAGTAATAGCTTTTTTGGTCTGACTTTGTGAGGGTATCTGAAACCTTTTCAAATTTAGCTGAGATTAAACAGGAGTTTTCACCTTTACTGGAAATCTGTAAATCACTGATTAGATTAACATCTCTGTAGAAGCTTGGCAGTCAACAGTAGTTTTACCCTGGAGTAATATCTTCAGAGAACCTCCTGTTCTGAATAATGAATGCTCTGGCATGAACTTCCAAGCATTTGAAGGCATCCTGGATTTGGCTTTAGCCAGGAAGGGTGAGAATTAGGCTTACAGGCTGTAGGAAAGGGAAAAGGTTTGGAAGACACATGAAGATGTGTGAAGAGGTGTGAATACATGCAGGAGACAAAAAAAGTAGTGCAGGAAATAATTCAAACGAGGACAAGGAAGCTGCGAGTAAATGTGGCTCTTCAAAAAGAGGAAAACAAATTTAGATGAAAGCACCTGAGGCCTTCCTTAAAGGTGTGTGTGTGTTTATGAATTAATCAGAGGAAAATAAATAGAGAAAAAGCACCTAAATAGGTGTGCTTCAAGAATATATTTTATAGGGCTAGCATGCTCTCCTGAATATGTTTGCATAAACATTTTATCTGCAAACAGTACACAGACTATTAATGCTAAAAGGAGAAAAATGTGTACGGAGTACATGAAAAAATGGTCTTCATTCCATGAAATCCGCTTGTCTTTATTGATGATGACACAAATAACACATTGTCTGTAAATAGCTACAGAGTAGTTTTTAATTTACTGAGTTAAAGGCTTCTTTGCATTAAAATCTTGGCCTCAAGATTATATTTGTCATACTATGCCTAAAATAGCCCCCTGAAGTCATCTGGTGTAATCAATACAAAAATGAGAGCATATATGCCCATTGATTTTGCTATTTCTAATTAGTCTTTCTCATGATCTCTTCATTCAGGCCTTTGGGTAAGCTTGTCCATAAATTTAAAGGCAGATGGCTTGGGAAAGCGTTTCCTCTCTTCTCTGGGATGTTTCCCAACATTTTCCTTCCATAGGCAGTACTTCAGTGCTCATGCACTAGAGAGTCAAGTGGATGTGTACTGTGCCTGCCCCTGCTTGGCTGAGCTGTGCAGGCTGCCATGCTGCCTGCTGTGCAGGAAGGCAAGGCCTCGCGTGCTGCTTCCTGTCCTTCCTGCCACGGGCTTCCTCACTCTGCATCCTGCTCTGCACTTTGTCTGCACCCCTCTACCTTTCCTCAGTGCATGGCTATGCCATGGCTTCCCAGTGTGTTTAATCCACGTTACCACAGTAGGTTTGCATCTGTTGTCAAATAGAACACTGGTTTAAAGCAGTCACCCTTTCATTTTCCCTGAGGAGTTACTAGTGTTGAGCAGCAAATGCTGACTTGCACACAGCTTTTCTTTTCCCCACTTTGAGGGTTTGGAGGCTCTCCTGCAGTTTCACTGAGGCTGGGCTTTTCTCCAGTTTCCTTAAGGAATATACCATAGTTCTCAAGGAAAGAATGTTTTTATGGTGTGCTTCTGAGGTGTCTAAAATGTGTGTGAAGCCCTGTCCCAGCTGGCAGTGCTGTGTGAGGTGGGACACGGCTGCACTGCCCTGCAGCAGCTCTGTGTGCTCATGCACAGTGTGTGGCTCTGTTTTGTGCAGCAACCAAGTGTGTCCCAGCCACACCCCGCCCCAAACCTCGCTGTGAGGGTTTTGTTGGGTTTCCCAGGATGACAGAGTTTCCCCACATTATCTGAGGATGTGTTTGAACTGTGTTATGAACTGATACTACAGCCTTTGGAGGGCAAACTCGACATGCTTGGATGTTGTTACACTCAAATGATAAATCTGGATGATCTTCTTTGTTTGCTAATTAACTGTGCTTCTGTGTCATTGCAGATTGCAGGATTTGACACTCTATAATCCAGAAAGGACCATTACAGTTAAAGGCAGTATTGAAACTTGTGCCAAGGCTGAGGAAGAAATCATGAAGAAAATCAGGGAGTCCTATGAAAATGATATTGCTGCTATGAATGTGAGTTTCCTCAGGGTGTGGGCTCTTTCTGGGACTAAAACCACAGAAGGATTTTGGGTGTGAGGGACCCCTGGAGGTTGCCTGGCCTAGCAGTAGGCCACACTTCAAATTTAAACCAGGTTGTGTAGGGACTTGAGTTCTCCTTAACATTTCCATGGATAGAAACCCATAGTGTCTCTGGGCAGCCTGTGCCCTGTCTCACTGCTCTCATGATGATTTTTTTTCCTAATACCACATCAGAATTTTCTGTTGCAGCCTCTCTGTTGCCTCATTTATTTGTGGGAGTGTAGGCAAGCATTTTTGTTATTTATGTTTGCTATTTTAATGGAGACTTTTTCTGGTTTATTTTTGAGTGGGAAAACTGAGAACTTTATTTAGACTGAGGAAATGAATGAGCATTTAATTTTTTTCTTGTTGCAAGGACCTGAAGCAGGGTATGTTTGTGCTGTTGTGGCTTATGTGCTCTGGCTTGCATGTTTTTTAAAGAAGTGATTTAGTCTCATCACATAAATAGCATAATAATGTGTGGAAGAAAGATCCCTCCTGTTTTTAATTATTTCATTTAAGAAGGTCTTATTAAGGTTTTTTGCTTGATGTAGATGATAAAGGCATTTACCTATTTGAAGATGATTGGTGATTATATGATGAAAACAACATACCTCATTAGTTTGCCAAAGTATTACTAATGCATATTGAGAAATGATTGAGATTTTTGATAGTTAGGAAAAACATTGTATGTGCATGTGTATCCAAATCTTATGGTCTAGAGTTGGAATGGAAATGTTTTTTCAGTTTACAGTAGTCCTGACTTTCTAGAAATGTCTGTTTTCATGCTTATCTTACCAAGTGAATATTCTCCCCACTTTTTCCCCTGTGTCCCCCACACAAAGCAAATTGCAATACATGAGGTACTCACGAGGAGCAAAGTATTCAGTAATGGTGCATTTTTGTTTCATACAACAAGCAGGAACATGGGGTGAGTTAGAGACTGTATTGCTATTTGGCAAAGGTACGGAAAGTCAAAAAACTACCTCTGTTACTGTATAGGTTTTGAGTTTAGTTTGTAGTGATTATTCAGGTAGCTTCTGAGGTGGTGAAGTTTTGAGGTTTTTTGGTGTCCTGTGATTGACTTATCTTAATGGCCTGAGACAGCACTTGTCTCTCTAGCTGAAATATTTCTAAAGCATGTTCATGTTTTTGAGTAATAATCTGGAAAAGGGAAAGGGGTGCTGACTAGTTTTGTATCGGACAACAAATGCTTCCTACCACGTGACGATGTCACTTTTCTCAGGTGTGGTCAAGCAAGGGACATGCAGCTTTATAGCTGATCCTTTCCCAGCAATTGCTGAAGATATCTCACTTCATCTTTTGCAAGGGAGGGAGGATGGGGTAATAGTGTCACATACATGTTCCCCCAGTGTAAGAAAAGCAGGGCTTTGTACATGATCTTTCTCTGTTTCTACAGGGCTGTCTTTTTAGTATAAGGACAAAACTACTGTTTTTCTGATAAATTTGTTCACTCTGAAAGTAAATAGTACTATTATCTGAACATCTTGCTGTAAAATTTGAAATGTGTTTTGATGACTAAGTTGTAGCAAGTGATCCCCATCTGCCTTTCCTACTATGTGTTTTTGATGTTATTGGTCTGTACATGCGTCTGGGAAACAGGTTTGAATGAGAGTCCTTTGGGTAATGGAAATGACTTTCTTTTAAAATAACATCCCAAAAGGTTAATAGCATATGCCAACTGGGATTTTATTAGAGTTAATAACCAGGACTCTAAATCTTAACTCCTTTGCCATTGCAGCTTCAAGCACATTTAATTCCTGGATTAAATCTGAATGCCTTGGGTCTGTTCCCACCTTCTTCTTCAGGAATACCACCTCCCGCAGTGAGTGTTGCCTCCGCTGCTGCTGCTGCTTCATATCCACCTTTTGGGGTAAGGGAAGCTCTGATTGTGGCTGGTCAGTGCATGGTGATACTAATGGCTGCAATGCTGCATTTTTTGCCCTTTTCCCCCAGAAAATCTGGAAGGCTGTTTTGCTAGCTGTGTTCTGTCATTTTTCTAAATGCTGTCTGTCTTCCTGCTTGCACACTGAAAAGTATTTCATGTGGCTGCAGTTGGGAGCAGGCATTAGTTGTTTTTCTAGTGAAATGCTCAGTGAAACTGGAAAATAGTGCTGCTTAGAAAAGTGTTAGATTTTATTTTATATAGAATTTGAATTATTGCACAAAGAACTTCCACATAAAATAGCATTTCAAAATTGCTGGAATTGGCAATTAACAATGTTAGTCTGCAGTTTTATTCCTTGTAGTATGGAAGGAAAAGAAATTATCTCTTGTCATGAAGTGGGAATCTATGTGTAGCTAAAGTGTTTGTTTGAATGTAGCAGTTTTATAAATGCCCTGTTGAAATGCAATACTGCTAAATATATAGTATGTAAATTGCATGGATCAGTCTCCAGAAAGCTGTGATTTACTTGCCATTTTGCTCTCTAAAAAATACATGAAAAAGTTTAACAGAATCTTACTCAAATTCTTTGCTGATTAGTAAACATAAATGAGGAATTTTACTATGGAGCAGAAGGTGATTTGTTGTACCAGAAACCTCCAGAGTCAGTCTGGAGCTGAGATGGTGCTTTGCTTTCAAGAAAAGACAACCTCATTACAAGGAAAAGGTGGTGTTTTTTCATCTCTTTTCTGTTTCTCTGCTGCTGGTTGTTAGCAACTCAATGCAAGGTGAATTTTCGAAACAATTCTAACAAGTCTCTTAAGAAGTAGATGGCAGAACTTTACAAACTCTGCTGTGTTTGACTTGGTCCCCTTCTTTGCCCAACAGTGACATCTAGAGAGCTGAGACTCTTCATGAACTAGAAACGTGAAAACACTAAACTCCATCAAATAACTCAAGTTATGTTGTACTAAAGGGTAGTTGTGGTATAAATATTTTTCCCAGAGGAAGAAGCCAAGAGAGAGTCAGTGCAAGGACCAGGAAAAATTCTTCTCTTGTAGCATTGTTTGTAAAAATGAACAACTTTGGTGTTATGAATGTATTATGAACTATTTTGAGTATAATAGTGGCTTTATCAGAAAAATGTGCTTCAATGAAAGCTACAATAGAAATATGTTTATACTCAGTTATTTTACTGTCAATAGCAGAGCCTCCATTTATGACAAACAAGTTCTCTCCCTCACAGTCCTTCTGCACTTCAATTAGATTGGCAGACTAAACTAAACAATACAGGTTTCTGCTTCACTGCATTATAGAAAATGCCATCTCTGGTAATGAATTGCCTCAGGTTTTTTCTTAAATACTAGATGTGGTTTGTTAAAAGTATATAACTTTCTATATTGGTAATTAAAAGTGTGGCTTTTCCTGTCTTTTTACTCCAGATTTGCAGACTACTTTGCTATTCTTGAGATTCATATTGTAAGCCCACAGTTCTGTTCATCACTCAGTTTATTTTCATTTCTTTTCCACTTTCCCCCCCTGTTGTGGTTCCTTTTGCTTTAAATATGCACCTAAACAGTGCTGAATTTGGTGGTTACTCCTGTCTGTCCCTCTGTTGCTAGTGCACCTTTACCCCCCAAATGCACCTCTTTTGGCCTGCAAAGATCTCTGGCAGTATCCAGGTTTCTGGAAAGAGGATAATGGCAACATCTGGAAAAAAGCATCAAGAAACAAATGTCATTGTGCAGAAACTGTGCAGCTGGAAGTTCAGATCACTGTCTGAACTCTCTTGCTTCTGTTTGTGCTCATTCCTCTGAAATGGCTCTCATTCCATGCAGTCTAGATGTGTGGCCAGCTAACATGCAGAAAGAAGGGATGAGCTTACAGACTGGGAGGTGAACTCAGATTTTGTGGAGGTTGGGGGTGGTACTGATACAGCCCCTGAGTCAGACACTAAGGGCTTCTAAAGCAAATGTATGAACAAAGGGAATTATCTCACCTGTTTGTAACTAAATGTGTTGGTATTTGGAAAAGAGCAGGTGGCTCTGTGGGCTTCAGGTGAGTCAGCCCCTCAAATTACTTGGAGTGCTTGTTGCTCTCTGAGGAGAGAAAACAAGAAAAAGTATGAGTCTATTCCTTTAATGGATGCATTAGTTTCCATTTGGAAGACTTTTAAGTCTTGTGTATGAATTAATTTTCTGTAACTTTTGAGCTTTACTCTCCTCTAACTTTTTCCCCTAGTAGAACAGTTTTTCAGACACTGATTAAATTGGTTATTGAGGCATTCACAAGTAGAAAGAGAAAAAAAAAGTCTGGCTATATTTTGAAGGAGAAATTGATACATTTTGAAAGGCTAAAGGTAACCACAGGGGGAGATCTAGGAGAACTCATAAGGGATTTAAAAACTAAAATAAAATCTGTGTGTCTAAAAGAGGCTTTGGGGAAACAAGGTCTTAGAAGAAAAATTAATGGAAAACTCCCAGGGAGACTTTATGTCCATTTACCTATGAGCTATTTGTTACCAAGTTCATTATTTTGACAAAAGCATTTGGACAACCCAAGTCCCTTTACTATGTTTTCAGTGCATGTCCTTTTATGCTTGGGAGCAGGGATTAGTGGATATTGAAGATATCCCTTTCAGGAAAGTGGAAATCCTTTCTGAAAACACTGCTGGCATCAGGGTCTAAAGAAGTGTATCCTGCTGCTGCCCTGCTTATTTGTGTGTAGTGCAAGTTTTGCCTTCTGCTCAGGGCTGCCTCTTCCCTGTCTCCTGTAAGGTGTGCTCCCCAGCAGTCTCAGCTACAGCATCACTTGGCATCCAGGTGTCTGAAGTCTGTGCTTAAAGCTGTACAGAGAGCCTTGGGACACCCCTGTGCTGTGTCTGAGGGTGGGTTTGAAGCTTTTATTGCAAAATCTGTGTATGGACCTTTTCTTCACCTCATTGTGGGGATGGACTTGCCTGGGGCTCTCCCTTGGGTCAGAAGAATCAGGTGGATGAGTTTGGGAGTTTGCAGCAGGGTTTCCATATGGAGCTGATGGTTCATATGAACTACTTTCAAGTGACAAGGTGTGGTTGTGACCTTGTATAGGACTTGTTCCCAAAGAAACTGAAGTGTCATCTTAATTATTGAAACAATGATCTGTCACATTCCTGCTGCTGCGTTTTTAACATGGGTATAAAGAGGAAAAACCTGCATAGACAGATCTAGGATTTTGTAACAGTGCCAGGGCTTAGCAACAGTTCTGAATGCTCATACACACAGCTGGAGCCAAGTGTTCCTGAAACATTCTGTACTCAGGAGCTTGAGGCTGAGTAGTTAAATAGGTTTGGCTGTGCTAACATGTGTGATGCTTCATCCTATCCCTCTTCATGCAAACCTTTAAGACATTTGACAAGAGCATAAACACTGTTCTCCAGCTGCTTCAGCTACACTCTGGTATCACAAGCTTAGGAAATGGTGATGTTATCAGTTATCAAACACTAGTTTGCATTTAGTTCCTTGGACTGGGTCACATTCAGGAGAATGATTTCCATGTGACTCAGAGACCTTGCTCCATGATGGTTAACTGTGATGTACAGCACCAAAACCTCAGCTAAATTAATCTAAAAAGATGCAGATTGTGTCTCAGTAATAATCTGGGTGCTGCTTTTACTCTTTGTTGTGGCAGTGGAGCCCCCACAGGAAGGCACAAGTTGTCCTTGGTACTTGTCTGGTGGCAGATACAAACACACACATGGGCACGTGGCCTTTGCACGTGGCTAACAGTGTCTGATTACCACAGCAGCATCCATTTTCTTGTATTTTTACCTATTGCTAGCAACAATCCTTGATATTGAAATTGTGTAGTTTATTTGCAGAGTCCAGGTTCTGTTTGCCTGTTCAAAGCACTCATTTTGTGCAGTTGCTGAAAAGGGATGCAATGGAATTGCATATTGTGCTTCAGTTCTTGAACGTTCCTCTCTCTTCTTGCAAAAGTCCAAGATCTGTTTGATTTTTTCCTGGATTCCTAAAATACAAACAAATCAGAATGTGAGAATCTTTGCAATGCTATATGGTTTGAGGGAAAAGTAGGACTTAACTGAGACATTTAAAAGTATTAAGAGCTAAAAATTCTTTTTACTGTCAAATGGCTGTGATTTTGCTCTTATGATCCTGGTGATAGGCTCAAGCTAATGGTCTTTTTTTTGACTGACCAATGCCCTTGTGTGACCATATTAAGGACCAGTAGCCTTTCTGTGCTTATTTGTACCCAATGTCTTGTCCAGCTGCCTTTGGACCTGGAAAACCACCACTTTCTGTTTATCCTCAAATCTTTCTCCTTAGCTGTGCACTTAAATGCTTGTGTGTGTTGCAGCTCTGACATGATTGCCAAGAGCTTTGTTGGTCTGCCCACTGTCACTTGTAACAAATATCATGACCTGAGCACCTGCACAAAGTGCTGGGATTTCTGTGAGGAGGAGAGTAAGGTTCTGCAAAAGGGAATATCACCCATGCTTATGTTTTCCAGAAGATATGTTGCCACCAAAAAAAAAAAAGAAAGTACTTTTAGCAAGTATCCCAGCCAAACTGCTTCAGATGTAGTGTTGTACTGCTCAAAGCTGTTTTGATGGAGTTGTTGCTTCTGTCTTCTGAACTGTGGGGAGAATATGCACATACTTGTCTCTCAAGAATAGAATTTTGTTCTCGTGCAACACTGAAGGTTTTAAAGCTTCAAGCAAACAAGAAATCCTTATCTTAAAATCCAACTGTGTACAGTCATGCAATTAATACACCTGGCCCACCTACTGGGGTTAAGTGGGTTGTGCCCTTCCTTTTATAATTGGAACTTTGCATGTTTAATTTTACATCCAACTGCATTTCTTTTGCAGCCTCTGGATCTGAAATTTGGCATCCCAAGGGCATGGGGGAAGAAGGGATAACCTGTGGAGACCTCATCCTGCCCTTAAATGCCCTGAAACAGGGTAGTAGAATTAATTCTGTCTCTTGGCAGGTAAACTCAAAGTAAGGTGAGAAGTAGAGAGCTTTTCTCCATAAGAGAAGTTCACACCAGCTGCTCTTCTTCTTCTGTAAGGTCATGGAAGAGATACATGAACTTCTGCCCTGTGAAAGTTGGCTAGAGTGAAGACATGCTCCTCTGCTTGCAGTGGGACTGCTTTCTCTGCTGGCCTTTTTGGACACCTGTTGTGGCTTCTTGAAGCTCTGCCTTCAAAAAAAGGAGCACTCTTTCTAACCTTTTCTCTAGCCTCACAGTGAACTTTTATGTGATATGCATATGGGCTTCTAGGAAGAGACAGAGAGGAACAGGAAAATTAAAGAAAAAAAACCCCAACAAAACAACAAAAACAAAGAAGATGTCATTTCATACAGTAAACAAATCCAAGAAATCAAACCACCTTTTTCTGATTACAAAAAAACTCTTGTACAGTTAGGCTGATAGGTTACTCTCCTTTATTCTTTTTTGCCATCTCTTGAAGCTTTTTGTTGCAGGTGAGGAACATGCCAATGGAAAACTTTCTCCTTAGAAGATGTTGTGGTCAAGAGAAAGATTCCTTCTTTATTCTCCAGTCATTTTCTTAAATAATAATAGTAAAGAAGACAACCTCTATATTGAATAGAAGTAAGAGAAGAAATAACTGCGTTGTGCTTTTGGCAGGAAAGAAAAGTAATTTAAAATGAAAAATTGCTTCATTGAGGGCCTTCATTTGATGCCCTGAGCATAGATGAGAAACACAAGGAAGAGGAAAAACTGTCCTATGTTTCCAGGTACTTTGACTCTTACTTGGTGAAGTTGGGCTCCTTTGGATGTCTGGGTTTGATAGGATTAATTTGTGCAACTGTTATGCTTGATCTATCCAGAGGAAGTAATGTCTGTTCATCTATGATGTGTGTAGTTGCAAGTGGCTTTGCCCTAATTTGCCCAGCTTGTTAAGCAGTAGATGATTTTTGAGAAGCTGTCCTGCAGCCAAAAGAGGATGTGGTTTTGAGGGATGAAGAAGGATTTGCCAGTGCTTTTACAAAATTATTTTACATTGGTGAAATTAGAACCATACATGTGCAGCACATGCAATCTTGAGGAGGGCACTGTAGGACAACAGCACTGTCTGAAAAAATCTACCTGCTAATTAGACTCCTTTTGAAGATTGCAGCCTCAGTGCCTTGAAATACACCTTTACTGATGGTTAATTTCTTACATTCATAATGAGGCTTTTTTTTTTTTTGACAACTAAAAAAATTTAGTTCTTGGTGTGTAACATTGTGGGATTGTTTTGCCCTATGGAGAAAATGGTTGGTCTTCCCACTGTGTTGAAAGTCTCCTGCTTCTGCCATGCTGTGCTGGCAGGGACATGTGTCCAGAGCAGTCAGACTATTCTGCCTCTGGAGATGGACCAACCCCTCAGTGAGGGAAGGAAAAATGCAACTGGCACCCGATGATGTTCCAAGATCTGGCAGGTCAGTGGTATAGGTTGTCAAGGTGTTGAAGCCTCCAGTTATTCTTAATAGCTTCTTTTAGAGTTCTCAGGTTGTCATAATGCAAATAGCATCACTAGTCATCCATGCTTTCTAAAATAAAAATGGTTTCTTCTTCGCTGCAAGTTTGAATACTTGTAGAGATTTGTAGTCTCTTGGAACAAGAGAATTAGAATTTGTGTTGGTTCCCTGCTTTTAGATTCTTGTGGGAAGATTTAATTGGAGTTCCCCTTGACCATCTCAGAGTCTCAAGCCCTAAGTACCAGGCTCCAAACCTTCTGGATGTTAAACTGAATGGCAAATTTAATTCCTTAAGGTGCCAAATATTTTGTTACTAGGGTGTACTGAGCTCCTTCAGGCCAGAAACAAAAGTAGGTCAAGTCCTCATTCTGTTGTATCTGGCTCCATCTCTGGTTTGTTTGTTAAACATGATGGAAAAATAAGTGATCTTTGTGTTTACACAACCTGCTTTTCTGGCAGCTGTCAAGGAATCTGAGAGCAGTCCCTTTATAAACCAGAGCTGATGAGTACCTGCATCTTCCAAAGCCATTGATTTCATGGGCAACTTCTATGGATTTTGAGTGTCTGTATGACTGCTGATTCACAGCTATTATTTTTGAAGTGGAAGTGTTTATATGCGTACAATTTTTGATGGTCATACAGTGTTGCAACACTGAATACCTATGCTTGCTGCTTGTGAATGACCAGCAAAATTCCTGCTTACATAGTTTCACAATCTGTTCCTTATGTTGATTTCTGATTTTGGCTGTCTGTTCTGAATAAAAGGTGGCAGATTGCTTTTTTTGGCATTGTGGCCAGTCAGATTTTGCAAAAACAAAAAGTTCATGCCATGTTCAGAAATATGTCAAACCTGTTCCTGCTTGTAAATTGCCTTATAATCAGCCTGCCAGAAAATGTTCCTTCTCTGCTTCCGTGATTTGTACTCCCTTGTTGCTAGCTAGGCTGTCATGTTGGAAAAACTTCTATGTGTGGTTCTTTTAGTGACTTCTAGTAGTCCAAGAAGATCCTCAGTTCAGAGACAATCATGATGAAAAGTAGTAAATTTGAGAGCCAAGAAGTGGAATGAGTAGTACTAAGTGAAATTATTCCAGTGGCATCTCACTTAAGGTACTGACCACTGTGTAAGAACAGCTATCTTTGAGTTTCAGGTGTTGAAATGTGGTAGTCTCCAAAATGGAAATGTAGACAGGGTGGGTCATTCTTAGATTTTCAACCCAGAGGAGAGGACCAGCTCAGCTAGATGGACAGAGGACACTCACACATAATTTCTGAGGCTGATTGTAGGGGGGAAAGAGGTAGGGCTGCATGACCTTTCCATGGGCTGTGTGTCCCAGAAAGGGTCATGCCCTTGGTTCATCTAGTGACATGAGTGTTTCTCACATAATGCAGCATTTGCACTAAAGGGGAGCATCTTGGATTCACCTGGGGCTCATGGGAAGGTGGAACCCTGGCTGGAGGGTGGCTGGGCAGTTCATGCATGGCAATATGAGCAGTGCTTTAATGTGCAAATCAAAGTGAAAAATAGGCATTGCTTCCTTTAAATTGTTTTGCTACTGCTTGACTGACTGAATTCAGCAATGCAGAATCCTTCTGAGTGTGATCCTGGATTTTCAGGCAGTGAGTGTGGCAGAAAGCTTTAGACTCTCAGCATGGACCTAAATCTGTTTGAAGTAGACCTAAAAAGCTTGGAGGGTGCAGAGAGTTCAGGCTGCAGTTTGTTGATTTGTGCTGGCAGCAGCGCTTCAGCTCAGTGATTGTACATGATGGTGCCACAAGGTATCTGCAAGGATGTTATGAAACTGTGGATCATGTTAGACCTATCTGCTAAAACTTTGTTTTCCTTAATGAGCCCCTTGTTTCCAATGAAGGCTTAAAGTTTTAGCACTAGTATTGCAAAATGAATACTCTAGGATTTCTTCACCATCATCTCAAGCTTATTTCTTATCATTGTATTGAATCCAACTAGAATGTCTTCAAGGATACTTGGCTAAATGTTCATTTCCCCTTGCTGCAAGTTTTCATTACTGAATAAATAAGAGCATGTAATGTAGCTGTGGGCCAGGATAATTCTTCACAGTACATTGCAAAAACATGGTTTAAATTTTGGCTTTGGATCTGGTACAGGGTTTGAATAATATGATACCTCACTTCCTGACAAACTCAGGGTATTCTGAAGACTGAATGAGCTGTCTGCAAATCTGCCTTGTCTTGGTAATCATGGTTTTTGGGAAGAGGATAGAAAAGCAAAAAAAGGAACTTTTTAATGTAGTCACTTACTGTCTGTATTAATTGACTTCTGCCAAGTGGATTTGTTTACTATGTAAAAAAAAAAAAAAAAAAAAAAAAAACAAAAAACAACACCAGTATCTCACTAGGCTAAATGGTAGCTCCATGCAGTCTTACAACAGTTCTTAATTATTGCCTTCATAACTAAAAATCCTGATGCTGACTTAAAATGGATAACATGACTTTGTGACTTAAAATAAATGTCTCGTGCTAAGGTAATTTATTTGCAACATGAAACATAACAAGCTTAGGAACCAGAAAGATCTGATTCTTCTCCCATTCATGTCTGGCTTAAAAGTCTATTCACTTCAGTGGGTACAATATTTTAAAAGATTTACAGCCTCATCCCAAATGTTGCCAAGGATTTACCAACCACATGCATTTGATGGAGCAAGGGGTCTATGGAGACACTTACGCACATGACTGGAAAAAATTTTGTACTGTTGGCAGGCTTGCAGAAAAAGACTGAGATTAATGCTCAAATTAACTTGAGGGACATAAATAACAAACATACCCCCTTATGAGCCCTGACTCATGCTGACTGAGGGAGCTGTGGACTGACCTAGCAGCATCATCAGCCAAAATCAAGCGAGGAGGGGTCGTCTTGGGGAAGAACTGAGGAGGCAAATCTCTGTTGGCTTTTCTGTGTATTATTTGTTGTTATCTGTTGTTCTTTGTTTTTCAAATGCCATTTTTCAAATAGGATGTCCATTCCCTCAGCTGTAGTGACTTGGGACCTGCTTTTTTACCTATCACCCCTCTATTCTGGAGGGTCATAGCTTACTTTTCCTGAGTTTTCATTCTTGCCTGACTGTGCTATGGCTCTGTTACACAAGTGTGAGATGAGGAGCAATTCTTTTCCTTCTGACAATCTAACAGGTAAGGGAAAATCTCTCCTCCTGTGTGACTTTCTGCAGTTTGTAGGATTGATGCACCAGGAGTTGGCAGAGAAAAGTTATAACAACCTTAGCCTAAGGGCAGATGGTCTCTACAAATCTTTCTAACCCTGCAGGCAAGAATTGCAGAAAGAGGAGTGAATCTGCGAATTTTCTTGGCTGGGACTCCTCAGCTTCTAGCTCTGGTGTGCAGCAGTAGCCCTCATGCTGAAGGACTGGTGGCAATATCCCAAGGAGAGGAAGAACCTCACTCCTGCTGAAACTCTGGAAACCAGGAAATGATGGCTGTGCTAAGCCAGTTTCCTAAGAGTTAATGTGCTAGGGTTGGCAGCAGAAGGAACAATCTCCTGTAGGGCTGCAGGGTCTGGCTGGAGTGAAGGGGATAATCCTGATGCTACATGCAGTGCAGGGACTCCAGGTGAGCCCAGAGTAATGGGGAACCAGCCAGGAGTTACATGATTTACCAACAGATCAGTTTGTCTTGGATGGTGATGGTGGGAATTTAAAAGGGAAATATCAAAAAAAGAAGATAAATAGTTGGTATGGACTGTTGGGCTAGGGACAGATGGCTGGAGCTCAGGGACTTGCAGGAGGTGTGGAGGGAGGTGTATCCAAGCTGCTCCAGGAAAGAGTTGTGTTAGTGTAAAAAGTCAGAGCTAATAGTCTGCTGCAGCAGTTGCTCAGTGTCATCCAGTGGGGTAGATTAATTTCCATCTCTGTGTTAGATCACCATTTTCAATCATGATTTAAATGAGCAAGCAGGAAATCTGATTTAAGTTGACTTATTGAATTTTATATGTGTACTTTAGTTATCTTTCTGAAAGCCTTAGAGTAGTCTGTACCTTTGCTTACACTGAATATGTCTATTTATACAAGTATGCAATTTCACATTTGCTTTGGGTAATGTATATTTTCCTTTTTCTGTTAACAATGATGAATGATGCTTTTCTTATTTTCTTGATTAATTTTAACTTCTGATTTTCATCAGGCAACATTTGGATGGAAATTGGAATCCAATTAATGAACAAAACAGCATTTAAAATTGTTTTCATTAGTTCAATGTGCTGGATATAGACAAAAATTCCTTATCAACCCTGTTTTGCGACTAAAGCACACTGATTTTTGCAGAAACAAAGCAAGTACTTTCTGCTATTTATGAATTGAACTAATTGTTTCTGTTCACCATGCTTTTGAAGAATCTGTTTTGTATATCTAAGAATCTTGGTTTCTGGAGCTCTTCTCTTAAAACACAAAGCCACAGAACCCCAAAACAACCTAGATTCTCCATAGAAGTGAATATCTCAGTGGTCTGTGTGCCACAGCTACACAAGACAAACTTCTCTTATTTGGGTGGACTAGCCATGAGCCCATACTGCAAATATTGCTGAGGCAGAAGAGGTGGTCTGTGCATCACAGATACTGCAGAGGGCTCCTTGCAAATTAGGGTGGATGGATAGACTACAAATCTTGGTGAACCTAGGCTGCTACTCTAAAAGATTTACTTTCTGCATTCCTGTCTGTTCCCAGGGCTGGGCTGACTTTGAATAAAATATTTCCTTATGTAGGGGGAAAAAATAAACTGAATGGGGAAGAAGAGAAAATTGTCCAGGAGACCTTACTCTTGTCAAAAAATATATATACATACATATTTTGGCTTTTAAATTGTAAGTATATATTTAAGCAGACTTGGCTATAAGGGAGTGAACGTTGAAGCTCAGATTTCACAGAGTGGGAAATCAGTTCCCTAAATTTAGTGCTTCTAACATATGTTTAAGGTCTAGGAATCTATTTCTGCTATAACTCATGTTAGGAGTTCCTGGAAAGCTCTATGACTTATGTGGCATGGCATGGGTAAGATTAAATTATAGCTGATTTTGTTCCATCCTGAGATCCCCAGAAGCATCTGTAAGATTGATGGGTGGTGTAGTCATTGCATTAGGTTTTGATGTGTTTCTTTTGCAGGCTAGGTTTCCAGTAAATACAAAAGGATTTAAAAATTATTGTGGGTAAGGAGATGGACAGATAGTAATTTGAACTTGGTGTTGTGATACTCTCAAAAGTGTTAACGTTAGACTTGATTTCTGCCAGAAGAAAAAAAGAAAGAGGAATATGGTTTTTGAGTGGTTAAAAATCAGTGTGTATAACATAATTTCTCTAAATCTTGCGTGATGCTATACTGGAGATGAATTTGGTTACATATATATGCCAATGTGGTGCTCCAAACAAGAATTTAAAAAATTCCAATGTTTGAACTGCTGAATATTGACAGATTCTCCACTATTCCTTAAACATGTATCATTATTACAGCAAAATGCAAGTTTTCTATTAAAGAACATCAGTAACTCACAGAAAAGGACTTTTGAAAAAATGTCCTTTACGATAAAATAAGTTGAAATGTATCAAAACGTCAAAACTATGAGGAAGGATGGGAGGAAGGTGCTACAGTGAGGTGATTGCACAGTTAGAAAGGCACAGGTACATCTTTTGTCTTCTGTTGCCTTTGCTGCCCACGTTTTGTGTTTGAGGGTGAGGCAACAAAAAGGAATTTCAGTGGTGGATTGAATCCAGCCAAGAAAGTGGCTTGAAACCAAGCTTTGGGAAGGAGAGGGGAGAACTGCTCAGCAGGCAGATGGGCAACAGAGGGAAGGCAGGAAATATATGCAAACAAAAATAATGAAGTTTGATTTGTTTCTATGGTACAGAAATGTGTCTGGAGGTGGGTTTAGGTAGAAGCTGTGTAAATTCTTGAAAACCAAGTCAAGTTACACGTTTGCTTTGCTGCAGTGTTGTAGTAATTAGCTGGAAGAGGCTGGCTGGAGAAGCATGTGGCAGGAAAATTTCAGCAGTGGATTTCTGCAGGAGCTGAAGTATGTGTGGACAATTGAATGTAGGGGTCAAGAAGAAGAAGAGCGAGCAAGGGGGTGGATAAGCTGTCAGGACTGGAAGGAGGGGTTGCCTCTACACTCAGTGCAATGGGTCCTTGCAACAAAACTGGAAAAACCTAAATGCTTCATGAACTTGCAACCATTTAGAAAGAGTTTTTTGAAGCGCTAAGATCAAGTGAGTACCTACAGTAGCATTTCCAAATTGCTGGAAATCTTGCTGGATTCACAGTGAACATGTAAAAGGACTTACTATGACAACACTCAGGATGTTTGTAATAATAGGAGAAGAATGAGTAATCTTCTGGAAACTATATATATAAGTATATACTGAAGTGGCTGTATCTTTCATTACAAATATGTAGTTTTAGGGTGTAGTTTTGAGATCATTTTAAATTGATCTGGAGGCAGATTAAAAGAGGTGCTCCCACTTTTTCCCATTCTCTAATTGTTGTTTCTTCCTCCCTTGGTCACAGACTGCCACTTGTGTGTTGCTCTGGTTATTTGGGTCAGGGACTTACTGCCTGCCTTAAAAACCAGCTGGATTTGCAAAGCTGCTGGCCTCAAAGCATGCAAGGCAGTGGGGAGGCTGGGAGTGGAGGGCTGCATCCATGTGGATTCAAACCAGCATGAAATGCCTCTGAATCCTAATGCCTTGTATGTGTGAAAACACAGGGTAAACTGTGCAACTGCTGCAATTGCCTCAAGTGTTTCTGTTCCCAATATCCTATTTTGGGGTTTCTTCACCTGGTATGTGGAGCTGTGCCTGGAATTTGTATCCCCTGAGGTTACAGTTGACTTGTGTTTACTGAAAATGAAGCAGTAAAACTTGGAAACGAGCATTTTGTTCAGATTTGTTTATGGTTAGTGCAGTGGGACTTTGCCTTGAAAGACTTAACCTTGAAAGGAGTTACTGAAATTTAAAAATAAGCTGGGGGTGTTGCTTTTAGGATTGCATCTGCTTTTTGCTTTGTGTTGCATATAGCAGTGTGGGGCTTTTTCTGAAAATATCATGGAAAAAGCTGCTTAGGTGAGCTTCTCTATGTGCCTGTACCCCTATCAAAATACAGAGCTGAGCAAAGCTCAACGAGCTTGGTTGGTCCCATGTGCTCTGCTTGCTGGGGCTCAGTGCATGGTGGGCACTGAAAAAGCAAGGACAAGGATTGTCTGCATTGTCTCAAAATACCTCTGCACAAAAAGGGCTTGTTGGCTTGTCTTAGTGAGGATGAGCAAAACAAATTTCAAAAATACGAGAGGGATACACAGAGGAAGAAAAACTTTAGAAGGAGAGCTGTGTATTGTCTTAAATACCTCCTAGTTCAAAGAGAGGCTTGTGTGAAATGCTTTTTAGGGGTAGCCCTGATGCAAGTGGATGGATCAATGGTCCAGTAGCATGGTGTGTGCTTGATGGTGCTCCCTTCCTGAGACAGGCTCTTCTGGGGCTGCTAACAGAGCTGTGAGTTACTGTGGCAGATGCACCCCTGTAGCTTGATCATTGCTCTGCAGCACGTAGAGAGGATCTCGAGCATTGTGTCATGCTCTCCAGCTGGGGTGTCTGCTTGGAAGCAACAGGAAGATGCAGTGATGCCTGATATCCAGTGGGTGCAATGCTGGGGTCCTCTCACTTTTCAGAAACATGGTGTTTAATTTACTAGCCTGTGTGAGGAATGCTGCCAGGGCTCCAACTGTTGCATAATGTTACACAGGAGGAATCACTGGCAGATTTCAAGCTGGCTATCATTCCAGATCACTCCCACACAAAGGAAATTGTAGCATATATGTAACTCTGAGGCTTTTTGTACTGCTCTCAGCACAATCTAAAATTAAAAATTTAACTGGGAAACTAGAAAGAGTTTGCTGCTCAGGCTGTAGTAGCCTCTTTCTGCTTGTAGTAGCCTCATCTGCAGGGTCTGGCACGTGGAAGAGAATCCAGACAGCTACAGGTAAGAGCGAAAGCCTCACAAAGAAACAGCTCCTCAATTGTTTTTTTAAAGTTCTATGCATTAAAATTGTGAGTATTTTATACAAGACGAAAGAATCCTCTTTTGGCTCAAACTGGTTTTCTTGTTCTGTGGATTTTGTGATTTCCCAAAAAAGCCAGACCCTTAATACTCAGACATCACAGGGGGAAATCTTATTTCCCCCTCATTTCCATGCATGCCTGTTCTGTACCCATTTTCCTGTCAATCTGATTCATAATGTTCAAAAACATTCACTGCATTTTTGCTTCTTCCCCACAGCAACAGCCCGAGTCTGAAACTGTTCATCTGTTCATCCCAGCCTTGGCAGTTGGAGCTATTATTGGCAAGCAGGGACAGCACATCAAACAACTTTCTCGTTTCGCAGGCGCATCTATTAAGGTATTATTACACCAGCTATAACTTTCTGCCTATTCTACGTGACACTTTCAGCAAGTTTGCACAAGCAGTGCTTTCCTGAACATCCTCCCCCACTCCATGCTTAGAATATGATGTGATAAATAGTACATTTGTTTATAAATCATCTTTTAATCTTCCCTGAGACAAGATAATTAGAAGCATGTTTTCAGACGTCTCCTGAGGTGTGAAATATAAGCTGCAAAGAAAACTACTTTGGTGGTCTTAGAAACAGACTTGTGCCTTAATGATGCGGTGGTTAAAGGCTTTCTCCTTGCTTTAGGTAAAGTGAAAATTGGTGGGATAAATTCCCCTCCTAAACACAGCAGCCCAGTAGAAGTCCCTACCCTCGTGGCAGCCCCTGGTCTGTGCCAAATGGATTGGCCTGGGCTGTCAAGCTCAAATGGCTCCATGCTGAATTGTTGGTGGTGGAACTTCACCCATGTGCTGCTCCAACCTCCTGGGGCCAGTCAGTCCTCAAACAGCACATTTACCTTCTTGTTATTAGGTTTAACATCCAGCTGTTTGTGTATCGACCACCTCAGTGTAGCCAAGAACAGGATTGTCTGCAGAGGCTGACCTCTAATAGAAACTTGAGTTTTAGTCATTTTGGTCAAATCTTTCTTGGCTGTCTACAGAGGTTAGTTAGTACCAGCTGCAGTTGTAGGAAAGCCCTGGCTTTTGGCCACTAATGCCCTTGTAACCACAAAGATCTACTCTAAATGCTTGAGCACTTTTTTCTTACAAATAATATTTTCTGCTGTTTTATGCTGTAATGATAATGTTTTGGCCTAAATTAAAAAAAAAAGAAAAGTTTAGAGAACAGAAGCATGTAGCTTTAGTATGCTGTTAGATGGGCATTTTACTGCACAGATAAAACAAATGCTTTTCTCTCAGCCCTCTTTATTTTTGTTTCAGAGGAGTGATGTGTTTAGTGAGTGCTATGGCAGGGATCTGCCAAAAGTCTGGGGCACAGGGCAGGAGCTGGCTATGCTGAGTTGAACTTGGTGAAGCTGAGCTTGGCTTGGAAGGTGCTCATCTAAGTATACAGAGCAAAATAATTGGGGAACCCTGATGAATGAGTCTTGTGTGGTTTGCTTAGTGCTGATCTATTTACTGGCCAGTCAACCAATGACACACTGCCCAAGTCCATCCTTTTTTGAGCAGAATGTTAAATAGTTATACTACCCAGTTGGTTTACATTAATTGAGCACTAATAACCATATTTTTAGGGGGAAAATGAAACAAGAGAAAGTGGTAGGTGTCAATATTTCTTTATCAAATCTGTCTTGCGTGGGGCTGTGATGCATCATATGTATTTCCTCTTCTCCTCTCCATTCCTGCAGCTTGTATCTAAAGTTTATGGAAGGTGCAGCTAGGTGGAGAGAGAAATGTGAAACAACCTGGACCTCCAAGAACCCGTCCAAACTAGTTCTTCAGTTGGTCCTTGGAAGAGAGTTTAGTGGAAAGGGAATTTCCAGTATTTCTCATGCATCTGGCTAACAGTGGCCTCAGGCTTCCTCTACTGGCTGGCACCCCTCTACCCCATGCATTTAACATTTCTGTCTTAATTTAAATTCAGATAAAAGTTTTCTCAAGCTCTGGTCTTTTTTTCCTTCAGTAGGAATAAAGTAAAGATATTTTTTTTTGTGAAAACATGATTAAATCTTAACCAAAGTACACAGATTCAGGGTATGCTTGCAAAATTGGGATGCTGCATGTGTACTTATCTACTAAAATAATGCAACTTAACCTGTAAGCTGGCAGAACAATGTGGAGCATCAGGCTTGCTTCTATGTGAAAGTATCAAATATGGCAACTGGTAAATTATTCAAAACTTCTAAACTTCCCTCATGTTGAAATGGGACCACTTCAACTTGCCCTCTGTCATAACTTTGGAAGGAAATGATAAATTGTGAATCAAGGAATCTGTGCTTTTAGCTAAGAGTTGGAGGGAGTGCTGCCTGAGTAACTTCTAACTTGCCCAACTGCAGTAACCATACTTTGTGGAGGAAGTCAGTCTGTGCATAATGCTTGTTTTGAGTTGTGCTGTAGCTTGGTACAGCTGAAAGCCTTTCACATCCTCCTGCATCTCCTCTGTGCTCATGCTGAGCTTTGTAGATCTGGTGAAACTCCCAACCCACGATGCAGAGTAAACCCCAGATGCACTGGGGTTCTGTATGACGCTGCAGTGTCCAGGCTGTCACCTCAGAGGTGAACATGGCTCTTGCTGAGCTCAGGTTGTGTCCCAGTGCTGCTTGGCAGTGCAGGCTCACTGTGGGACTCCAGACTCAATTATTCAGCAGAAGAGCCAGCAAAAGAGATTTGAGTTGTCTGTTGCCCACCCTGTGCTGCTGGGACCTGTTGATGACAATTGTCATCTCCTTGGTTAAAAATTGCTTGCAGGGCAGCCCTTCCTGATGAAAGCTGGGTTTGGGTGTATCGAGTTGTCAGTTTGTGGCTTTTGGCATATAAAAGATTGTTTTCTGGTTAGGAATGAAAAGTTGTTTAATCTCAGAAGTTAAATTCACCACTTGTATAGTATTTGTATGTATATAAATACTTTTTCCAAAGGCAGACAGAAAAATTAATACAGAATTGTCTTAGATTACCTCTTCAGACATTGAAATGTTAGTTGGTATATGTTTCTTTTGCAGCCCTCAGCCATGTTTTACCCCAGCTTCTGAGAACAGAATATTCTAGGATAAAATCAAAGCAAGATATGTTCCTGAACATTTAGACACACATAGGATGTAATGAAGGTTTGATGGAAAATGTTTTTCCTAAAATTTTAATGAAGGTGCTGGTGTTTAAGAAAACTAGAGGTGGCTGAGACAAACCTGTCCACTTTACACAAATGACACTTGTCAGGCTGAGCTCTGTTCAGTCAGCTGTCTCTAAATGTGCCCTGAAATTTTGCTCCTCTAAAATACTTTTTCCAAAGAATGAATGGATTTAGTCTGTGCTTGTTCTTACAACATCATGACATATAAATGTACTGCTTTAAAATTAATGTGTATTTTTAGATCTATCCAATTGGAATTCATAAATAATGAAAAATAGATATGCAAACTAGATAACTGGTATGTAATGCCTTCTCCATCTTAGGGTATAATATGAATAATGTTACAAACTTTCCTTAGCAAAATTCTTTAGTGAAAATGATGCCTGGTGACTGGTAATTTGTCTGAAATAAACTACAGCTGTTAAATATGAATAACATCCCTATGCCAACAGCTGAGATGAAATTCTGTAGTGTTTAATATATTGCTCATTCAACAGCAGCTATGTAATACTAGATGCAACAATGGAAATGTCAGTTGTGATAAACAAAAGATTCATTTGGAATGTCAGAGGCTAGCTTGAATTATTCAATGCCACTGGAGTCTGAGAAAAACACCCACAGAAATCTTACTGTTGTGGTGACATCAACTGCTAAAGACCCTACAGGCATCTCTGTCTCAGCTCTGGTGGAGCTTAATTTTTATTTGGGTCACACATTGTCCAGTATGGAGGAATGTTTTGGATCTGATTAGTTACAACAGTAAAGTGATCCTCTGTTCTCAGGGGAATGGATGAGAGCTTTTGCTAATGAGCAAAACTTGTTAGAAAGACTATTCAAGCTAGTGTGTAGGGATGAGAATCTCAGTTTATTAACCAGATTTGTCTTTTTGAAGGCTACATGTCTTACATCACTCATAGCCACATGAAAACGCCGTGTGGGATTCTGCCATGTGTGGACGAGTAGCTGTGTCTTTAATTTTCAGGAGTAAATTTGCTCATGGTGGTTTAGCCAGTTTCTCCATATTTCATTACAGCTAATTAATGCACTTTAAAGAGAGCAAACCCATCATGACTGAAGTGTGATGCTGCTGCTGTAACAAATAATTTTTCACTCCTGAACAGAATGTGAGACTGAAATGGGGAGGGGGTGGCTTTAAACTATTCCTTCAAAAGACAGCTACCAATAGCTATGTTTATCCATTCCAGATTGCCCCTGCTGAAGGACCAGATGCTAAGCTGAGAATGGTTATCATCACTGGACCTCCAGAAGCTCAGTTCAAGGTACAACATACAAAAACTTGTCAGTATGTAGTGGCCTTTGGATCCTAAGGGACAATATTGAAAAACGAAACTCTTGGTTCCAAGCGCGCTTTATACAAAATTTCAGAAAATACTTGAGTTTTGCTTTCCTTCTGCTGGAAGGTCTCATGGGAATATGAGTAATACAGTACTATTAGAGGCCACATTCTGGTCATCTGAAAAAACATGTGTGTTCCATGTAAGTGAGAATCAAGTCTAGCATAAAAATATGGCCATATTACATTCCTAAATGTCTCTTCTATCTACAAGCACCTTTGAGTTGAGTCTTTTAATCTGTCTTGGTATGTGCAACAGTTTTGTGTGCTTAATTGAAATAACAAAGCTGACAAGATGAAATTGAGTCTTCCCAGGTTGCTGTTTTGTGCCAAATGGAAAATGCTTTTTGGGTAACTCTACAGATAAATGTAAGATTTCTAATTGTATTTCCACTGCAACTACAAGGAGATATTCAACCTGATTATCCCATCTGTGCTCAAATTAAGTTCCAGAGTGGCCTTCTGCCTTAAATGTCAAGGGATAAATCTAGTTACCCCAAAAGGAGTTGACTGTGCTAGGAGTGATGCAGGCAGCTCAGTGCAGCAGCCTGGCATCATCACAGGTGTGGCCTGGAGCATGTAGAAAGTCACTTGAGAGTTTCTTGTATCCTGGCATCATTTTCTTGCCTATTCTCATTTTTGACTGTATTTTTGCTTCAGGGCATCTTGCAAGAAGGAGGTGCACAAATTTCAGGGATAGCAGTTTCATTAATGCCTTTAGGATTTTTGGAAAATTATCAGGGCAGGTATTTTGCAGTGGTAATTACAAACTTAGATGCATTTGTGATTGTTGCTCAGTTACCATATGCATTTGAGATGCCATTGAAGGCAAAGCATGACTAGGAAGCTCTGTGTCCTTGATATTTTCTGTGTGCTTGTGGGCTTGGCCACATGTACTCTTATGGTCTGGGATCAGCAAAAGGTCAGATACTGATCAGATATCAGTGGACTTACCTTCAAGGAGTAGCATGCCAAAGGAAATTTGGGCATCCCTTATCCTGACTTTTCATGTAGGCAAAGGCTTGTCCTCAGGTTTCCTCCCCAAGATAAACTGGGAGTCCCACAGGGCTCTTCTGGAAGCTCTTCTCTCCAACCTGACTCCTGCAAGGAGGAAAGTGTCCCTTTTCTGCACCTCATATGTAGTTTAACACCAATCAATCACTACTTTGCACTTGAGCTCTGCTTGCAAAGGTGCATCAGTGTAGTAGCACAGTCCATGCTCCTGGGCTATGCTGGTCTTATGAAGGAAAGGGATTGTCCCTTGGGCTTTATTCAGCTCCAGACCTTGCAGTGTTTTAGCTTCTCTTTGAGCAATGCCCTCTTGACTGGGATGGGCAGAGGCAGAGCTCAATCCTTCCTTTGATCACTACTGTTAGCCTGAAGCTGGCTTTAGGGCCAGGTCCACACTTCATTAGTGCTCTCCCTAAGCTCTGATTAAGAAGGGTCTCCTCTCCTGGGACAGTGGTTTTTGGGGCACCAAGAGTGTAAACTGGTGCTCAACAACCTGGAGAGGGAATAGCTGCTGCTCAGATGAGTAATGAGCTCTGGGAGAGGCAGTGTTATCTCAGAGCCTGTGACTTGGGCATCCTTTCCTTGCTCCATTGTGCTCTGCTCTCTGTGATTCCTATCCCTGGTGGCTGCAGTGGCTGCATCCCTTTCCTCCTGTGCTGCTGCAGCCTGGGGATGTTGCAGTGTGCAGGGCAGTTGTTGGCAAGGCAGTGGGAAGGGAGCATGGCACTGTTCAGAGCCTTGCTGCAGTGCTCCTGAGGGCTCTGGCATCCCTGTGACACCACTGTTCATGCATGGCTGTGCTGCCTTGGATCTGGGATAGATGAAAGTGAAGGGGAATCTAGGGGAGACAACACATTTCAGCCACCATTTTACTGTGCAGAGGCTTGCAGCCCAGTTAGGTGTTTCCTTTCCTAAAGACCTTCTCAAGAACTGAAAGACTGGAGGTGTTGGAAGACCATCTACATTCCTTTTTTAAAAGTCATCCACATCCTTTCTTTATAATTCAGTAGTAACGTATGTTCTTTTGAAGCATCTAGGAGCCAAAGAGTTGAAGACTTGGTTACCATTTCTCACAAATTCACTGAAAATGTCTGTGAATAAGGAAATAAATGTGTTTAGAAATCAGCAAATCTACAACCTTACTCTCAGTGGACATTCTTCTTGCTATCTGGTACTTGTGTGCTTCCCAGAAAAAGGAACTGTGTGCTGGTTGGAATAGTACTGTTCCCATGGAACTATTTAGATCTGGGCAGTTTGTTTCTTTACTTTGGAAATTTGAGCAAGTGCAAACTTATTTATTTTAAAACAATATGTAGTAATGGATTGTAAAAGCAAGCTCTTTGCTTCAATTGGAGTCTTTAGACCATGACTTGTTGGGGGTGTTGTGGCTTTTTTAGTTTAGCATCTTAAAAGAATGGTTTTCTGAATCAATTAGTTGCATTTTGTGCTTCTGGGTGTAATAAAAAAATTGGGATTGTTGTTCTGCCTGACAGTTCTTCTCTCCACCACTCTTTACCTCTACAGAAATGTGGTAGTTTCTTTTAAAAGCAATATTCATACTGAAAAGCATAATAATAATAATGATCTCTGTTAAATTGCTGTGTGGTTCTCTGGTTTGTCAAGCAGTCCTTGGAGTTGGACACTGGTACTTACTAGTTTGGTACAAAGACTTCTTTTAGAAAAGTAGTATATTTATTAGGGAGAACACTTTGTCAGGATTGTGTACTAAGAATTCACCTTTCTGTGGAATTTCTTGATGTTAACTACATTCCAAGAAGAACATTCTCTGACTGAAAGCAATTTTGCAGGCTCAAGGGAGAATCTATGGAAAACTTAAAGAAGAAAATTTCTTTGGACCTAAAGAAGAAGTGAAACTTGAGGCTCATATAAAAGTGCCATCCTATGCTGCTGGTAGAGTTATTGGTAAAGGAGGCAAAACTGTAAGTAGCTGAAATAAAACCCTTAGTGTTGCTTAATTTTGTTTCATATTCAGTGTGTATATACACATAAAGCTTAAACTTTTAGCTAAACTAATTCTTTGATGTTACATTAAAGCAGGAGCTGTTTTCTTAACTGTACTTGTTACATTTTCCTTCCTTCTGCTGTGGAGTTGAAGCCAATCTTAGAATGATTTATTTCATTTCTAAATAAGTGGTAGGAATTTAAGACATGTTCAGACCTCAGTATTACCGAAAAAATCATACCTATCTTTGTTGCAATTAACTTGATGGCATTTCTTAGGCTCAGTTTGTTGTATAAAATAACATCACTGAGATTTTTCAATCCTAAAAAGGTGCTGGTGCTCTGCTGGTGCTCAGGTATTTTCATTTGATGTTAAGTCAGGAGCTAGATGATATTTGCAAAGACTTGGTTCAGTCTTGGGGGTCCATCCTGAGTGCAACAGGGTCTTTAGGTCAAGTGTCAAGAGGCAGTGTGGCCTCTTCATTTACTTGCAATGGCAAGAGGTTTAAGGACAAACATGTCTGAGAAGCTGCTCATCTAAAACTTTATTTACACAAAGATAAGCATTTCTAAAATAAAATTAGTTTAATGAGACAAAGACTCTTACCTCTACTTAACATGATGGAAGCCTGACAAGCTGCTGAAAATAATTTGAACAAATAGAATTTCCCACCTGCTCAGTCTGAAGCTCTTTATATTGTATAGGTTTTTGAAGGAAAAATATATAAACACTCTGGCATTTTTCTTCCCTATATTGTATGATTTTTCTGACCTTACACTTTTAAACTCAACTGTAAATACTGTGGCAACTATTTGCTTTTTTAAAGTCATGTATTTAACACCTTCTGTGTGTTGTATTTAGTCTTTAAAACACTTTTACAAACCCAGAGGACTTGGTGCTAATTTATGTTAAGAGACACGAGAGGCCCAGCTTGCAGAGTGCACACTGCTGCATAAAGATGCTTTCTGTTAGTGAGGGGTTTAAAAAAATGTAGCTTGGAGGATGATGTTTCAATGGTCTGTGTCTTTGAGGCTTGGTGGTTGTATAACATTTGTTAGTTTAAAGTTTTCTGACTTCTACTATCTGTTTATAGGTAAATGAGCTTCAAAACTTGACAAGTGCAGAAGTTGTAGTCCCTCGTGACCAGACACCTGATGAAAATGATCAGGTGGTTGTGAAAATAACTGGTCACTTCTATGCATGCCAGGTAGGAGGATTGCAATGATTTTCTGTATTTGCCTTGATGTTTCCATGGTCTTTCTTTTATAGCCATGTGCAGGAGCCAAGGGATGGAAGACTTTTGCTCAGGATACAGAAAGCAGTGCTTGCCAGGCTCCTCTGGTTGTCTTGCTGCAATAAGCTTTCCTCATGCCTGTGAGAGAGATTTATAACAATACTGCACGTTCACATATGCAAAAGTCTCTTAAATTCTTCTGTCAATTTATGCAGGCTCTGGCACTGCTAAAACTTTGCTAAAGCCCAAAGAAAACCCAAGTTGTGATTGGGCTGAAATTCAGAAGGAATAGAGACACAAGCCATACCATAGTATCTGGAAAGAATACACCCAGATATGTTATTCATCCACGTTGCCCAATCTCTTGATATAATATGATAAAGAAAAGGGTCACAAGATTCCTTCCTTCACTTAACTCAGACTTATTCCTTTTGATACTTTGCTGCAGGTGACTTGTAGTTTAGAAAGGAGATGAGGGGGCTGGGAAGTCCTGTAAGTCTGACCTTCTGGTTACCCTAGTGTATAAAAAAATTGTACCCTCTTTATTACAACAGTGGTTCTTATAAAGCATTTGTATTTCCAGAGAAGTAAAATTAAGGTTGTAGCTTCAATAATCTCAACATTGGTAGTCATCTACCTATTCTCCTGCTTTCTATGCTACAGATGAGAAAACTGACCATGCAAGTAGTTGAGGTAGGTTGAAAAGAGAAGAAAAATTAAAATTTAGGCTGTATATCATGATTAATCTCAAGTGTATTTTAATTGACAAGTAATCTAGTCAGTACTAGAAATTCAGTCATTCCAGATTTTTCTAATCCCAGTAGCATCTCTTGTTGGTTGTAAACAGCTGTCACTGCAGCATGGCATCATGATGGGCTGTTTCTTCTTCTTTGTGTCCTTCAGCTTGCTCAGAGAAAAATTCAGGAAATACTGGCTCAGGTAAGAAGGCAGCAGCAACAGCAAAAAACATTGCAAAGCGGACAGCCTCAGCCAAGACGGAAATAAAGGTTTAGGAAATGGCCCATCAGAGACAGATGCCAGACCAAAGACAGACTGTGTGACAGAGAGACAGGTGGTGAGCACCTGTTGAAGTTTTATGCAGAAGATCCACCAAGCCAATCACCTGTTCGAGGACCAGGCAACCGTTGAACGCTGTCTCTGAGAATGTATTCTTTAGGCTCTCTCAAACTTTTGAAACCCAGCTTTAAAATAAGGACCCCTTCACTTCCCTTTTGTTCTATTCTCACAATTTAACATAAACTCGTTAGTCTTTTTTATTGTTCTTGTTATTCCCCAACAACTTTAGAACTTGGTTTAATGAAGCTTTCTCTTCTGAGTTCACTGGTTAAAAAAAAAAGAAAAGAAAAAACCAACAAAAAAAAAGAAAAGGCATTGCTCTTATAGGTCCAGTTGTAAAAGAATAAACACATTTGGAGGGTGGGATTGCGGGTGGGCTAGGGTTAGAGCAAGGGTATTGACAAGAGTTTAAGTGTTAGTCCCAATGTTGAAACAAGTGGCATTTTTTAAAAAGAATTTGGTTGCATTTTTACATAACACTGCCATGAATAACCTAAGGGAAGTGTTGAATGGTGTTGGCCAGGGCATAAAAAGATAAATATGCATTTTACTAAACTACCTCAGGCATTTAGTACCTCAATGAGAAATTGTTCCTTTTTTGCTTTTTTTTTTTGGTATTTTGTATACTTTATAAAGCTAATAGTTCTTGAGCATTTTATTTTTTTAAAAAAAATTAAAATTTGATCAGCCACCAGCCAGGAGTACTACAGACTTATCGGGGAAAAATATAGTAGAGCACTTCTAGCTGCTGGCTGATGGGAGTAAGGTGGGTAAAAAAAACACAGCCTCAGATTTCCTGAGGGCTTCAACACCATCATTTGTTTAAAAAAAATTCAATGAATGTTCAAAAGATAGTGAATGATGCCAACATTCTGATAGCAGCAATGCCGTTTAGTTTTCTTTTAAGATGGGATGAAAAAGTTTGTGACGGTACTTTTTTGGGAACAGGACAAGGAAGTGATGGCAAGAGGCTGGGGTTGGGGGAAAAATTTAGAAGGCTGCAAGAGGCTGAATTTTTTTTTTGTGCTACTTGATTGAATGCATGAACCCTTTGTGCCTTTGACCATCACTACCTAATAATGCTACATTTAACCATTTGCAGCCCATTTGGACTTTGCCATTTTGTTCAAAGAGCAAGCTTCATCTTCAGTTTGATAGAACACTTGATCTGCTGGAGCATTTTTTTGAGGCCAGAAGGGTCTCTGCTGTCTGCAGATCACATCATACTGCTTTCAGTTACCACGATGGGGGAAGGTCAAACAGTGTTTGATCACATTGAAAGATAATGAAAGGCTAAGTTTACATATCCAGCCGCTGTTATGGGCCACACTAAGCCACTTTGAAGGTTTTGAAAATGATTACAAGAAAAAAAAAACAAAACAACAACCTCTCTAGCCTGGCTTATAATAGATGCAGCAGGATTTATGCACGTTCTGCAACCAACCATTAGAGGAGAACAAAAAAAAAATGTCAAAAGGCAGGGATAACAGGAAAGTTACCAAATTTTTAAATTTCCAAATGTAATTTGAATGATGATTGTGGTAATAGTGACACATTCAAGTTTCTACAATAAACTTCAGTCTACCTCAGTTTAAGAAAAAAAAAATGTGGCAACACATGGTGCATAAAGACTGCTGTGTGTGTGTGTGCGCGTGCGCGCCTGTGTGTGTGTGGTCGACAGAGCCATGCTATTACCTCTGAACCTTTTTTTGTGATGTTTTTTGTGCATGAGATGATCAGAATCACCATGCTGCACTGATTTGAGGGGCACAGCGAGCAAAAACATTTGTTTCATCATTTTGTTATCTACCTCTTAGGTTCATGTTGAAATAGAGGCATTACTACATAGACTAGATAATTTTCCCAAAGATCATTGTTGTACAGATTAGATAATTTTGAAAATGGTCTGAAGTGTTTTTCCTGCATCTCTTCTTTACTAATTGGTTTAAAAACCACAAACTTATGTTGTAGTTTTAGCAAAGAAAATGAGTTTCTTTTCCTTTTTTGACAGTGACCTTCATCTAGCCTTTAGGATAATTTTTTTTTTCTTACAATGAATTTAAAATTACTGAAGTATGGAAAGTACATAGCATTTTAATTTTTGTTGAGGCTTAAGTCAGTTGGACGTTCCTTTCCTAACATTTGAGAAGGATTTGACTTATTTTCCATTAAAAATTACTTTACAGATAGGCGCTGCATTTACATCTGCTGATTTAAATACTGTCATCTCTCTTAAATTTCTAGACTTAATATGGTATCTCATGTTTTTCTTTTCAATTGAGACTTGGTAATTTGGAGTATTTGGGAATAGCTAGAAAGTAAATACTGTAAATGATTTCAATATCCAGAAAGTATGGATCATTTTTCATCTGTAATGTGCCCCCCAATGCAGCTCTACTTGCCAGATGCCTCTGAATGGAATAAAGAGTTTAACTCCTATCATCAGATACAGTTGTGTGGTGTTTTTTTAAATTATTGAGGCATAGGGACAGACCGTCCCGAGTACTTGCGGTTCTTTGATCAAGTTGCTTTTCTGTCCATAATAACTGGATAAGGATGAGCAGTAACCTAGAGGTATTCATTCCACAGCTGCTAGGACAGCCAGGTTACAATGTTTCCTCTTCCCAATAGAAGCTGTGATTCTGTGGCTTGTAATGAATCTTGTCCCTCCCATCTAACAATGCCATATTGTCTGTAGGACAGCCCATGCTTTATGGTTTGCCTTGCATCATTCACTTGAGCTCATTTGCTGTGGAAGGAACGTGGACTTGACAGTCCTGACTGTCAGGACAAACATGAGATTAGAAATGCAGTAAATTTTTTTTGGGGGGGTGGGGGGGTGGTTAGGGGGAGAGGGGAGGCAGTTTTTACCCAGTCTTTACTGTGGTGGTCTTGGAATGATGAAGCTTTGTCATTAATGTGGCTCTAGAAGCTTGGACAGGCAGAACCAGTCACATAGGCAAACAAATTTGCTGGCGATCTCTCACCCCTACCATGACCACCCAAACACACCACTTGCCAGTGAGGTGGTATCACCTCTCCATTTAGATCCTTGTTAACATTATTTCGTGTAAAACGAGACCAGATGTTTAACTGAATGCTTACATGAGAGGGATGAGTTGGGGAATGAAGGAGCATCATGAATTGCACAATTCCCTATCTTTTCAAAGAGAACTGGGAAGCCCAACTTGTTTTCCAAACTCCTTCACCTTCCTACTTCACAGCTCATTTCCTGGGATCAACCAGCAGAAAGAGGGAACTGAAGAAATTATGTCTGTAGAAGGCACTGCATAGAGTATTGCATTTCACAGGGCACCCTAAGCTCATTTCTCCATGTGAATATCAAGCTTTCCTCTCAGAAAACAGCACCCTGTCACTTGAGCAGCATAAAAAGTCAAGCCTTGCTTTGTACTGCTGGTGCATTGTGACAGCTCAACCCCTGACTGTTTTAAGCATTTGCTTTATCATAACATTCTTATTTGCTTCTAACCTTCCAGAGCTTTTATTCTTAAGCTGCAATTTCCAAGGCATGCGCTCTTTTCCATTAAACGGAGCATGTGTGCTGTGCAAGACAGCCTGGGCTTGATATGGGTGAGGTGGAGGATTCTTAAACAAACATGAGAAACTGTTGAGAAAGAGCCCAGTTTGAGTGCTAACAGAGATGTTAGCTCAAGTGACTGACACAAACACTGCTTGAAAATGAAGTTACTCAGATGCAGTGCAAGAAATCAGAGAAATGATGACAAACGTTTCACTTAATGGTTTCTCCTGTTCATCTCATCAAGGGATCCTTCACAGAGCCAAACCTACATGTACCTGTCCAGAAGGACTGAATGCTGAATCCACACACTCCTTGCACAAACTGTTTGGTATTTTTATTTTACCCAGAAACCACCTGATTTATCCAAATGAAATAATTCCCAAATATCTTCTTTCCAAAAGGGCTTTAGTGTTGCACAGTACTGATCATCCAGGCTGGGTTAATTCCTACCTCCCAGCTTCTGGGACTATCAGGCCATAGTCTCACCAAGGCAGGCAGGTAACATGGTTGGAGCACTGCAGCAGCTCACCAGAGATTAGAAATGCTTCTTTTAAATGGATGAGAACCAAGTTCTTTTCCCTAGGCCAGCAGTTCTGATTGTTTAATAGCAACCAGTAGATGTTCATAGAACTCCTTTTCACATTATTCTTTGCCAGTTAAGACAGCTATATTTAATTTACTGGGTTTTTTTCTCTTCTGTTTTTTTTGTCTTTTAGACTAGTAACCCTTGTCACCTCTAAGAGTTCTAGCCTGTTCACACAGTTGTTGTTTTCTGGGTACTCCTTTTGTTACTGCTCTTTCAGACAGGATACTGTACGTGGTTCTGGTTACTAAAAGTGGGTTCATATGATGGTGTAATGTTTGCTGCACCTACCTCTATTCAGCACATATAACTTATCCACAATAGCAGTAAAAGGGAAATGTTTCAGGGAATGAGTTGAAGTTACTCCTACGCATCCCTCCTAGGAGGAAATGCCTGATTTAGAACCCATCAGGCTGTAAGACAGCCAAGGCTATCTTTCTCCCTGTGATTACTTTCAAAAAGTGTCACAAAGCATTTTGAAAACCTTTCTCTGCAGTTATATTTCCCAACAACATATTTTTTTTGTGGGCAAAGATGTTTTACCTGCATGGTTTAACTACACTTAACAAATACCCTTCATTGCAGAACTATCTGCTGCCTTGTATCAAAGAGCAGGTCAACTTGGAGGCAATCATTCATTAAAAACAGAGGTTAGACACAGCAAGAAAACATGACCTGAAATAGAGGGAGAAGTGGGTTTTGGTTTGTTTGGATTCTTTTAAAAAAACACACTTCCTCCTGAACAACACAGCTACACAAAGTGAGCACAAAGACCAGGCTCACTTTAGCCTTACAAACAGAAGACGGTGTGCTGGGCAGAGATGCAGACAGGGCTTGCAGAAATTTGTGGGCTATGAGGAGAAAAAGGTCATTATCCTCAAGATCTCCCATTTCTGCTTTCTGATACATGGCAGAGCAAACTTCCCCAAGAGGAAGAGATCCTACTCCAGTGGTAACATTCCTGTCCTGTAGTACAGAAAAGCATGTTGTTTTATACAGACAAATTGGTTACCACCTTGAAGTTCTTTAACTGGTTATCAGACCATGCATCAGTCATGCTAAGAACACTGAACAGTGACTTCTGAAAGTGCTGAACAGTCCATTCCCACTTCAAAGAGTTGAAAGTTTTCACTGCCATAGTGTATTGTCTCAGTGCCCCTTTTCAGAAAGCAGGTGAGAGGAAAGCTAAGAGAGGAGTCAACTGCACACGAAGGATGAGCTGAATCCTCTCACATGAAAACAAGTAATTGAAGCACTTCAGTTTGGGGCTTTTTTATTATTATTAAAACCAGGTTTGCCTTGGCTGGAAAACTGATTTACTGTTCTGATAACTCAAAGCACATTTATTTGTCACTGTTGCTCTTGGCTTTTATGTTCTCAGTAACACCAGTTTGTTTTCTGTCCCCCCTTCAGACCATGTCTTGCTTTATTGTGACCAGAAGCAAATGGCTCAACACAAGAAGTGTCATCTCAACTGTAGTATTTCACAGTTTTTCCTTGCAGCACTCCATTCTGTTTTGCACTGCCACTACAGGGTGTCTTCCAAAGATATTAGAAAAACAATTACTCTAGGGGCTGAGCAAGAGTTCCAGCTTAAGCAGCTGTCTTCGCCCCGCTCCTCTCACTGCAAACTCCACTAAGCCAATGGCTCCCCTGGGAAGCTCTGATAGGATTCCTTTGACATTTCATGGTTGGACTCTAATCTTGAGGGTTTTTTGCAATCTCAATGATTCTATGATGCTGCTCACTTTAGCTTGCTCAGAACTCTACCTGGGCACACCCAATAAAACCACAGTTTTGTACTGATCAACTGTACTGACTACTCAGCTCTCAAGACTCTAAGACTCAGGCACTCTCATCCTCTTTCCATGCAGTAGCTGCTTTAAGTTCTTGTCTCAAGACGATCACTGCTGTTGGGAGTCAGTCCAAAGATAAAGTCCTTTGGCAGGGACTGTGGAATCATCTGTGCTAACTGGTCATCATAGGGACCAAGAGTCCACAGCTTCTCCAGTTCATAAACCTCTCGTGTCTCTGGCAGCATGAAATGAACCACTATGTTACCTGCACAGAACAGAAATTCACAATGAATTAATGACAACAGTAAAGCACTACTACACCTTCAGCTGAGCAGAGTTCAAGCCCTCCACCCCCTTTCTGGCTAGATACAACACGACAGCTGATAAAAGTCCTTTCCTAAGCTGCTGCTTCCACTTTCTCAGTGTTAGGAATTTGTCAGTCTTTCAAAAAACTCCAAGACTACAGTAACAATATATGAGACACAATTCTTTAAAATAAGACACTATCACAAGACTCCAAACCAAAGAAATTATGGCTTCTATGGGACAGATGAAATACAAAAGGAATTTCAGTGAAAGAGTCCCCTAAGGTGATAGATGGATTTTAAGCTTTCTTGTATTGTCAGCATTCTGCTAAAGCCAAAGTAATTCTTCCTAGGAGTGTTGCTCACACTTTTCAGGTGGTTTTTACAATGAAATAGGTTCAGACTTTGATGTACTAAGTTTTTCTGGTTTCATTAATTCTGTGCCAACAGCAGAGAATGTTAATTCCAGTGTTTGTCTAATGCACTTTTCTGTAGTTATTCCCTTGAATTCCAATTAATTTTCAGTTATTACCCTCAATAATTATTATCATAAGGTAGCCAAGGCTTAACATCAGTGGCTGCAGTGCTCCTCACTCATCTGTAGGTGAAGCTTTCATCTTTTAGGTCAAAACACCAAGCCAGGGGGTGAGATTCTAAAAGTAGCAGTGAAGGAGAACTGCTTTTTGAATGTAGTCTTTTGTATTTGTGTAGAGTTCCACACTTGTAGAATAAAGAATTAAACTCAGTGTCTTAGGACTGAGGTTTTACCCCATGTGATGGTATGATCTGGACAGTGAAAAAGTGTGTTCAATAGTTCACTAGTAAGGCAGTGTACCGTGAGCTCCCATTTACCCAAACATGGATTACAGAAACCTCAGGAAACTGACTGAAGTAGCTTTTTTCCCCACTATTGTTACCTTCAATTTATTAGGACCTGTTTTAGCCACTGAAGAGTAGTTACTGGTTTTTTTCCTAAATGGCAAAGATATTTAATGGAAAATCATTTATTATCTCAGTGAGTTCAAGCAACAATTGGAATTCCCAAACAGCAGAGAACTGTGAACTTTCCACAGCAACCAGGGTCCATGGTGAGATGCTTCTGTCAACAAAGAGCTCATGCAGAACTTTTGTTTTTCTCAGATTCACAAATATTTACCAAAATCAATGCACAGCCAGTCATCTGTCTCTTTTCCTTCAATCTGAATATGAGGACCACCTTCTTCTTTGAGATGCTTGTACTGAGAAAAAAAAAAAAAGAATGGCAGAAAATTAAGTATTTTACATTTATTTAAAAAGCACTCAAACTTAACAGAGAAGCTTGACTTTGCTGAGTTGTTTCAAAGCTTAAATGGGTTAGATTGCTTCATGCTGGTCCTGGGGTCTGCACAAAAGAAAAAGGCTAATATACATTTGTACTAATGGAAAATATATACAGATTTCTCAAATCTGAAATCCTAATGCTCTGGATTCCCATGCCATTGTCCAAGAATTTTGCAGGTATCTTTTATCAAGATGAATACTAAATACAACTGTCTTTCCATTACTGGGTCAGGGGAGGGGGCAGCTCAAAGCAGGGCTGCCCAAGGTCAGCCAGGGAAAGTGGGCAGCTCCCTGTGGTGCCTTTTGTAGTGTCAGCTTGAGAGGCTCAGCTCTCCCCAGGCAGTACATGAAGAACCCAAACACCCACCAGGGCTGGAGGAATTTGACAGCTCAAGGCTGAAGTATGGCCACTTTCAGACCTGGCCATAACCTACTTGTTCCTCTACTAGGAGTATTGACAGAAATGGCTCCAGAAATCCAATCTGCCATGGAAGACAGAACACAAACCAACTGTACCAGCATGGCAAATGAGTCTCACTTCACTGGGAATGCAATTACCACAAAATGCAGCTGTTAGCTGCTGGGTAATGATGCTAGTTTGCAAACCAGCATAGAAAACTTTCAAAACGTTAACTCAGAACCATTTCTACCTTCCTGTCTTTAAGATGGCTTGTGAGGTATCTTCAAAAGACTCCAACAGTCTGCTCAAAACGCTAAAAAGCCCAGTGTGAATTGCCATCAGGTATCATCAGGCTGCAAAAGCTGATCCCTGCTACAAGTTTGCAAGCCTTATCTTTAGAGCTGGGTAAGGTGGAGTTACAATACAGCCAAGTGTTAGCTTCCTCCTCTGACAGCAAACCAGATGGGGATGTGGGCCTCTGCCACTCACAAGCTTCTGGAAGCAGAACAGGAAGATCTCATGCTACACCTGAGCACCTCTTAGCTTTACTGTGAGTAAATCACAAGGGTGTAGGAATGGCAGTAAAGCTTGCCAAGTGCCTGGCAGCACTCTGGAGCACTTGCTGTGCTTTACCTCTTAAGCTTCAGCTACTTTTTACCTAGAAAATTTCCAGTGTGAGACAAACTCAGCCAGCCCCAAGTACTTGACCAGGCTCCCCAGTTTCTCAGGATGCCCAGGAGGACACCATGCAGCCTCCCAAGAGGCTCTGCCCTTGCAAAATTGCTGCTTTTACAGCCACCAGAGGGTGCAGCCAAGTTTCTGCAGGGCAGGTGGTACTCACTGATCTCTCCTGGTCTGGGGGAATGAAAAACTGTTAAGACTACAAGTTATACAAGCAATAGAGTACATACTAAACACTCTGATTTCGCATACTCAAATCACATTAATGCAACTTCCAGCCTAAGGCAACATTTTGGTTTGCACAGATGAGCCAGTTCCTGCAGAGAACACAAGAAACTTCCCATACCTGCTCTGAAAGGCCCTGAAAAGCTAAACCATCACTCCCACTCTCCTTTCCCCCCTGAGTCTCACAGCTGAAACCAGCGGGATGGGAAGGAAGAGAGCAAAACCAAGAGTGAAAGGAAAACCAGGGTCAGGAAGGGAAATAAAGTGGGTGGTGAGAAGGCAAACTCCAGGCTGAGTACAGACAGCTGATTGACGGGGCCGGTCATATTCCTCATGCTGTGCTTTCTAACAGCTGCATGGCTCTTCTCAGGAAAGAAAGTTTCCCCCTCCTGAGTTTCACCCTCATCTCTAAGCTCAACCGGTAATTTTATTCTGACCTCCATTCTTGTACTGAAAAGTTCTCCTTCTTCCAAAGGCAAGCAGCAGAGGATTTCTGAGCAAGGATGGCTGCTGCTGCCTCTCCTCTCCTGCAGTACATGCACAGCAGGGGGACCATTAACCACCAGTTTGCTTAAAGCTTGTGAGCGGACCCTGAGCCTCTTAAGAGGCCAACTTTTTTTCCAGCCTTACAATGTATCTGAGAAAGTGGAAATTTTAAGGATTGAGGCTTGAGAACAGCTCTTTTGAATGACTGGGAATAGGACTGGTGCTTGCTGGACAAAAATAAAGGCAGACACAGGCCATCGTCACCATCTCACATCATTCATGTTCTAGTCACCCAACTGTGTCCTCAGCGTTCCACATACAGAGAGGTCTGTTCCTAAAACCTAATACCTGCATTTTGTGCAGTACTCCTAAAGGAAAAAACCCAGTTACTTCCTAGATGTATCCAGGACTAAATTACATAATGCCATCAGTTTTATCTTACCTGGTACACCTCTACACATACAATCCTGGGGTAATTCCCATCACAACACTTAAACCATTCCCAAAACTCAGAGAGAGCAGCAAGAACTATGGTCTTACCATTTTCAGCATGTAATTCGCCATTGCATGAAGATGCCGTGGTGAAAATCCGCTCACAATTATAAAATAATCACAGTATTTTAGTTCTGGAGATAGCTGGATGACACAGATGTCTTTAGCATTTTCCTGCCTCAGCAGTGCTACAGCCAAGTCAATGTTGAACTTGGGAAGAACAGTATCTGGAGCACACAGAAAAATAGTACAGTGGGAAATTTTCTTTTTAATTGCAAAAATAAATCACTTAGAGCCATAAAATAACAATACCTGAATTACAGCCTAAGCCTGTCACTCACTGAGTTTGGTTTGATACTGACAATGCAACATGAACTGCAGATTTTTTAAAATCACTTTTACAGCCACCAAAGTGGAGAAGTAAGCACTCTTCCAGTAAACAACACCATCACTAATTGTAACAGTTACCCAAATGAAACTGTGCTTTTTGCTAACTTACTTATTTCTTGTTGTTGCTATTTAAAAGCCAATAATATCATTCACTTGTCAATGTAGATTAATTAAACCTAAGGACTCCAAGAGACATTATTAAAACAACAGACAAAATGGAAAATATTTCAGAACGATGCTTTTCAACAACCTGTGATAATACATTGTGATTAAACTGTTCTAGAATCTCAAGTAGAAGAAACCAATATTTTAAAAACTGAGCTGACATGATGCAGAGTGAAGACATGTTTTTATCTGCAGGCAGAGTAAGGCCACTTTTTTTTCTTTTTCCCTAGCCTGACCTGGTGCAGAGCATTATGATATTGTAGAGGAAGCTTTAGTCCTTCAACAGTTTAAGGAAGCCAGCTTACAGAACAGTAAATCAGTGAAACTATGTTCTGTTCACACCATGAAAAAAGTTTATTTCTAATTTGTCCCAATTAGGTAGATGCAACTTGTATGCACACTTTAGGCATAATTTGAATCTGTCAGCAGTGCTAGTCTGCCACTATAAAACGAACATTAGTGCAGACTGAGCATCAGCACAAAGCCAAGCTTTATATTTCCCAATATAACAAAAAAGCCAAACAAAGGAACAATAGCTACAATTATATGCATGAATGGGGATAAGAAATTGGATCAGATCTCTGTAAATTTAAGGCTTTCAGCTCAGGGCACTCTTTCAACTTTCAGCTGTGGTCACACATCTTGAAAAGCAGCAGTGGCCACAGATCCTCCGGACACAGTGGTGTTACAGAAAGCAAATATTTGCCTGGTAGCCACCTGAGAAGCCTCCAGAGCCTGTCTGGAGAACGGCTGGGTGAACATCACCAGGCACTGCCCGTCTCGGTCAGATCCAGGCTGTGGGGAACAGCCGCAGCCCAGCCCCGGGCACACCCGGCCTGTCCCTGTCCCTGTGCCGAGGCTGTTACCGAAGGGCACGGCACGGCACAGCAGGGCATGTCACGGCACGGCACGGCAGGGCACCGCACAGCAGGGCATGGCACGGCACGGCACGGCAGGGCACCGCACAGCAGGGCATGGCATGGCACGGCACCGCACAGCAGGGCATGGCACGGCGTGCGGCCGGCAGGGATCCCTCACACACACCCGGACCGGCACCGGGCCCCCTGCACACGGCCGGCTCCTCGCTTCCCAGCAGCGCTGCGGAGGCCGTGCCGGCCCGGTGCCGTGACCCCGAGCCCGCGGTCCCGGCCGGTCCCTCACGGCACTGGGCACGGCGAGGATCACCCGCAGCTGCAGGCGCGATTCCACGTGTGCCCTTTCCTCAAGAGGCGGCACACTCCGCTCAAGGTCCCGCTAGGCACCTCCGCAGCGCGGCCCCGGGCTGGGCCCTACCTGCCGGCTGGCGCTGCTCCGCCGCCCCCAGCGCCCCGGGCCCGGCTCCGCCTCCCGCCGCCGCCGCGCAGCCCCGACCCGGCGGGGCCCGGGATGGCGGCGGCTCCGCCCGCGGGGCGCCCCCGGCCGCGGCCCCGAGCGGCCGCAGGAGCCGCCGCGCTCCCGCCAGCGCCCGCCACATGCCGCCCGCGCCCCGCCCTTCCCCTCCCGGCATAGCGCCTCGCCATTGGCCGGCGGCGGGGCCGCCCTCTCTCCTGATTGGTGCAGCCGGCTGCCGGTCGGGCCGCGGCGCGCGCGCGGCGCTGGCCCCTGGGCGGCCCCGCTGGGCCCGCGGTTCCTCCGCCCGGAGCGGCCGCTGGCTCCGGGGGCGGGCGGTGGGGTGGGCCCACACAGGGTCACAGAGCCATAGACAGGCTTGGGTCGGAAAGGAGGTTAAAGATCGTCCCGTTCCGACCTGCCTGCCGTGGGCAAGGACACCTTGGTGGCTCAGAGTCCTGGCCTTGAGCACTTCCCAGGGATGAGGCATCCACAACTTCTCTGAGCAACCTATTTCAGTGCCTCACCACCCTCACAGTAAAGAAATTTTTCCTAATACCTAAACGTACTATCGTTCAATTTGAAGCCGCTTCCCCTTGTTCTGTTGCTCCTCAGCCTTGTGGTGTCCCTTGTCCTCCCGCATGGAGCCAGAGCGCAGATGCAGGTTAACCTGGGGATACGTCCTGAGGGGGCTGATTGGTACCGTGCCTTGGGAACATGGGCCAGAGGGCAGCAGAAGGGTCAGTTTTAAAGATGGTTTGACATGTCTGGATTTGAGAGGAAAGATCGTTCTTGCTCTGTAAACACCACTGTGTTATGCTGGGTTGTTGGGCAGCTGGAAAGGGCAGGTACAGTACATGGGCGCTTCCGTACACACCTAAACCACATATCCCAGCTCAAGCCTTTTGCCCCCTTTTATAGGCTACAGTTTTGCCTAAAAAACTGCACCTTGTTTGAAACTAACATGGTTTTCCTGTGGAATGTGTTTTCTGTTTGTGTAATTCCTGCATGGTGTTAATGGGCACAGGCTGGTAGGCTTGCTATGGAGAAAGTTGTCAAGGGCTGAGAAATTATGGCCTTTAAGCATTTGTATTTAATGTGGGTGAAACATATCCCTCCACCTCCCTCCCCTAGAAATCCAGGAGTTTAAAGGGACACTAAAATAAGAGAATTACCATTCAGAATGTTTTTCCCACTCTCACGAAGTATGATGGTCAAATATTAAGGTTTAAAAGACATAGTCATGGATGGTGCCAGACTCCTTCTGGTGGGGCCCAGCAACAGGGCAAGGAGCAGTGGCCATAAACTAAAACCAAGAAGTTTCACCTAAACATGAGGAAGAACTTCTTTACATTGAGGATGGCAGAGCTTTGGAACACGATGTGCAAGGAGGTCATGGAATCTCCCTCTCTGGAGACATTCCAAACCCTCCTGGACACGCTCCTGCGTCATTTGCTGTAGGTCTCCCTGCCTTGGCTCGGGGTCTGGACTAGATGATCTCCAGATCCTTCCAACCCTACAAATCTGGGATTATGGAATTCTGTGTGAATTGTAAGGACCTGTAGTGATAAAAGCTTTATCATTAAAGAAAATTTGACTATGCTGCACGAAGCCGGAAGTGATTGCTTGTACTAATAAGCCACAGTGTCTGGATGACTCTTGCAAAGTTTTGTTTCATTCCTCTACAATTCCTTCAGAGACTGGTGTTTTAAAGCCTTGATTTCAGCTTAATAATACTTTTGGTAAGAAAAAAGTGCCACATCTGATGAGCCTTAATTGTGTGCTATAAAAAATATTCAAGAAAAAAAAGAGGGGAGGAGCAAAATAAGTGGTTTGAAATTGCAACTCAATTTTTAAAGTCATTCTTAACAAACTTGCTACCCAATTGATGTTTCTGTTTCTTTTGAAGACACGTTTGAAAGGATGTTCTTTCTATGAAGACAATGTACATTTATCTTTGATGTCATTCTTGATGTTATTTCTCCAAAGGGAATGCCTGAAACCTGTCTTGTAACATTTGCTGACATTCACAAATCTGTTGTTTGTCAGCTGTTCTTGCCTTTGAAGGACATGAAGCTCATTTGTATCCTGATCTGTTCTGAAATTGTGTCATCTGGGTGTTAAGACTTAAGTCTCCTTGCTTCTCAGGTTTGTGGGGCCATTTCTCTGAGTACACTTGAAGGGAGACTGCAAAATCAGCTTGATAACCCTGGTAGAGCCAGGTGTGGGCTGAGGGTAAGGCACATCCCATGTTTTATGGAGTTAGACACTCTATTGATCAATAATTGAGCAACTCATCAAGTTGCTTATCTTGCAGTTTCTTGTTCTGAGACAAAGCAGCGAACTCTTTAAAATCATTACATGGTTTATTTGTCAGTGCAGCAGTTAAATTCCATTGTATAAAAGTAAAGATGTATGAAATAGAAGTTACAGCTGAAAAGGCAAAATGGTAATATAAAAATGTAGTATTCTGACATGGCACTTAAAGGGACACAGTGCAAGATATTACTAATACTTTAAGTATAAAACAGTTCTTAACAAATGCCTGAGTTTTCTATGCAAAAGCTTAAGATGTCTTAAGATGTCATCTAAGATGCAGCATTTTGCAGAAACAAGATGTTTTCTGCATGTAGCCCAGGTGGTAGCCTGCATCTTCACTGATCCTGAGCTGTGACAGATTTTATGTTTACATGCTTCATTACAAGTCATCTTAAACTTTCCACTAAACCCCTGTCCTGCCTGAAGCTAGAGCAACAAATACAAATTACAGTCCTGCCTGACTGATAACAGAGCACACACTTAAAGAGTAATTTTTGTAGAAAATGTGTTTCCTGTTTAAGTCAGAAAATAACTTGAGATGGTAGTTCTTAGACAATAGGATGTTACATATGAGGAAGATGGAACAATAGCAAATACACTGCTTTTAATAATACAGCTGAAATAGCCACAAAATAATTTAAATAATGAGAGAACCTAGAAACAAAAGAAGAAAAGGGACTGTTGAATTTTAGAGCTAAAGAATTAATCTCACAGGTATGTTGGAGTCTGCATTTTTAAAAAATATCCTTAAGTCATTGAAAGGTGTCTGTGCACACTGGGAAGGGGGAGTGAAGACTAGATTCAGATTACAAATGACAAGCATTTTGAAGATCTGCTAAAACACTAGGGAAATTTATAATTATGTTTTGTTTATAATCATAATCATGTATTGCCACAGGAACAGAAAACAGTATATATCAGAGATATTTCAAGACATATTAAATAAGCTAATTATATTGAAATACAGATCTTCAAAGAATTCAGTGTTTAGAAATGGATTATGTAAGGTCATTTGCCCAGCCTCCATTTTGGCCATAACCTTTGCTAACAACAAAGGAGTTTTTTGAAACATGAGCTATAAAGAATTTTTGGTCTGTTTGCTCATCTCCATGAACCTTTTTAGCAACCTCTTCCCTTCTGCAAATAAGATGCCCTCCTTTTCTCATCATGCAAGGAGCCAGCCTTCAGCAGTTTGTGAAATGCCATGATGCTGAGTGATGAGCACGTGTGGCTGTGAGGCCAGATCACTTGTGGAAGGCCTCAGAATGAGTTCTTTTAACAGAATTGCAGCTAGAGTGAACAAGTGAAGGCACACTGATTTTGCATAAATTTAGCTTTTCTAAGGTGCATCACGTCAAAGCAGAAACTGGAGCAGAGTGTTTTAGTTATCTTGGGGTTTTCGTTTATTTGATTGAGTGGTCAGAGGGATGGAGGAGCAAGCAGAAATTAATGTCTCTTTACAGCAGGAAAGACAGAAAGGAAAAGAGAAGAGGAAAAGGCAGTTGAATGCTGCCCCTTCCTGCTAGATCCCTTCTTCTGCTGACCCTTCATTGGACATAGATTGTTGTGTTGCAATGTTATGTCACGTGGATTATTATTTTACAATAGATCATATCTGCCCCCTTGGGAGCAGTGGTGCCAGTCCAGTGTCTCAAGACCAGTGGAAGCAAAGGAGGCAAAGGCAGCATCAGCAGCTGCAACTCAGAATTTTACATGGAACTCAAAGTTTGAACAGGGAGAGCCAAGCCAATGGGTCTCATCTTGTTGCCTGGGTGTCCGTGGTCTCGTTTATAATGAGGCTCATGCACTGCTGGCCATGTCCAGTGGGAAGCTAAGTGTGTCCAGCCCTGCTTTCTGGCCCTGAGGCCAGCTGGCATTGAATGAGCTGCACCCGTGGTATTGAACCCTGAGACACAGGGTGGCTGCTGCCAAGCTCACAGTGGGGCAGTGCCTCTGGTGGTTCCCAGAATGTGGGGTTTGCTCGGTGGGGAGCTGGCTGGCCTGGGGCCAGTCTGTGCCAGGACCTCCTGAGCAGTGCAACAGTGGCAGCAGCTCAGTGCCAGTGCCTGGGAATGCCTGGGAATAGGCCATGGACATAACACGTGCCTGCCCCCCATGTCTCTCTTTACAGCAAAGACATGAATCCTGCTAAGGCTCTAAGCAGCAATAAAAGCTAAGTGTTTGCAAATTCGTTGGTTTGTGGGGGGTTTTGTCTTTTTTTTTTAATTAACTTCTTCTCTACCTTCCCCCCCCCCCTCCCCCCCTTCCAGATTTTGGATGTGATTAATTTTTCACGTTGTTAACCTAGAAATAAGAAAAGCCAGATAAGGGGGTGGGGGGTATTAGTAATTCAGAAGATTGTATCCTACATCACAAGCAAGAACAGCAGAACAGCAAGTGCTTAAAACTACCTCGTTTTTCTACAAAAGACTACTTTAATGTTGCTAATTGCACCAAGCCCCAAAAGTTAGCATCCTGTCTACATGTGCTTTCACCTTACTCCCTCGGGTTTTTTTATAACAAGAAGAAAGCCTCATTAAAGTATAGTTCAGATACAAGTGCTGTACTTAATCTAATAGTCAGTGTTACACTAAAGGTTTAAACAATGCCAGGTTTACTCTTCAGCAGAGGATTTCTCTCAGTGCTATTAGGGAAGAAAACGGCTTTGAAAGTGCTGAAGTAAGCAGTAAATCCCTCCTGCTTCTGTGTTTGCTCTGCACTCCTCTCAATAGGCTTGTACTGCTTGTATCTCCTGCAAGGAATGTGAACAGTCAGTTGCTGAAAGACTTCTAAAGGAAGGTGCACATTTAGCATGTGACCAGCGCATAGAAGCACTGATCATGTGCTCATCATGTATTCCCTCTCCTCCTCCCCTGTTCAAACACATCCAATGTCTGGCAGCCATGGGTCAGTAGTGGTGACAGGGGCCTGGATAGGCAGTAGGAGTGCTGGAGAACTGCTGCTCCATGGGAGTGTGTGTTTCTCACCACTCACTGGGAAGGGTGAGCCCACACTTGACTCAGGAGTCTTCGGGCAGTCTCAAAAGAGAAACTTCCAAAGTCTCATGAGAATAATAATAATGCAGCAATGTGTGCTTCTGTCAACTACTGGCCTGCATGCTCAGCACCTTTTGCCCAAAGAATTTATTAATCAGTTATTTAATGAAGAATTTGTTTGGTTTCACTGCATATATAAACCACATCATGCATTTTGAGTTTGCTTTCTGCTTAGATGAAGTTCCCAGGCCTGCTAGTATTACTGTTTGTGCTAATGGGCACAGAATGTGCCCATTTTTTTTCTGAAAGTCCTTAACATCTGCATAATTTCCAATACTAAACCAGTAATCTCATTTTCTTAAATATTTGCCAGAATATTTGTAAACTCCAATAGTAACTAAACAAAAATGTAGCTAAAGCAAATTTAAATTGTTCAGTTTGTTAATTTAAATAATATTTTGACAGTTCTTGGAACTGTTTTTAATCATAGAAACTAGCAACTTACTTGTAAAGGACAAAAGCCCCAATGGTAGCAAACACTGCCAACAAGCCAAGGAAGATAAAGACACCTGCTGTTGTTCCAGATGATGCTCCTACAGTTCAGAAAGTAGATTGATTACAAGTTAGCCTCTATTTTACAGTGAGATAGACTTTCCAAAGAAAATGCCATTTTTACTTATTGCTGTATGAATTGAAGCACAGTTAGTAATTCTAAAATGCTAAACACTGGAGGTCAGTGGCTGGCAGGAGGTGGTGCTTTCACATCCTAATCCATGTAATTCTTGATTCCACCAGAGTGTGAGTTGTGCTTTGCCAGTTTTCTCATATGAGCTCTTCTCCTCAGACACGTGGCTACCCTTCCAGCATGGACAGGAATGAAAGGCCCTGTTGGCACCGCACAAGGTGAAGCTAATTTGATCCTTGCCATTTGTTATGCTGGAGAAATGTTTACACTGACTATAGGATAACTGACAAAATTAGATAGGCTCATCCAGAAGGCAACTTAAAGCAGCAATCTCTCTTAGATCCTAGTTCTGCTTTGAATATAGCAGAAGCCCAAAAGTTCAAGTCAGCTTTGCCCAGACAGACCAGGCTTACTGGGCTATAGTCTCTGTGAATACAGTTGAGAAAAACCTTTCTGCATGCTTAGTTTCACCTTTAGGAACGAGAATGCATTTAGAGGTCAGGCATTGTGCCTTATTCATAATGAACTGATTTCAGTTCAGATAAACTTACACCTAGATTAAATCAAACCATCAAAAATGCTATGGAAAAAGACTGCAAAGGCTCAGTTGTTTGGGTGATAGTAATTAGAGAGTTCAGAAGAGTCACTGGGACACTGTAATAGGAAGTCAGGAGGGCAATGAAGTGGGAGCAGAGAGGCAGCACTGTCTTTTAGACTTCTGACTGAGGCTGAGTTTAATAGCTGGTTCTGTCAAGACTGCTTTGATAGCTATGAGATAGACACAGTGATATTTATCCAACCAAAGGTAAAGCTCCTTTTTGGAAATAGTTTGGAAACGGTTTGGAAAACTGGGCAGACTCTGTAGTCACTGGATGTAACACAGATCATTCCAGAACATAATTCATCTTATCCTCATGTAGAAATAGAAACCATGTCGAGGCCCATGGGCAGTAGAGAAGTCCCAGGGCAGCCAACTCTGCTGCAGACTTTGATTTCTTGAGCTGAATTCCCCTCTATTTCTGCTATCTCTCCATGTGTGGAATGGATTGGCTGGCATGTTCCCCACCTGCTTTTCTGCCCAACATTTTTCTGTGGAAAATTACATTATGGCTTAAGAACTGTTCATATTCTGTGATACTGAATAGCTTGTGTAATTACTGTACTCATTGGATTGTAAACAGAAGTCAAACCAAGGTCTAACAGCTAAAATTCCCCCAGGGAAATAATCATCATTTTATCTTTGCATGGACTCTTAGACAAGCTGGTGGACTCCTGTGTTCTCTCCCCTGCAGGGAAATGACCACAGGAAGAAGCTTTTCACCAACAACCCACATCTGCTCTTTGTGGACTCACCTCCATTTACAGAGATCAGGGCACTGGCAAGGGCTTGGCTTGTGTCATCACCCAGGGTGATGTTTATGCAGTAGGTCCCAGGTTCCTCAAAAGCTCTCCTGATGGTGAGTAAACACTCATCTGTGACGTCGATGGGGTCACACACCATGCTCTTGGACACCTGGCACGTGGGGTCAGAAACCACCGTGCAGACATCTGTGGGGAGACTGGCATGGGGAGAGAGAGCTCATTGCATTGTGGAGTCCTGCCAGCCCACTTAGCCCAGTTCACAGACACATTGCCCTGCTGCACCAGTTTTATGCTGGTGCCTGTTGAAATCAGTGGCACTGTAGTGATTTAAGTATATTTTATTAATACTATATGTACTTTTTGCATACCTATACATTTATATATGTACATGTGGATTTTATATAGAATGCTTGTATACAATCTGTATAATTATCTGCTTGTTTTGCTTATCATTTAACATTTTATGGTTTTGATGCAGGATTACCTGCATCAAATCAACTTTTAAAGTCCCTGACCTTTCATACACTTAATACACATCTTTAAGAAAGGAATGCAAATTCTTTTAAGTAGTATTTATCATGTGCTGGAAAAGAAAACACTTCCTTAAGAGAGGTCAATTGTATTCCAGTTGTATTACCATGGTGTTTCTTGTACTTCGTGGTCCTCTCAACTCTAACCTTCTAAGACCTAGGAATATTAGTCCAATGTTTGTGCATCGAAGAAGTTTCTTGGACTCACCCATTTACTCCAAGTGTCAAAAACTCATGGCCAAAAAGAAAGGATTTCCTTACAATTTCAGTAAACTGCTTCCTGCTTTACTGTAAGTGCTGAAATCTTGTCTTGGCCAGGAGACTGTAAATTGTATTTTCCCCCACAATCAGTTCCTTATTTTTACTGAGTCTGAATGTTTGCTCTGAATCCTAAGTCCCTGGCAGTAGCCTCTGTTGGCATAGTTTAAAAATGAGACTTGCATTATCTTTAGTTCCCATCAAGAAATAGAAACACTGCAGTTCCCAAATTTTGTTCATATGCATCTAAGTGCATATAGCATTCCAGCACCTAATTAGTTTTAAACTGGGAAGACTGACAGCTTCATTCACACACTTACCTCCCTTGGCAGGTAACAACAAAGTCAACCAGTGAGTTTTCAGCTTGACTTTCTGTCATCTGGATGCTTGTCATCTGAATAATATTTACCTCGAGGATTCCCTCTGGGAGAGGAAACACATATCAACTGTAGGACACATGACAAGCCTTGAAGTCCGTGTGTACTGAACCTCGAGTGTTTGGCTGATGCTCAGTTCAGGTCTTGTTTTTCATAACCTCCTCCCTCCCTTAGTACTCCTCTTGAAGGCTTTGAAAGCTGAGAAATTTTCCAGTGCTTTCCCTGAGAGATTGCTCCTTTCTGGTCTGCCTTTTTCCCCCCTCATTATTGTTGTTTACTTCCTTATTTTGCTAAATCACTTCCCACTACATGAGATTTCTCTGCATTCAAAGGCCAGTTCAACCTTAGGTATACCTCCTCCCCAGCCCATGGGCTCCTGCTGTGGCATGTTCAGAAGCTGGTGACAGAGAAAGGAGTGACACAATGCACGTCCCCACCAGCACATGGGGTCAGCCATCAGCAGGGATCCAGACCAAGGTCCAGCCTCACATGTCTGAAAGCAAGGGGTCACAACCTCTGCAACTAGCCCCTGGCAGAGTACAGGCAGAAACCAAAGTCAGCCAGTCAGATGTCTGCACATTAATCCCTAAAACTCTCAGCTATGTCCATGAGAAGGATCTTTTTGTGGATCTTATGTAATTGATAAAGACGTGTCTAAATAAACATTATTTCTACCATGTATTGTTGCTCATTGTTAACATCATTCCTCTGTGGAGGTGTTGACACACATCCTTACCTACAACAGCAATACTGCTTCCATAGTATCCATTTCTGTAAATGTGGCAGCCTCCATCAGGATTGTCCTGCACTGACTCCACAGTGGGAGAAGAGTCAGAATCAGAAGATGCTCCTGTTGGAGCTGTTCGAGGCAGAAGAGATAGAGATGCAACAACTTTAGAACAAGCCCTGTTTTGGGGTATTCTGAGCACAGCCACATGTTCCAGCTGTTCCTGCATTCCACAGGCTGTCAGTGGCCTTGGTTTGCAGCTGTGCAGTCATGTGTGTATCTGTGTAATAGCTCATGGCTGTAACCCCTAAAGAAAGCACATATGCCCAGCTTTAGAACCCCAGAGTGGCCTGGGGAGCCTCACTCACTCCAAAAGCCACCTGGCTAGTCACCCATCTCTGTGAAATAAAAGGGAGACTACAAGGTGTAATACAATTAAATACTTCTTTAAAATCCCCAAATCAATTATATAAGAAATCCAAAGGCCAATAAAACATTTAAAATGCTTTTTTAAAAGCTGGTATTTTCCCACTGCTCTACATTACAGCTAGTGGAAAAATGAAGAGGGGAAATGGTGAAAATTATATCTTTCCTTTCATTTTTCATTCTCACTCCATATTTTGGTAAGAGCACATATTAAAAATATGAAATTTGAAAAATATAGCCACATTTACAGTTTCACAGTAGTAGTATTATGGCTGAAACTGCAGGCCTTCTTAAAACCCTCTGAGAGGATAAACCAATGCTGAACATAATAAAAGTTATTCTGAAATATGTTAGTCAATAAATTTAAAGTGGAAAAGCTGTTCTGGGTTAATACCATGTGGAAATCCCATATTTTTGAATATGACTAGGTTTTTCTAGTTCAATCCAATCTTATTTAGTTTTGGACGGAAGTTAATGCAATCCAGAAAGGAGCTTGCTATAAGAGTGTTCTTAAATTCCCTTTTCTCACTTGAAATTTACATCTTACCTCAGAAGATGACCCTGAGTAGACAAGGCTAGAATCTCCTGACCAAGTGCAGCAGAGATAATACAAACTTACATTTATGTTCACCTGAAGACCTTTGTATGCTGTAAGTGTGGTGGTGGAACTGGATGCATAAGGAGCTAAATGTGTAAGTGATGCCTACCACAGAATCCTAGAGGAGTTAATGCTTATTGATTCTGTCTCTAAGCCAATTTTATAGAGGGCTTCCAGAGGCTTGCAGCTCTTTCACGATGACAGTAAAACTACTAAAGATATTAACTTAAAACATCAGAATATAGAGTTTTAGCATAGCTCCTAGTGCCAGTGCTGTTTGATAAGTGCTTACCTGCTGAGGTGGGTGGTGGTGCAGTGGGTGTTACTGGCCTGCAAGGTACAGGTATAATGGCTTGGACAGTTAAATTCAGAGTGAAGTTTCCTTGCAGAGTGTAGGTGTGAGATGTACTAGAACCACTGGCTACAAACAAGCCACTTCCATCTCCAAAGTTCCACTTGTAGGAGATGGCAGAATTATTCAGATAGTAGCTGGGATCGTGGATCTTCACATCAAATGTAATTGGTGAGTCTTTGATGAAAATGGAGTCTGAGATGTTGCGGTCGTGTTTTTGGAACATACTCACAATTACTGGAATTTTGTCTGGAGGGGGGAAAAAAGAGGTAAATAAATACAGCAGAGATACCTGGCTGCAAACAATAAACAGTTCCAAAGCCCCTGAACAGCAGCAGCCAGAGTGTGAGATGCAAACATGGTATCTTTAATACAGGTGTGTACTTTAATTTGATTTATGACCTGAGGAGTGAATGTCAGTAGGAAACAGCCAGAAAAATATGGGAACAAATGAGGAATCACAGACATCTGTGGAAGAATGCATTATCTCTCGTAAATCGTTTTCCAATACAAAGCGGAGGAGTCACTGCTGAATTGGACAAAAAGGTTACTTAAGCTACTCAAGGCAATTTACCAGAGATTCCACTTTCATGCTAAAAACCTTTCTCAGGCCAATGTTCTTCTTTTCATGCCAGACAATGCTTGTGCTGAATTATTTTAACAGCTAAGCAACAAACACCCCCAGCATGTCAGCACAGCCAGTTCCAGCACGCTCACCTGTCACAGAGTAGGTGGTTTTTGCTCTTGCAACCGGAACAAATCCTGAGTGGCCTCTCCTGTAAATGGACACTGCCATCCCGTGTTCACCAAGGGTGATATTTGCTGTGTTCACTGAAAACTTTGCTGAAGATCGTCCCGTTGTTTGGTAATACTGACCTGAAACAGAACATGAACTCAGAACGTGAAAATGAACATAAAAATGGAGTCTGAACATCTCAGACTTCATTTTCCCCCTCAGCCTCACCACAAGTTGGTTTATGAGAAGCAAAGTATCTGAGAATCTTAGATTGTCAAAATCAAAATTAATAGTTTAGAAATGTCTTCCAATAATCTGACAGGTGATTTTGAAGGATTGGATACTTTTACAGTGTGTTTACTCACATAAATTCCGGTTTTTTAAAGTTGTCAAAAAGATGTCCCCAGTTTCACTAATCCAAGAAAAAATTGCCAAGACATCTACTTCTTTCCAAAGCAGTTACAATACATTAAGTCATTAAGATTATGTAGTGGATGGTGTGAGGCATTTTCAGTGATCTTGTGTTTGCTTTCAGCATAGCCAGAAGATAAAATACCTCTTGCTTCATATTCTAGAACCATTTTTATATATTTGATTTTTTGTCTTTTTAACAGCTGACTGAGGTAGGCAAATAATAATCACCTCTGCATAAAATTTGGATTATTATTATTATTATTATTACTACTACTACTATTACTACTACTACTACTACTACTACTACTGATACTGACAATAATAGTGATTTAGCCAGGAGAACTGAAGGCACTAAGATTTAGTATGTAGCCAATGGCAGGAACAGCCCAACCATTACATACTCAGGATCAGGAAACGTTGAAAATCAGCATCTGTGACCAGAGCAGCAGAAAAGTCAGTGGCAGTTCTTGCCTCCCTAGAGACAAGAAGTGCTGCACTGTTAAACTGGTGATACACAGCACTGTGTTCTCTCTTAAATCTGAAAGTCTTAAATGGCAGTGAGCTGTCAATAAATTGTCTGACTGACCTGCTCAGATTCTCTATTTTCCTAGAAAAATATCTTGAGTAATCCTGAAAGGAAATTAATTTTCTTCAGTGGTAGTATTGTGAATGCAGGTTTAAAGAGAATCTTCTGGTAATCCATGATTCCTAAACCAAACAAGTGATGGCCTCTCTGGAAAAGTGGGGAATTAATTCAGTATTTCCACTCAAGAGTGTGGAATCATTTTAAAAGCGCTTTTAGTAAAACATGCTTGACAAATGAGTTGTGTACAAAGGGAATAAAAGGTTTGCAACATCAGCCCAGCCAAGGCATGTGTTGCAGTACTAACCAAAAGTGTGAAACACATAGACAAAGTTCCTTCTTCTCCAGCCCGGGTGATGAGGGAAAGGACGCCCATCTGGGAATACATGGTGGCTGTGGTTGCTTGTGCAGTTTTCCCAGCCACAGCTGTCAGTCCATTCAGTCCAGTTGTAGACATAGACTTGCTGATCCATGGAAGCTGGAGGATCTAAGGATAGAAGGAGGACATGTTCTGGTCAACTGGGAGGTGTGCAGAGAGTCAGAAAACAGGAGGCAAGCACTGCAGGTTATAGCAATGGCTGCATTTAAACAGCAGGGGAAGTGGGGTATTTTTAGACTGACGGTAATTCATTTTCCTGAAGTTGTGCTTTGTTTGGTTTTTAATGTAAACACAGAATGGTTCTGTCTTGGTGCTATTTTGTTAAGAAGCTTTTTTTTAAACTTTACTGTCTCAGGGGCCAGACACAATTTAGAAGTGCTTGCCCAAAAATTTGCTGTTGACTACACAGGATGCTACTGTTCCACTGAGGATAACAGAGCTACCTAAATACTTGGCAGGCAGAATCTAAAATTGTAAGTACAAAGAGTGGCTGTGAAAGCACTCTAAGGTTTTATTTATTTATTGTTTGTTTTGTCAGAAAAGTTTTCTATGGCACCTTTAAATAACTTAGAAATGAATTTCTGTCATTTTCTGAATAGTAAATGGGAAGTTTCCTCCCCCAAACAGCACAGCAGATATTAAGTAGAATATGGATATAAGCTGCTAACAAAATAATAGATAGTTAACTGCAACCTCGGCTGACAAAAACTTGCTGGTATGAAATGAAAATTACTTTGATCAGTAAAAAAATTTGTTGAACATTTATGCATTCAGAGGATGAAAGGTACAACAGCATGTGTTGTTCTAGATCCAGCAGCTTAAAACACTGGAATTATGATAGGCTTTTTTCTCCATGTAGTAGTAAATAAGATGAAAAAGGGTGATTTTCTGAGGAAAATATTGCTTGATTTTTAGATATTTATATGTTCATTTTTTAATTCCTAAAATGTGGAAGTGTGAGATTTGCTTTTTTGTTCAGATATGGTAAGTGAATTCTACAATTCATAATTGAAAAAACAAACCCTCCAATTTTATAATTTGACAGCTTTATAAACTTGAAAGAAAACAGTGTGACTGTGCAACGATGAAAACAGTGCAACATAGTGCCTGAGCTGAAAAGCAGTAACAGTTTTGTTGGGAAGTCAGATTATGTGACTGCTTTGGGAAGGCAAGTTTATAGCTATGGTCAGTCTCAAATTACCTGGTCCGTGTATCTGGAGTGGGGCAGAGCACTAAAAATACCACAGTGATCTTCTTAGGAAAAAAACGGTGTGGCACAGGCTGGGCGTGCACAGCTAAGTGTTATCAGTTATCAGTTATATGAGCACAGCTGCTGTTCCCTGGGTGTGCCTGCGGCGCTGTCAGAGCTCAGTGACACACAGCAGCACAGGCAGGTGTGAGCCTGGTGCAGGGACATTGCCATTACCTACCCCGGGTACAGTTTCTCCTGTATACAATGTTGCCATCATTATCTTCTGTCTGGCACTTGGGAAACTGGAGAGTCACCGTGAAGCTCACGTTGGATCCTACCAGTGCTGGGCTGTCACTGTCCAGTTTGGCTGTCACCCTTCCGCCTGAAAAAAGAAAATGGGTCTTTGCTGCAGTGAAAGATGCATTGCAGCAGAAGCTGCCATCAACTTGCACCATTTACAGTGGAAAGGCTTTCTTGGTTACTCTGTTTCTAAGGGCTTTCGTGCTCCTAAGTCACTTGTGCTCTTACCAAAACCCCAACTTCAAACAATCAGAGGGACTCAGCATATCCCCCCAGATCCCTCACTGCTCTGCCATTAATGTTCTTCCTAAAATTAAGAAGATAATTTTCTACCTGTGGGTGGGGTCAGTGTATCTCAAAGGAGAAAATTTGCGTTTCTCCCCAGGGACAGTCATTGACCCTCAGCTGAGACCAGGTGACAACAGACATGGTGTTTGCTGAAGCTGTCAGTCTGAAGCCCACGTGCCCTACTGAGGTAGCGGTTGAAGCTGCCTGTCCTCCAGAGCATGCTTCTTGCAACAGATTGTGCTGGAGCCCTGACCATCAGTACTTCTTGGTAAGTATTAATGTCTGTCTGAGATTAGTCATAATGGGAAAGCATTTTATGAAATAACTCACTGTTCTGCTTCCTCAGACAGCCCACTGGGGATGGTATCAAACCCAATCCTCTCTAACTCACCATTCTGTGCAGCAGTGGATATTGCCCCTATGAAAATGCTCTATAGCACCTGCACTCTGCACTGTGGTGGACTTTGTGGCCGCTGCAGTTTTTCAAGTGTCTTTGAAATCTGTATGTGCTATCACCTTTCCAGCAGTCCTTCCATCTGGGATCTCCTTCTTCCCAGAAAGGATAAAGTTTTTCATTCCATTTATTTTGATCACTAGACCAGCCTTGTAGCTTCTTGTAGGATGTCACAGGAGAAGTGCTTCCATGGCTCAACACATCTTGAAACCCTAGAGAGAAAATCAAACATCAGTGTTAATGTAATGCAATTTTCCCTACTACTCTATAAAAACATTACTCTTGTGCTGAACTTTAATCATGCACTGGTATAAAACTTTCCACCAGTAGAAAATGATGGAATTTTATCATTGCAGCTATAAACACTTATCAACTATAATCAACACAAAGACAATTCCACCATTGTCAGACTGACATATTTTTCTACTTGCAGACTTGCAAACTTCCCAGACAAAGAATAAATATGTTTACAATGTTTTGACCGTATCAGAGCAATGGTTTGCAAGAGTTTACATAACCCTGCAACAGTCAGGCTCCCTGCACAGAGGTTGCTTGATTTCTGACTGCTTTGCCTGGTAATAAGTCTACAAGTAAAAGGTTAATGGGATAAATTCATTCTGAGTTCTGCTCTAGTGGAAGTTGTGCCAGGAATTAGTTTTGACCCAGTGCAGCTCCTTTGGTGAGTTGGCTGGTGGTTTGGGTGGGAGGGGTGGAACCAATTATAACAGAAGCTGGTATTTCCAGAAAAGGAAATTTAGAGCTGAATAGTAAATTCAATGTGTTTATAATAGAACAACAATAACATATTAGCTTCATGCCTTTTATTTAGAAATGGCTCCGATATTAAATAACTTCAATAACCTCTTTCTTCTCATATTACTACAAATGATGGGCTCAAACTTTTCCCAGGCTTCTAGGATCCCTCTTTCTGTCACAAAGGATACATAGTGAAAAGCAACATAAATATCCAAGTAACCAGTAGGAACACGTTCGCCGCTGTAGGATGTCATAAAAATATGTTTATAAGAGGGCTCATGGGCATAGTTCCATGGAAGCCTGGAGGCTTTAAAGGGCTCTGCCATGTTAATCAGGTAAGGTAACTGCTGGGTGTGCCATTCTGTCACAATATTAAGGGAGTTAGGATTTCTGCTTTCCATGGTTTATTGTAAAGGTACAGCTGATGCAGATTTATACTTAGATTTATACCCAAGTGCAACAAAGTTCTGGATGACTTCAAGGAAAATGCAGAAGCCTGTAAGAAGGGCAAGAATTGCCCTGTATGCCATAAGCAAACTAGTTGTATTGGAATTTTTCCAAGCTTTGGAAAAGACACAGAGCAGGTGTAGCCAGTTCAAGCATGGTCTTTACAGGTGGGTGGCTCCTAATTTTACTGCAAGAGAGAATCAGAGAAACAGCTCAGAAGAAGAGTGGAGCTGCTTTCTCTTGGTGTTTTATTGCCCAGTGAGATTTCTGCTGGGCAGGAAGAACATCCCTTGGCCAGCCCCATCCCCACTCTGAGCTGATGCCAGTAGCTCTCTCCCCACTCTTGAGGACTGAAGGGTTTGAGAAAAATAACAGATTTTGCACTCAGAGACACAATCTCCCACAGTCTTTTGCCCTCCAGGAACTCCCTGCAGTCTCACTTAAATCACTTGAATCAAGTCTTTCCTGCAGATTTAATATTTTTTGATGTGACCAAGCATAACGTTATGACTGGTATTGACTTAATGACCTGTATCACATGCTGTATTGTTTTGAGTCTTGGACAGAAGGAGAGTTTGGTAATGTTGTTGTTCAGAAACTTTGCTCAGGAAAAAAACAAATTAGCAACTATAAAAGTACTTCACAAAGGCTTAGTAAGTTCAATTACACTTTGGGTATCATTAAATTAATGTATCATTCAAAAGCAAATGGCTACATAATTTTTGTAATTTATTTTTCCTATTCTCCTTGATTTTCTGTAAAAATTATTTTATGAATAAAAATGTTTTGATTTTGTCAGATCAAAACTTTTCAATCATTTTTTTTCCCAAATGTTCAATTTATCAAAAACAGCTGGAGCATTTTTAATTTTATAAGTGCTTTTAATTTTGTGTTTTCATTAACAATCCTTGAATTCAGAATTCATTTTCTAGTCCAGTAATAGCTGTTGTTACTGCTTCTAAATCACAAGCTGCTTAGGTATTTCTTTGCCTCTCTGATGTGTTTTGTTTATTTCAGTCAAATATAAAACATTTCACAAGCTTCAGGACAAGACAAAGACGGTTTTTCAGATGAGGAAAGACTTCTGCACTGGTTTCTCTGACACATGGAACTGAAGATTTTCAGTTGGTGAATTTAAAGGAACAAAAAGCTTTACTGTATTTCTTTTTTAACAATGAAAACCACTCAAGGACAGATGTTGGTTGTAACCAAAATTAGAGCAATTCAGTTCGAAATAGACAGAGTAATGTTATGCTCCAAGGAACAGATTCCTGTAATAGTTTTGGTGAGGTGATCATAGGGGAAGAGATCTTATACTTTGATTGACTTTCTTCTTTCTCATTCTGGCTTTCATTTTGATGAAAAACATAGCAGAGACAAGTTCAGTATTTCCTGTGAAAGTGTATTAGCCATGAAAGAGAGAATGAGAGCCAATGTTAGGACAGCAGAAATAGAAAGATGACCCAGCTAAAGAGGATAAAAGTGTATTAGAAGTAAAAAGGTTGATGAAATGGCACCAGACTGTAACATAAACTTAATAAAGTTATGTATAAAAACATAATAAAGCAGGACAAAAAAGAATTTGAGGAGCAACTTGAAAAAAAACAAAAACTACAAATTAACATTTTTTCACCAAACAGATAATAAGTTGGAAAGCTTGCCAGATGTATGGGGCCAAAAGATGATGTAGATGCAAAAAAAGCATTCAGGGAAGGTAAAGGAGTAGCACAAAAGTCAAATAGGTCAGCTGGTTTATATTTTCATTCACAAAGGAAGAACATAGGGAGTTTCTGTGATAGAATTTTTTTTTTACAATGACAGAGAATATCTCTCAAAATGAAGTGTTGGCACATAAAACCCAATTATAGAACAAATCAACAAAATGACAAAGTTGTCTAGATAGTATGGCCCAAGTATGGAAGTTATTCAAGAGTGAAATAAATGAGCTATTAACCATAGCATGTAACATCTTGCTTAACACTGCTTCAGTGACTGAGAAACAAAAATTGGCAAATGTGATGACAGTTTTTAAAAACACTTCCAGGGAAGATTTAGAGGATTAAAAAAACCCTTTGGGGCTCAAGTTGGAGAAGCTGGTAGGAACAGCAGTGAAGAACAGAGCAAGTAGGTACAGTGCATTAATATGATTTGCCATAAAAGGAGTGCATTGCTCACAAACATATTCTGAGTTTTGCAAGGGAGACAGAGAGCATGGGAACAAGGCTGACCTGCTTGTTATAGTCTGCCTGAGTTCCAGACAGCACTTGATGAGGTCCCTTGCTAAAGGAACATAAAGCAATTAAGTTACCGTGGGATAAGAAGGAAGGATTGATTTCACATGAGTAAATGATTGGTTAGGATATTAAAAAAAAGTTATGAATAAGTGCCCAGTTTTCTCCATTGAAAAAATAATTTACATGTTCATAATCTGGAAAACAGGTAACAGCAAAGTTCTTTAATCTGCTGAGGACTGTGCATTAAAGTAATAGAGGGGAGGACTGTATGAAATTAGATGACTCAAGAATGAAACTGTATGAAATTCAACAGCGTTAAATGTAACCTTACATTGAGAATAAGGGGCTCTAAACTAGCTCTAAACTCAGAAATGGAATCTTTCAGCTTTGCAGTTTTGAATGCAGTACTCATTGGTAGTTGAAAACCTGGGAAAAGGCTAGATAGAGAACAAAGATGGGAACATCATTACAGCATTTTATAATGCCATGTCTTGAGTACTGTATGCTCTGTTCTCTGCAGCTCAATCACTATAAAAGAACTGAAAAAATACAGGGAGAGGTGGTGGGGACGCTACAAAGGGATAGAATTGTTTCCATATGAGGAACAGCTGTGTAGACTGTGTCTTGAAGCCTGGGGAAGAGGTGACAGGGGAGAATATAAAAACAGAACCATGAACAGCATGGAGGAAAAAGCTGAAGGAACAAAAGTTAAGGGGAATCAAATGAAACCAGCAGGTTACAGGTTCTAAGCACATCAAAGGTACTTCTTCACATAAGGTACAATTAAGGTGTGAATTTTTTTGCTGGCAGGACGTAGCGTGTCCCAAAATTTTACACGTGTTGCAGCGAAAACCCAAAATGCATGAACAGATGGAAAAAGTCTAGTAAAAACTGTTAAATACAATGACTCTGCATTTGACAGAGGCAATTCTATAAATGCTGTAAATCATCAAAAGCTGGGAAAGTGCCCTGACCTGCACAGTTATACATCCAGTACTATTCTCCATTGGAGGCAGGTACAAGGCTAGGTGAATGCTCAGATGGATTCAGCTTTTAAGGTTTTCAATTTCCATACTGTACATTCTGGAATTTGAGCTTAAAATCCCATTTCTACATTCCCAGCCCTGAACTCAGTCATCCTAAGACTGGAGTCAAGCTGGGAGCCCGGAAAGAAGCAGCTCAGCCCACTCCCTGCCCACTGTGGCTTGCAGATCTAATTCCTTGGCTGTGCTCCCTGAGGTTTGGGACCCCCAGGTCCAAGTGTCCCAGTGGGGAGCACAGTTTCTGACCTGGCCCCTCGCAGGCACAGCTGAGCCAAGCCAACTGTGCAAAGTCCATTCTGCATCTGCCGTTTTAGCCATGCTTGAACTGGGGAAGCATCGCTAAGAACTCGCTGCCAAGAGCCAAGCTTTAGCTGCAGCCGGCTCCGTGTACCTGTGGAGCACAGGGAGCGGATCAGCGAGCAGTTCTCAGCGCACTCCTCCAGCTCAGGCAGCTCTGGTAGCCCGGGCCAGGCCGCCCTGCGGTGGGGCCGGCTGTCGCTCCCGGGCGGGCAGGGCTCCAGGCGCTGGGAGCAGCCGCTCCTGCCGGGCTGCCTGGGCACACGGAGCTCTCCGGGCAGGGATGAGGGCACGGGGAGCACTCACGTGTGGCGGCAGCGCAGAGCAGCCCCTGGGCCGGCAGCAGCAGCAGCAGCAGCAGGGCGAGGGGCCGAGCGGCGCCCATGGTTCCAGAGCCGGGCCGGGTCCTGCCGGAGCTGCGCACCGAGACCGCTCCGGTGCCGGCGGGAGTGAGAGTGAAGCTGCCCCGCCGCTCCGCTCTCCCATTAAATGAAGGGCCCCGGGACTCATCATGTGATGGAATTAAGCAGAGATGCATGATTTTGTCTTCGGCTTCTTTCGGCTCATGTGCTTATGACTCACTCCCTTTGCTTTCAGCGTTCCCTGGGATTACTGAGAGACCTGTTTGGAGCCACACCATTCACCTCACAGGCATTTTTATACTAGTTTTGCGCTGTGATCAATTTTTGTACTTAATTTGTTTTTAAATTAGGAATCCAAATTAACTCTTGCCCCAGCCTGATTTGCAAGTGTTGCTGCCACAGCTCACTGCATTTGATGAACCCATCGCTCCTTAACCACATGGCTCATCTCGTATGCTGGGCAACAACTCTAAACTGAGTGGAACATGGCCAATTCCAACACATCTCTTGACTGGGCTCCTGATCAGAGGTGATTGTTAGGGAAAATATTATTTAAACATTTAGTGGGTAGATGTCCATCCAATCTAACCATGGCTAGAGGTGCCATCACAGCCCCTGTGTGCTGATGGCCACTCAATATCCATGACCCTCACACAGACAACTGATTGTATAAACTTCTGGATTCTAGCAATAAACAAAAAATAGACTTTGCTGCCAGCCTAACAATGAGGTATAACCAGTGGCTCAAGAGGAGCAGAGTAGATTGGCAAACGCTGCACCTGGTGGTTCAAATTCAGGTTCTATGGGCTTGCCAACCCCAGGTGTTCTTCTGCAGGCAGTGCAGCAGCTGCTTTTCACTGAAGCCCTGGCAGCCTTGTGAAGTTTTTGGCTGTTGTTTGCAGCAAAGGACAGGCTTTGGTGAGATGGCAAGGCATAGAGCCAAGTACAGTCCTCAAGAGAGAATTGAGTAGTAGTTTCAGTGGTCCCAGAGAACAGCACTCGTAAGTGTGACACCAGCTAGCCAGAAAACAGCGAGCTGGGCAGCAGTAAACCATTTTTATTTTGGGCAGGGCAGGTGGAAGTCCATCACTCCAAGGCACTGTCAACAGAATGAAGACATTGCCCAATGGAAAGAGATTTTAGAACTCTGACTACTTTTTTTTTTTTTTTTTTGTAGTTTCTTCTACTTTTCTAGTGTTTTCTATTAACTGTGTAAGTTATTACCACTACCCGGAGCACCCTAGCCAGCATTTCTCTCAGTAGTGCAGGCTCTGATGTCCAGTCCTGTGGATGTTGCATATTTAGAATCTGTGCTTCAGCATCCTCCTGGCTGGAGCTAACCCTGCTGCTGCCAGCCAAGGAGCTGGGTGACAGCAACAGCCTTAGGGCTACAGGCCTGTTTAAACTGAGCCTTCATTATCTGACAGAAACAAGGGGGAGCATAAATCCAAGTCAAAGCTCTAACTGACTGTGCAAAAAAAATCATATGACTGCAGCGTCCTCATGTGATTGTTGCTTTTTTTGTTGTTGTTCAATCAGCTCCATTCCTAGTTGAAATGTCAGGTTTCGAAGGCATTCACAATTATTTTTTAAACCATGTGGGACATTAACTTTAATTGCACTCCTTTGTTTCCAGGTTGTTGATCCTAGAAGTGAAAAGTGACCTTCAAACACTGTGGTTCAGCACTGGGAGCCTGATCCAAAGTCTGCTGGGGAGAAAGGAAGTTTGAATGCTCATTCCCAAGAGGGTTTTGAGAACCTCCAGAGAAATAATGCTGACAACAAATGCCTGTTAATTAAAACCAAAAATTTATCAGCCTAAAAACAATAAAGTTGGTTACGATGGAGTTTTTTGCCATGTTATTTGATACATGAAATTGTTACATAAATTTTGAGTGACAGTCTGAATAAGAACCAGCTGGTAGAAATTATTAAACATGTTGTAAATAGACTTCAGAGGCACTGAGGATCAGGCCTGTGGTTAGAGGAATCCAAACCCACCAGGGCTGGGGTAATAACTAAAAGGTGGCTTTACTGTGACACTTCAGTCCTTCACATTCTTCCTCCTCTGCTCTTGGGCCTTAGATTACACATTCCTGCAGGGCTGACACAGAAAATATTTGGGTCCATCTGTGGTGTGGTTGCAGCCAACATTCACAAGAGGAGAGGAGAAGGGAAGAAAGAGCCAGGCAGAACAGAATTGTAAAGGAAGTGAAAAGAATAAAAAGCTAAGAAAAATGTGATAAGTCAAGACTGAAGGGACATTCTAAAAACTGAGCTGACTTCTCTAAGTGTTCTAGCCATAGCTGACTTGTCTGAAAATGAGTGTCTGGAACACTGAAGGATTGCTTGAAACCCGTGGATCATCATCAGATCTTAAATTACCTTTATAATTTCTACATTATTATTCTTGGTCTCTGAGAAACACCTTTGCAATTTAAACAAGTGAGTTGAATCAGGCAGCTATAAAGGAGAAAAGGTTTGAAATATATCCTAAACATCCTCCCAGCAAAGAAACACACATTCAGGGAGATTTAGGGCTTCATCTGACAAAGAAGTGCGTGGGCAGGAAGTGCTTGGTACTTCACAGCTTTAGCAGCTCAGTTGTTAAATCTCATTGAGGAGATACACATCTCTGCTACCTGAAGGCTGTCAGATGACAGGGTGTGAACACATCATGTGTACCTGCATGTCTAGACTGACAGAGCTGGCATGCTCACCCTGCTATCACACCGCCATCAACGCAACACCAACACAGGAACTGTTTATTGCTGCTCACAGGAACTTTAACAAAAAAAAAAAAAAAAAAAAAAGTAAGTGCAAAGGGAAAAAAAAAAAAAAGGGATTTGAAATATGAACTTGGCTTCTGGCCAAGAAAGTAAAGCAAAACAAGACAATCTTGGTTTGGCAGCCAGGTACATTTAGGTAAATGTTGTCTGCCATTACCAGTGATCTCTCAAGGGAACTCTGCTTAGGGCTTGACAAATTATTTTCCTGGGAAGAAATCATCTGTGCCTTGCTTCACACGGGACAGTGGGCATCAGCTGATTGAACCAAACATGTAAACAAAGCTGCCTTAGCAGGCTGCAGTTCTTCTTGTACTGGAAAGGAAAAATAAAAAAAGCTCCTGATCAGTATCTATTATCAACTATCTCAGTTTATCACTGAAAAATTATTTAACCCTTGCAACTGATCAAACAGGCTTTTAGTAATTCCAGCACCTTTGGTTTTTGCCTTTGTAGTAGCTAAGTTGTGCATTTTGCCGTTCTTTTATGGGAAGGTGTTTCCTGCAGTCTTACGTTTCCCAAATTCCTGTGTTGGGGTTGGTCATGGAATCACAGAGTGGTTTAGGTTGGAGAAGACCTTTAAGATCATTGAGTCCAACTGTTAACCCTTCACTAAACCACTCCCTAAGAGACACATCTGCACGTTTATTAAACTCCTCCAGGGGTGGGACTCCACCCCTTCCTGGGCAGCCTGTTCCAATGCTTGACAACCCATTCTGTGGAGAATTTTTTCCTAATATCCAATCTAAAATTGTTTCCATTTTAAAGACTTTTTTAAAGACGGTTTTCCAAACTTGGCATTTGACCACAGCATAAGGCCCAGGAGTGACCTTGTCTCTCTCTACAAGTGCTTGAGAGGAGGTTGTAGCAGGGGCTGATCAGTCTCTTCCTCCAGGTGACAGCCAACAGGATAATGAGAAATGGCCTCAAGTTGCACCATGAAAGATGTAGCTTTTTTATTTTTTTTTTGTGATACAAATAATTTTTGGGCAGATTTGCTCTTGAGGGAAGGCTTGAATGAGCCTGCCACTCTGCTTGTTTTGGTCCCTCCCTACAAATTCTAAACTCCCTGCTCAGTCATTGCCATGTGTGTGAGAGTGGCCCAAAATGCCTCAGGAAAGCAGCTTCTGGGGAAGGTAGGGGAGCCCAAAAAATCGTCTGCAGCACTTTGCAAATCCTCACAAGAGCTCAGCCTAGAGACACAGACCCACAGAGTGCCCTGGCCCACTCATCCTCACAGGTGGACTTGTCTTCCCTGCCCATGGCTGACCAGGAGTTGAAGTCAAAGCACAATAACAGATTCTGACCATTCAGATTGCAACACACACCTTTGCTAAAGGTATGTAAAGGAAGTAAGGTTATTTATTACCTCTGGATGGATTTGTTGGGGTGTTTTTCACTGTGATGACAGTGCAAGGAGGAGGTGCAGCTATCCTGGCAGTGCCCATGGTCTTCCAAAGTCCCTGTAAGCTCCTGGCCTGTTGTATGGGCATCTCAGCTGACCCACTTCCAGTTTTGCAGCAGCCAGAGTTAATTTACAGTTTGGACATTGGTTTTACTTTGCTGCTTTTCTCATATTGATTTAATGAATTGTTAACGATGCATTTTATAGTCACCATGATTCATGGAGGCACAGAGCTCTCCCAGTCAGGAGAGTGGATAATTGCAGTGAAAGCACATGATCATGGCTGCATGAGACTCTTATTTTTTCATCATATTTTAATGAAATTAATTCAGGCTTCCCTGTTGCTCAGAGGGGTGTTAAAAGATTGATTTTGTATCATTCAGCTCAAGAGAGCAAATTTTTGCTGAAAAGTTCTGTTTTCTCTAAAAACATTAATTGATATTTTGGCTAGGAAGAAGAGAAAAATTTAAAAAAAAAAAATTATCCAGAAACAATCAAACCAGCAAACCCCAGCCAAAAAAGTGACCTATCAAAGAGAATATACTTAATCACTGCAAATGGTTCAGTTCTGCTGCTCATGGACAGAAGGTGAAAAAAGTGATCAAAAAAAACTCAGATCCAAGAACATCTGCTCTGTAGACTCCTTGGTGGGAGGACACTGAAGGAGAAGTAGTCTCACAGCCAAAGCTCCTTTAAAGCTTTTTTAAGAAATAAGGTAAACTGAACATACTCAGTTGCACCTTGCTCCCTGTATATGCTGTTTCATTTATTATGGGTGAGGGATAAGAGTTCACCATAGAGGCTCAGTTGTTTTATGGTCCAGTGAAATTGCCTTGACTGCTTAAGAAATAACCTCAGCACTTCCCTGAAATAGAAGTCAGAAGTAATGAAAATGCTGGCAGCTGAACTTTAGTGGAACATACTCTTTAATCTGTTAACATCAGAAAAAATTGGCAAAATGCTGCATTTTTGGACTGTATTCCCACTGACTCATGGCAGTAATTCAGAGAGTAACCTCTTCCTTAGAGGCTAGAGCAAGCAGTGAATATACAGGCAATGGAGGGAGGAGAAAAAAAGATAAATATATTGCAAAGCAACCAGCCTTCTATCTAAATGCCCCACTTAGGCACTAATATTTATGGCACGAAAGGGAGGCAAACTGAGCAAGTGGAGCTGTTGTACTCCTGGGGAGGTGTTGCCATCACCTTAGGACTGAAATCCACCTGGATCCACCTTCTGTAGCTGACAGCATTGAGGGGGACTCACTGGGGCCTGGGGGGGGATAGAAGGGAAGAGCTCATGCAGGCTTTGGGTTGGGTTGGGTTGGGTTTCCCAAGTTTGCCTGCTGCCATTTGCTCAGCGTGGCCACAGCTTGCCAGGCCATGGGTTGACCGGGGAGGCACAGGAGGAGCAGCCTGGCTCTGCCATTATCTGCCCCTTCCCACTCATCCATCACCACCTTGCCTCATCTCCAGCTGCTGCAGACTCTCAGGCGGCAGCATCGGGCCCTGGTGTTCTGCTGGCAGGGCAGGGAGGACACTCAGGCTCCTGCAGCCCCAAATCAGGGGTTACCACCCTGCCCCACAGCTGGAGGGGATCCTGCTTGCAGAAACTCCAGCAGGAACTTCTGCTTGACTGGGACAAACGTGTATTTTTAATGCCCTGCTCCCAAATGCACTACATAACAATCTTTAAAAGTTCTGATCACATGCGGGCAGAGAAATATATTAAATGTATAGGAGTTAATCTTCTGAGTTCATCTTAAATGAACACCGATATCCTTTATTCATATTCTCTGCGATAGGAGCAGTAAATTTGCACTGGTTCTGTTTGAAATCTGCATTGGAATATGGTTATTTTATTTCAGCTTTCTTTGCCAATACTGGAAAATCTAACATGGCTTTACTGTGTTCCCCTGTGAAAACCAAAAAATTGATTTAATACAGCAGCCTACTTGCAATCCCTGGCTTAAGTGAAATACTAAGAGTAAAATCTGTCTAGGATGGAGACTGCACTGGTCACCAGAGCTATAGGCCCAGCATGGGAAGCACTGTATAACATGATTAAAATCATTACAGAAAATGTGTGTGCATCCTGTAATAGAAAAATCTGCTTCTTAGGTCTATAATTTAAGCTGTCTCCCCAAAAAGAACAAAATAGCTTCAGAAATCTTTCCTCAGCCACGCTGCTTAATTGCAGCTGGTTGCTCAGAGCATTGCTGCATGCAGGGCTCTGGGAGGAAGGGAGAGCTCTTGGTGCCCAGCACAGGAGGCTCCACTGCAAATGTGAGCTCTGCTGCTCATGGACAGAAAGTTATTAAAATAATTTAAAAAGGTGAAAAAAGTTATTAAAAAATTCAGATCCAATGTGTGGTTGTTGCCATTCCTCTCAGTAAAGGTTATTGTATCCAATATGAATAGTCTGAATTTAGTCCTGTGCTGTGTCTGGCATCAAAGTGTAAAAAACGGAATAGACCCAAAGAAAAGAAAGCAAAGAAAAGAGAAGCATAAGTGGAGGAAAATGGGTTGTACATGCAAACCCCTATATATTAACTATATATATTCTATATATATAGACTATTCAGTATGTGTTTATTGACTTTCGTGCTGCTGTTATAGTGAGTGGTATTTGGATGAAGGCAAAACATAAGTTTTTATGAATTAATAACAAAATTATGAAATGGAAACAGATATTATTTGATCTCTTAGTTACAAATTGTTTGTTCTGCTGCTACATTTCAGAGTACCTACTTCTTCTATTATTACATAATGCAAAAGAACTTTTGGCAAGAAAAACTAGTAATCAAATGTTGTGTTGTAGAATGAGAAATAAAAAAAAGAAAAATCAAGTTTTGCTAAGACATAGAGGCCAAGGAAAATCAAGTTATAAATAATTCTTCACTGAGCAATTCTTTTATCAGTTCAACTTTTGTGGATGTTCTGGTAACAAATAAAAACTACATCAGATGTGTGCTGAGAGAAAACTAATTAATTACTAATACCTTTCCTTGTGTTTGAATTTTATTCAAATCAAGAAGAAATCAAGACATTTAGAAATCAAGACATCAAGACACAAAAGTAAAGAAATGGCTGTGTTTGTTTTATTTAGACTATAATGGGAAGTTAGAGCTTCTTTACCTTTTCAGGCTGTTTATTTGTCTAGGATGAAATTCAAAAGTCTGAAAGCCAGAGCAAATGATGAAGCTGTTTACCTGTTTTGGCAGCCACATTGCTGGATTTCACCCAGATACACGTTTAGATTCCCTTCCTCTTCTGTGACCCTACTTTTACTTTGAGAATACAAATGTTTATGTTTTTAGGCATAATCTTCCAGGTAGAAAAGCTCAGCTGAAGGTCACTGATGAGTGAAAATGAGGAAATGCACCCCACAGTGACAATGCCATTGGATGTCATTGCTGTGGTGGCGTTGTCACTTGGCAGTGGGGTGAGAAGTGGCCTTGGCAGTGCTGGGTTAACACTGGGTTAACATTGGGATCTTAAAGGTATTTTCTAACTGAATGTGTGGTTCTGTGCAAAGAACATTTCTGAAATGAACAGAACCACACATTCAGTTGGAAAATGTGCACTGGCAGCAACAGCTACACTGGCTCAGTGTTTTGCATGCGTGTGGTTTTCACCATTACCTCAGGAGAAATCCAGCTCTGGGTTCTGGTAGATGTCTTTACCTGACAAGGCATCTCAAAATTTTCCTGTTAAACTGCAGATGAACTATCACAACAATGAGATCAATTTGTTTGCTTTATTTTTTTGCTTGTGTCTTAACACTTAGCACAGAAGTGAGTTACAATGAAAATCTCCCTGTCTAACTGGAGCGTGGTGGAAAGCTTCAGAATAAATTCTCAGGGCCTTGTGACTGAGGACAGAAGGGAGCGAGAACTTTCAGAAAAAATGTTGAAAACAACAATTCTGTGTGAGGCTGCTTTGCAATATCTGCAAGACGAGGGTTCTTCATCATCTTCTTCATCTCAGCTGTGCAAACTGAGAGGGAAAGCACAGTGAAATGGAGTGTTCCAAACATCTTCTGCAGCTGTGAAAAGATGCATGAATATGACGAAGGAGACTCCTTTACCACTCTAGTCTTTGAGTAAAAAATTTATTAATAATTCTACAAGTGAGGGAGGAAAATCAGTTGAAGGGAGGGTTAGTAGTGCTTTAAACAAAATGAGCTCTGCAAGTGTAACAATATGTAAAGTACCATGCAGCTGTATCTGTAATTAGCAATAACCACCCTCAAGGCTCTGCCCACTCTGCTGAGGACTGGCAATTTGTATTTCTGACCCCCTTCATTCCCCCAGCACCCCTAATGCTCTGTTAAGGACATGTGCTTGCAGTGATTGAACACATTTGGATTTATTTCTTCAGTTCATGTGAAATGGGAAGATTCTGAAAGAAAGTGACTGAAAGTGACATTATGTTTAGCAGCCCACCCAAGCATCATGAACCAGCTCCCCTTCCCTCTGGATAAGCCAGCATGGTCTTCCCAAGAGCTAATACAATCTCTGCCTGGGATTGATCTCACACTGACACCTCCTCCTTTGTTTAAGCAGCTAAAATGTTTCTGGCTAGCTAAATTGTGTAGAAAACTGTGTGAAAATCACAAAGCATTTAATTAAGGACTTTGTGCCAGGTCTTCAAGACTTTTAGAGCTACAGCAACTTTAAATAAAAGTTAAGGAGCATTATGAAATTTTTGAAGTCAAACATAGTAGGGCTTAAGGACATTATTTGATTGTGCTGGAAGGCACAGGGAGGACATTTAAGCTGTTCCATTGTGACATGCTTTGGACTTCAGGTGACATTTGTGGGAAAACTTCAACATAGTCTGTTCATACAGATAGAAATCCAAAGCTCCAGAAAAGGCAACCTCCTTGAAATTTTTGCTCACATTACAGAGCTAACTCTTCATCACAACTCTGCACTGAAAGCAGAGGGATGTGCAAACTCTATCTTGTATTGATCTACAACATGTTTTATAGTTTTCATTCTTGTGGTATTTGAATGCTTTGCATGTGTTTTCAATTGTGCAGAACTCTCTCACAAAATGTATTTGTAATGGATACTATTTTTAAATTGAAAAGTTTCAGGTTATTTACAAAAGAGGAAAGGTGATTTCTTGTTGGGTGGGGACCACCAAGTCACCCAGAGGTTTGAGATTACTTTAGTTAAAACAAGTACCCATGATAAGAAAGGCTTTGGCTCTTAGGAGCTAATTCTGGTTAGAACATAAATGAGAACTATTCATTATTTAAATAAGAGCAAATATGGACTAAAACAAAGCAGAGAGCTTAAAAGACACTCCATCTTTACTCATTGCATTCTTGTTGGATGGGTTCTCTTGCTAGGCCTCAGTTTAGAGCCTTTCAGTCCCCTTGGTTAAGTTCCTTTTTGAATCCCAGCTCCTTTGGTGTTTAAGTCAGTCCTTTAATGCTTTTGCAGAAGTTTGTGTAGAGAAAGTTGGTGGACACAGGTTTTTTGCTAATAATAATTTGTAGAGATAGGGCTGAGAGCAGGCAGATACATCTTCAAGATACATCACAATCTTTAGTGAGAGCTTTAAAATTCAGTTAAAAAATTACTGGCCAGGGGGATTATAATGGACAATTTGGGCAACCAGAAGGCTATTTAATTCTATTTCTTATGTACCTGCAAACCATTAAAAAGAAGCAATTTTGTCCAGTATATGTAACCTTTTATTTACTTTTAAAGTCTCCAAATAAGCATATATTAATTTAAATTCTAACAGCATACAGCAGGTTTTCAAATTGAATAGGGTGAGAAATTTTAAAAGGTCATGGGAATAAAGACAAGACCTATCTGGTTAGCTAAAAGGATTCCTTTGATGTTTTTATCTTCCCAAGTTTCACTGCAATTAGGAACTGGCAAAACGAACTTGCTAATAGAGCCACTTAGTGCTGGAACCAGAGCAGTATTTAGCAGGCATAATCAGGTATCACTGCTTTGTACTAAGCATTTCATGACCATGTAATGACCATCCAGGCAGCCAAGCACAAAACTGCAGGAGCGTTTCATGTGCTCTTGTGGTTCTGCAGTACAGCCTTGGCTCAGCCAGCCTTCCACCACCCAGCTGTGGTGTCCTGCACAAATGCAACCCGACCTAGCACTTTCCTATTACCTGTATGATTCATTAACTGTGAGCAAAGGGTGCTCCTGTATTAACCCAAGCTCTTGTAGTAGCCACAGGATCAGCAGGGACTCTTGGTGAGTTCCAGTTTCACCAATATCAGCCCCTGGCGCAGGGAGAGGGTGGCAGCAGAGAATGAGAACGGGCAGTGTAGTTACACCTTTTTTGTATGGGTAGGGCAACGCTTTGGGGAGCCAGGACACAGAGAAAAAGGTGCACAGAGATGCAATCCACTCCCTGCTGGGGACCCAAGCAAACTTCCAGTGTCATCCTTTTCTCATTATCATTGTAAGGGACTTCTCAACACCTGCTTCCTCTCTTTTACCCTCTCAGGCTATAATGGGCCACAGCTGAAGCAGGCAGGAAGGAGGTTCTGTCCCTGGCAGTGAAGGTATTCCAGGAGTGATGCAAGAGGGATGAAGCCTTGATCTGCCTTCGTGCAGATTTGTGCTCTTTGCTTTCTCTTACACTTGAATGGGTGAAGTCTTGCCTGACAACTAAATCCCTATCAGGAGATGATGGAATATAAACAGGCAGAAGCTGCATCATGCTAGAGGACTTGTGATTACTGTTCAGTGGTGTTTCCTGTGAAAAGCCCATCTGAGCCATGCTCTGGAGTCTGCCCAAGCTTCAGTTTACTGGTGAGTTTAGATATTCTTACTCACACTTGGGTTGCCTTGAATGTTTTGGATGTTTTCAGGGGGCCATGGTTGCCCTCTGGAGTAAAGGAGGCTCCATATACTGATGCATGAACAACTCCAGTTTGAACAGAGACTCTTGGGGCTTCTTCAGCTTGCTGTGTGTGAGGGAAAAACACCTCTTATTGTCTGGATTTGTTCAGTCACAATCCCACTCTCCTGTACCTTAAGTCTTATAGAGTAAGTTACATTTAAGATTAGAAGATTAATGAATGTGCAAATTTCCTCAGCTGAACTGAGACAGCAGTTTCTTCAAAATAATCAGGATATGTGAAATGTCTTGAAAAACTTCTTGTGCTTTGGCAGAAATGCCATTCTCTGCCAAATGAAAGAGCAAGAAAATTAATATATTGTGTCATATGACAGGATAAAAGGTTAGTGATACACTAATGGGTTAGTGCACTACTATTTCTAGAAACTGATCAGAAGGGGAAAAAATTAATAACAATTGTTTTATTTTAATCAGATTGTTATTCCAGTTTCATTTAAGTGAAAGATCATTCATGGTTTCTGTTCCATCAGAGAAGCTCTTCTGCAATGATCCTGTTTTTCTCCTAAGCTCTGGGAGGCTGGAAACTTCTACAATGGCAGGATCCTAGGAATCCTGGGAGAGGGCACTTGAGGTCCATCTGCAAAACTCTTGGATCATGGATAATTTCATTGATTTCCATTAAGTATGAAACTGGCAGCAAGTTGGCAGTTCCCATGGTGAAGTCATGAGCTTTGGTTCTTTTGCATCTGAACTTACACAGCGCCTTGTTCCTTGGTTAACTTCATGTTTGAACATGGAAGAATCTTGCTTTGATACTTGAAACAAGATGGTTTTGAGCCACAGAATGTGTGTATGAAACCTAGTTTCCTACAGTTTGGTGCCCTTTGTCCTCTTTAGTACACCATTGAGGCAAAAGTCTGGTAAACTGCTCTAGATTCCAGATTTCTGTGTGTGCTGATCAGCCAGCCAGTTGCTAACAGCATTCATAGCAGCTGAGCTCAGCCTGCTTTTCCTTCCTTGCCAATTCTTACTATAGCTATGAGAATATGGTCATCTTTGAAAATTAATTTCCTGAAAATTTGTTGTGGGGTTAAAAAAAAGACTGGGACAGACAGAGGATCAGATGGAATGATCAAAACCATGTAATTTTTTTAGGAAACCTGCTAAAATTGAGTAATTTGGATATAAATCAGAAAGCATAATGCATTGGAGCTCAGCACTTTCCTGGCTCCCATGCTCTATGTCAGAGACTAAAACTGGTATTTGGGAGTCCTGTGATCATGGGGAATTTTTCAGATGGATAACAGCCAGCACCACAAGCCTGGGGCATCTTCTCTAAGGACGAGTCCACACTGAGGGCCTGTGAGAGCTGAGCAGAGCACAGGAGGTGCACAGTGTGCACTGGGCTTTGTGGCTTCTGAGTCCCCTGGCTGACCTCCAGGGCTGGGTGAATCATCACAGGCCCAGCATCAGAGGTGGGAATGCTGGAAAATGCTATTTATTTCCTCTTCCTCTACACCAAGTACTGCAATAGATACAGACTTCTAAGTAAATTATTTTGTATGCACAGCTATAAATTTCAATCACACACGCTCCAACAGATTTTTTAAAACAACAACAACAAAAAAAAAATCACATATTGTTCTCATGTACTCTTTAGTTACTTTATAGGACTCCCTCTGTTCGTGACTGTTTCTGTAATTGTTGGATGAATAAACCTTCTCAAAATAGATCATCGTAAGGATGGAATCTGTCTGGTGACCACTTGAGCAGAAGTTTGCTGCCAGAACCAGTTTCTTTCAGCTGTGATCACGAGTTTTTTTGTGCATTTATTTGTTTGTTCTTCCATGCTGTCTGTAGTATTGAGACACTCTGCTAGTATCTTTAATGTTATCCAATATTTTTCCAAAACAAGGTAGAAAAATACATAAGAAAAGGTCAGAGAGAGATCCTTGGTTTTTTTCAACAGAGAGGACAGCCTTATATGTCATCAGGTGTCCAACATGCCTTGGTTACTTCAGTATGGACCTATTACTGGCAACCAAATGTATTTCCTTCTGCAAGAACTGACTTAGATTGCTTTTGTTACTTGTATTGTGTGCTCTTAGATAGGTGCTGCTCTGAAGCTTTGCTGTGAAAAGGAGGATGGGCTTGTGTTTCAGCCATATAACTCAAAGTTAGAGTGTCTGGGTTTTTTTCCCTGACAGTATAATGAATTTCAGCAAACTTGCCTGCGTATTTTATGCCTTTTTTCTCCTGTCTTTTCCTCATCTTCTGTACAGTGATGCACAGAAGGGAAAAATAGGAGAAAGTTAATTTGATTGTTATCAGACACAAACAATTAAGCAGCTGTTTGCAGACAGACTACAGTCATTCCTGTGTGGAGCCCAGAGGTGTCTCCTCCTTTCCCAGGCTGTGCACCTGATGGATGAAAAAACGTGGTGCCCCCTCTGTCCCCAGGGCACTGAAGGCGTGGGGGACTAGAGCACAAGCCAGAAGGAAGGTACATCACTGCATCAGTGTTCTTTGGGAGGAAAGAAACCTTTAGATGTGTTTCAGACAAGTGCCTGGAGAAGCAGAAGCATTGTCCTGCCAGGATCAGGGCGGAGCTTTAGCACCCCTGAATTTCTAGATGTAGTAAGTGCAGGCAGAGACAGCTGTGTGGGAAGAACAGGCAGGAGGAGTTCACCAGTGGTTATAGAGCATGATCAGAGGTTAAGTGGGACTCATTTTGCTAGAAATGCCATGTGATAGGGAGTTTGAATATGTGAGCAAAGGGCACTGATGGGACAGAACCTTGAAACAGCGCCAGCAGGAAAGGCAGGTCATGCTGGAGCTGTATCAGCACCCAGGGCGATGCCCAGCCCTGCCTGGGTGCCCGGGCTGGCTTGGAGATGTCTCAGCTCATGAGCACCCTGCCCCAATATCATGGGAGTTCCCATGCAGGCTCAGGTAGAGGCAGAGAGGTGTGGAGAGGAGGGTTCCTGGTGGCCATTTCCCTCTGCAAAACCTGCACGGGGAGGCTGAGGAAGTCACTACTCCATGTGTGCAGATGCAGGGGACTTTGGGCAAGAGCTTGGAAGATTGGGAGGCACATGGGGCAGGGAGTATGTAGCCATGATATTTTCTGAAAAATCCTTTCCTTGTGATTTTTTCTCCTGGGAAGCTGAGAGACCTCAAATGTAAACATTGATTATCTGCTGCTGTGGAATGCAACAGGTGGATCTGTGATTGGCTTCATGTGGTTGTTTATAATTAATGGCCAATCACAGTCCAGCTGTCCGGACTGTCTCGGTCAGTCACAAGCCTTTGTGATCATTCCTTTTCTGTTCTTAGCTAGCCTTCTGATGAAATCCTTTTTTCTATTCTTTTAGTATAGTTTTAATATCATCTATATAATAAAATAATAAATCAAGCCTTCTGAAACATGGAGTCAGATCCTCGTCTCTTCCCTCATCCTAAGACCCCTGTGAACACCATCACAGGAGTAAAGAAATCAGTCTCCAACAAGTCAGGTAGGTTAGATAGAGTCAGAGATGTCTGAAGCAGACTCCAGGCAGAAGGATCTGCAGTAAAATTTGAAAAGGCTTTATCTCAAGTCAGGCAGGTCTGCCTGCAGGCTGGGGCTCTCTTTTAGGCTCTGCCAAGATCCTGGGGTGAAGTTCAAGCAGTGCTTCACTTTGCAAGGGCCTGTTGGCCCCCAGCCCATGGGAGCTCCTGAACAAGGCTATGGGAGAATGCTGAAGGCTCTCTTCTGCCCCAAAGAGTTCATGTATCCTGTACAGAGGGTTCTTCTTCACCTCATCTATTGTCTATTTATCATACAGGAACAGTAAGTGATAACAGCCTATTATTTTTGGTTGGTTTTTTTTTTTTAATGCAACCCATGGTTATACACTTTTATTTCAGTTTTATATTCTTTTAGTTCTATTTAATCATTGCAGATACTTCAAGAGAAGCCACACTTGCACAAGTAAACTGTAATAACAAAGTTTCATGTGCCTATAAAGAGTACTTTAATACTGAAGTGCATCACAAGCCAGAGATGCAGAGATGCTGGTCAGAAAACCACCACAGCATTGGGCAGCCTTTTCTCTGATGGAAAAGCTCTCAGAGATCAAAACTGTATCTCAGTCTCCTCTTAAATGTGAAGTGACATGGTTTTACATGCACACATGCAAATGTTGCTTGTTTGATTCACACAGGAGGGTTGGTTTATTTGGTATAATTAGAACTAGTTAGTTTGTAGGGCATATGCAATGGGAATATTTCATGTGACTTGCAAAGATAAGGCTCCATTGAAGAACAGAATGTTCTTCATTGATGTTACCCAGAATGCATTTAATTTGCTAAGAACTTACTGCCATAACAAAATAGAAATTCAGGTGGAACAGGATATAATTGATGCAGGTACTTTAAAACCACCAGATTGCATTTCTGATGACTGCCATGCAATTAGCAATGGACCAGAGCTGCTTGCTGGAAGGGGGAAGGCATAGAACTTGTTTCTTATGTCCCTCATGTACATGGTAAGAACAAATCCTACTGGCTCTGGAGGAAAGACAAAGCAATCCATGTACCTGAACAAAAATGTGCATCAGCCTACTGACATTTAAGTCTTGTTCTGCTTGCTCTTCTTCCCTCCATTTTAAGATCTGGACTTGTTTTTTTCGCAAGGGAAGTCAGTCCCACCAAGGAACCTGTTGTGCGATACTGGAAATTTGCAAGGGTGTTGGAGATTAAATAAGCATATTCCCTAAGGCTGAGCTGCTAAGAACAACTGTGGCTTTTTACTCAGCTGTTCTTAACAGGGGAACCAGGAAATTGCAAGTGAGAGTTTCAAGACCAAGAGGCATATTCACTCCCAGGGTTAGAGAGTTAACCTGCCTCTTTAAACTCAGCGAAGTTGTCTCTTTATGGCCAGCACCCTGAATCATTCCCAGGAGAGGTGACAGGCACATAGAGCTCCCTGCCCCAAATGCTCAGTGTTGCAACTCTGTCACTCTCTGTGAAAGTATTGCTGTATTTTGGTTCAAAGGAACTGATCAAATCTACTTGTGCTGACTGCTGCATCCCTGAGGACATGTGCTGTTAGTCCTGACAAGCAGGGACTTGGTTCTCATGTTTTGGTTGGCTTGGCCAACCAAAAACTTAACAGAGGTGTAGAACAGGACTTTTCCAGGTGGGAAACTTCCTGTCTAAGACAAGTCTGTGAAAGTAGCACAATATTCTGGTTACTAGGGAAGTCCTGTTTCCTCCTTCCTGAGAGGGCACCCTTTCAAAAAGACGTCATTGCATGTTGCAGCCTCTGCTTTCACCAAGCAGTAAATATTCAGCTCTCAAGTTCCCTCCTAAATTCTCATTTCCAATGGCTTTACTTGCACTCTGAATCTCCTTCTACTCATCTTGCAGCTCTCTGGCAGCTGCAGGCTCAGAGCTAAGCACAGCATTACTGTAGCTATAGGAGATTCCTACAGCTCAAACTGCATTTCCTGATCTGAACCAGCATGGCTTCAGATCCCGCTCACTGTCAGCACCTTCCTACTCCACAGGTTGCTCCCACTCTCTGAACACTAGTAGTCCAGTCTTTTCCTTCAGCTTCCATTAGGCTTATATTGGGTCAAATATAATTAGATAGCTACTTAAATTGATATCAATTTAGACAAGTTGTCTAAATAGAATTTGTGGTTTTTTCCTCCACTGTTGCTCAGGTAAATCTCTCTCTATCTTCTACATTAGGACATGGGAACTGGAGTAGAAACAAAAGCATTCACTCATAGATGTTTCTGATTAATCACTAACCCTAATCATGGTCACATAAACCTCTGAAACCTCCTAAATGCTTGTATCAAATGCCTTACTAAAAGCCAGTTGATCTGTCTTTGCAATCTCCTCAAATTATTTGTAACTGTCAACAAATGAAGTACCTTTGCTCACTGAGTTTTATTTTTTCCTCAGTCTGCTAGCAAATCCCTGGTGCTCTGCCACTAATCTGAGTGATATCACTTACCAAAACTGGAGCAAGTCCATTATCTGATTCCCTTGCTGACCTGTACAGCAAATTATCTGTACTTCCACTATGCTGCAGTAAGCTCACATTTCACAAATATTTTCTTACTTGTTTTCATCAGCTACTGCATGAGATCCTTATTGATTTTCAACCATCCCTCATTTCGAGTACTTTTTAAATAGATTTCCACCATTTCAGTCTTATCAATCTCAATTCAGTGTTCCTGTATTAATAGGATTTTCATATTCCTTTCCCTCCCCAGGCACATTTATGAAAGCTCTTCTTTCCTCAGCCCTCTGGTTGTTAATTTATTGTTGTGGGTGCCCTTAGCTTGTTCTCTGAGGCTCAAATCCACTCAGCTGATTATTTGCAGTCCATCTTCCCTCATTCAGTGTAAGGCTACTCTGCCACTTGTTGCTGCACATTGTGAAACTACAGCGCATGGGGCTACTGTGATCTTTCATTTTTAAGACCTAATTGTTTATAATGCTTTCTGAGGTTCCCAGGTTTCTTTTCTTTTCCTTCTTAGATGCTACATCACATGTTGAGACCTGCCAATGCTGCTAGTATGTGAGGGAAAAGGGCAGAGAAAATTCCATTTGTTAGATGCTGGGTTGCTTCCTCAGCTGGGGCAGCAGAGAGTTTTTCTCCTGCATACAGCCAGCCTCAAGTGCTGCTGTCTGGGGATTAATCCAGGATATCTTGAAAACCAAAACTTCATTCTTCAAATTAGTTGTTTGCACCACACTGCAGGAATTTCAGTGACTCATAAATCCTGTTATTTCAAAGTAAGGGAAGTACTTGAAAATATCACATGGAGCTTGAATGTTCCAGCCTATTTCACAAACCAAGATTTTCAGCTAATCAGGGGACGTTACACATCTTTGCTTGGACACCCACCTCATGTTTCCTGTTCTAAATCAAAATACAGTAAGTGACATCTGTGAGTTTGCTGCCACCCTATATATGTTTTCATATGCCAGACCATGATATTATCACTTTCTGGGGAGCAGCCATATACCAAACAAACAAACAAACAAACAAACAAACACAGTTGCAAAAAGGAGAAGTTTAAAAATGAAAGAATTGTAGCTAATAGAAGGTATTATTTAGCCTCCTCTGTGCTAACTTTGATAAAAAGTATACCAAAAGCAGAAAAGGAAGAACAGAAAAAAAAAAGAAAAAAGAAACACAGAGAAAATATTGGGATAGATTTCTTTGGTCTAATAAATTGTTGCCTAATTTCTGCAGTTTAGTGAGCCCCCTAGAGTAATATTATTCCCTTCTCTTCTGTTCTATCCTTATCCCTACTTCTGCAGCCAAACATGCAGCTTGCCTTTTGCCAGGTAAGTCACATCACACTGCTCCCTGCCATCTTTTCAGAAGCCCATTTGTGAAAACACCGAATCCTAGTACCTCTGTAACAGTAATTTTTTAAAAAAATTAAAGGTGAGGAGATGATTTTAAAAACAATGTTTGATCAAACTTTTTTATTTTTTGTCATCAGAATTAGGAGTACCTCACCTAATCTTTGTTTATTAATGACAATATGACCTAACACTTAAAAATTCCTTTCTTCCTCCAGGTCTCCATGTGTTAGAAGGATGCTTGAACATCTAGCCAATACTGTTTGGGTGTGTGCAGGAGAATATCCAGATTTTTATGGCCTTACAATTTTATTGTTTTTTAAAGCAAAATACTTCCATTTAAAACAGCACACGCTTGCTTTTAAGCCTGAAAAGCTCCTAGAGCAGTTTAACAGCAATAGGCTGCTGAGATATGCAACTCCTGCAATATCTGCTACACCTGCACTGAGCACACACTGAGGAACCTGGATCTCCATGGAGGCTGCAGTGTCTGCCCCCAGCCTGCCATTCTAGATGCTGTTCCAGTCATTCCCACTCTTTTAGCAAGCCAGTCTGATGGACCTGTGGCAGGACACACAACACAGGTGAAGTTTTATGTAGAAATGTTATCTACAAGTGTTAAAGAAACCACTGATTTAGTTATGTGTATCCTGAAGTAAACTTTTGCTTTCCTCTTAAAGATGAGGTCTGGTAATTATAGACTACTAAGGGGAGGGCCTGGTCAAGAGCAAATGTTCTCCTTCCCTGAGTCCAGGATATCCTCTGGAAGACTCCTGACTCCTGCTTTAGAGTATCTTGGCAACAAAACTGATCCCTTAACATCATGACTTCAGCAGAAGTAACATTAGTATATGCACCCATCAAGTGACAACAAAATGCCATCATTCACCATTGTTCCTTTCATCAGAAAGGCAGTTTTGCTTCTACTTGCAAAGTTTCATCTAAGAGGCACCAAAATAACAACCCATAAGCTCCTTCTGCAGGATGAATGCTTTCAGGGCTGCATATGACAATCCTGCAGCCTTGGTGACATCAAGGAATACTACTAGCAACAGCTGAGTTGTGTCAACTGGCACAGGAACTGGCTCCCAGGGGACAGAAAAGTGTAGTGTGGCACAGACCACACAGAGCCATCCCTCTCTCTCGACACACAGCCCTCCAACACTGCACAAACAATTCAAAGAGGTGTAAGAAAAGGGTGTCCAATAACAAGCGCTGTAACTGCATGTGTCTTCCTAGGGTTCCATTCACAGTAGGCTGTGAATACTTGAATGAAGTACTGTTTCTTTTGACAGAACCTTTTTCTAAACAGTGTTTCCCCAGAATTTCACAGGACAACAAATAGAAAGAAATACTCCATTTTATTTTCAACCGTTCATTTCTCAGGTGTAAAAAGCCTGTCCCAAAATAACCAATAAACTATAAAATACAAAGTCCACATGTTTATACTTGTAATTTTATTCCTGCAGGAGACTTGAGAAATGAAACAAACGTTAAAAGTGACATTTTATTTCATTTCAAAACATATTACTTCTGAATAAACTTAAAAGGTCAAAAGCATTTAAAAGTTCTACTGGTGGTGGCTTCAGAGGAATCTTTCCAATTGTGAACTCCTTTGCTTCAAACTGTTGCCACTCTTCCGCTGACAGTTCGCTCTTGGGAGTGAACAACTTGTCTGAGGCAGGGCTGGCGTTGGTGGCTGCAGCAGACGCTGAGGTGACAGGATGGGCAGTGGCACTGCCGCCCTGCCCAAATAAAGCTCCGCTCGAGGGCGAGCCAGAAGGGGCTACGGTGGCACCAAAGGCTCCAAAGGCTGCTGCAGGGCTGCTTGCAGAGCTCCCAGCAGAAGCACTGCCAAAGCCTGAGAAGCCAGAAGTCCCAAAGGCACCGGCTGTGGCAGCTGCTTTGAAGGAGAAGGAGGCTGCGGAGGGAGCGGCCGGGCTGCCAAAGCCGACGGACTGGGCTGTGCTGGGAGAGGATGCTGTCCCAAATGCAGGAGGATTTGCAGCAGCAGAAGAGCTCCCAGCAGCAGGGCTGCTCCCAGAAGATGCTGGACTGATGAGGCTGGAACTGGCTTTAAAGGAGAAATTGCTGGCACTGGTGCTGCTGCTGCTCACAGGAAAGCCTGCAAGCAGAGAATTGACAAAAAATATTAGAATTGGTACCCCAGGGATACTAAACAACCACTAAATTTCAAAGATGCAGCAGCAGCAGCAAACTACAGAAAATGTGTAAATGTTTTGGCTCTTAGCATGGGAACTTACTTGACAGCCCAAAGCCTGAGGTTTGCTGTCCTCCCATTCCAAAGGCAGGTGCTGCTTGAGTGCCTGTGGCCTTGAAAGCAGAGACCTGAAAAAATTCCAGAGACATACATGAAAACTAGATTCCAAAATAGGGAATTCTCTCTCAGTAGCTAGTTGAAACAGACCGAGTGCTGCCCAGTCCTACTGAACCCAGCTCCAACCATGCTCAACAGTGATCACTCCTCACAACTGCCTGTTCTTGCAGTGCTCTAAGGCCATACCTGCTCTTCTCTGTAAAACCCTCCAGAAATGCAAACCTGTAACAACTGATCGATTTTTGCCTGTCAGTCCATGACTTGATCCCTTCTGGGAGCTCTCATTCTCACCTCTTACCATTCCAGGTTGTGCTCTGTGACTGTATTTAGGGCACAGCTTTGACTCACTCTCTTCTCTGTCCTCAGCACATCTGTGTCTGTCACTGTCTCCTGTGGTAAAGCCCAAATCCTGCTTGTCCACCCTCAGCACTGAAGAGATCAAGGGCTGGGATCACATCACCCAACCTTCCCTGCACTTCATGCAGCCTGCACTCAAAGAGAGCCACTTCCTCTGCCTCCCTGATTATTTCATGTGGGCTTGAACTCAGGCATTTGCTTCTGCAAACCCATCTCCATTCACAAGTGTTTGTCACCTTCCCAGCACCAATGACTCTTTCTGTCTTCAAATGGTATCCAAAGGCTTCTCTCCCACCTATCCCTCAATTCTGACATTGGCCAAATGCTCCATTTATCCTAAGGTGTCTGGAGGGGAATTCTGGTCCAGTCTGCTGATCCTCTCTTGGAAAAGTCAACATCAGCACATGGGAAAAAAAGGCGTGGTGGGGATTGGCCTCTTCCTGGTCATGTACACAGCCAGATGCCAAACTGAAGCTCTGGTTGTTTGCATGGGGCTTGCAATGAGAGTATTCCAAAGCTGGGATCCAGCTGCTGCCTTGCTACCATGGAACAATCCCTATGCATGATTTTCCCCAGTTAACTGAAGGGTTTTATAATAGCACCTGGGATTCACTGATTTCTGGAGTCCTGAGAATATGCCCAGGTTGCACATCACAATTGCCACATCTCAGAAATCTCTTTTTAGCCACAATAAACATCTGTGTAAGTTACTTTATTAAAAATGACATTGGGCACAGAGACATGATGCCTTTTGTGAATACTTACCAAAGATGCTTTTGTGGATGCATTTAAACCTTTCAACTGAAGTAGCCGATTTTTCCATTGTAGTGCTAACGTTTGAACAGCATCTATCTGAAAAGGGGGAAATAAAAGCATGGTTTTATTATTTAAGACTTAAAAACAAAAGTGTCATCTGGCAACTGAAGGGAGAAAAGATATCTAGAATTAGAAAAGAAATTTAAGTAACCCAATAAGATATTTTCTTTCCTGAAACTTCAACGTGAGGAGCTGATGTCTTTGTTTTTAACAGAGAATTCCTTTAAACTCTCTTACTATTGTCCTTAAACCAACCCTTTTACTTTACATAGGAGTAACATTCAGACAAGTTCTAGGACTTTTCAAATCCAAGTTCTATTTTTTTCTGAATTAGATGCTGGGGGGGGGGGGAAATGAAACAAAACAAGATATGTAAGTTTTATATATATGAGAACAGACTCTACAATTTGGCCTTTCCACTTATGCACTCACTCACTAGGCTGAAGTCCTAAGATTTACCTTAGCTTCTTCCACATTTTTGGAAAAAAACCCACCTAATTTCAAACCACTGTAACTCAGAACAGTTCCATTGTATCATCCTAAAATAGTCACTTTTGATGAAATTACCTTCCCTAATTTAAATCAACCCCCTGAGTGTGATCCATCAGACAACTGCACAGAACAGTGCAGTAATAAATGGTATCTGTGTCTTGATAACTGTGATTTACTACTAAGCAAAAACCTAAAAAGTCTTCAAACAACCTTTCAGGAATTCCAAATGTGTACTTCCTACATTTATACTTAAGTTTAGCAACACACCTAATTTGATGCCTGGCCTAATTGAATTTTCTCTAAAACCTAGACAAGTAAAACACCTAGTGTCACAAATGCCTGCAAAAATTGAGTGAGTAATCTTTTCTGTAGACAAATTCCTTCATTTTTCAAAAGAGTCTTGTACCACAAACATCAATAATTCTTTTGTGTCTAGTCACATGTTGGAAGATCATGTTGCTTGGTATCTGCTCCTGTACAACAAACTGGAAAATTCAGATTTTGACCCAGTTTAAGAACAGAAACATGGAAAAGACATGCTGTACTTAAACATCTTGTAAGACAACTGTTTCATACAGTTATCATCTATACACTGAGAGTTAGAAAAACTTGCATTTACGGCTTTGATGAGATCACTATGTATTTATTTATTTAAATAGCCACAGAGAGCAGATTGTTTATTATTTGTTGTTTATTATTATTTTAATTGAAAATTTTAAAAAATATGGGTCTCTTGTCTCTAAAAATGTGATTCTGGTAAATCTAAACCTATGAAGCAAGAATGGTGACAAGAGCAATTCCTTCTGTAACACAGAACCCAGAATAGGAAAGAGTGCAATGTAGTTTGAATTAATTTGAATTACTTGCATCTGTCCAACAGCCTAATTTCTTTCCTGGCACAACAATAAACTGTTAGCTTCCTTGGTATTGACAGGACTACAAGGGAGGAATGATATATACACACTGCGAGATGTTTTATATAAAAACATATGCCTTACTTCCAAATGAGTATATACATATCTGTTTCTAGAAAATAAGTAGCTGCTATTTTCATCATTAATTCCCTGCAACAAAGGTATGTAAAAGAACAAGGCCAAGTTCTATTTAAAGCACCAAATAACCACCTATAACAATCAAACTGCCTAATAGTGTATAAGGCATTAAACTTTTGAGACAGGATTCAAGTAACTTCTACAAATAACACACAGGAGCAGGGACAAGATTCAGTCAAGGAGTGTCTATTATTGCATTCACTTTGATGCACAGGAATTGAAAAATATTTTGACATTCTGATAATTTCCTAGAGTTGGAGATAAATGAATCAGGAGTTGCCACCTGAAGAACAGCAACAAGTCCTGTCCAAAGAGAGTCCACACCAGCCAACATTTGATAAATACTTACATAATTCCCAACTATATTGTTTGCTCTGCTGTCATAATACTCCACACGCAGCTCTTCTGGTGAGACATCTGAAAAGCCTGCAAGGACAGGAAGAGTCAAAAACCTACAAGAAAAGAGACTGATACTTCCAACTGCCCTCTACAGTTATGAGGACATGGACCTTGATACATTGTCTCTCTTAAGAGAGTTAGAGACAAAAAAAACATCCATTAAAGAGTGTCAGAGGTGTGAACGTCCAAACTGAATCTTCCCTCCACTAATATTACTTTCTGTTGTATGACAAGGCAAATCATCACCTTGCAAATGGTTGCTCAGAGGTACAACAATGTTGCAAGTCACAGAAACATCCTCAACAGCAGCAACACACAACACTGAAAACGTACCTACCTGAGACATTCGGCTTTTCTTTCATTGGTGAGTAACATGAAAATATCCATTGTCCAGAAGATTGCCAAATTTCCATGTCTTTCACTACACACTCACTAACAAAAAAACCAAAATCACAGATGAAGGTGAAATTGCATGGTCAAACCAAAAATGCCAGTAACAACCAATTCAAACAATTGGTCAGAGCTGAAAACCTGCTACCATGAAAATCAAGTGTTTTCTTAATGTAATCTTAAAAAAAAAGTAGTGGAAAGTGTTTCCAAAGCCTTGCTTCTTTGGGAAATCACACTGCTGCTTCTCAGTACCTGCCTGCAGCTGCTGGTCACTTGTAGCTGACTGTAACATTCACCGCTATGAAACCAATAGTTCTGCTGTTGGCAGAAAGATTTGTTGTCTTAAGTGACAAAAAACAAAGTAAAATAATTCATTTGTATAAGGGGCTTTGATTTCTTATTTTCAAGCACTGAAATCTGTTTCCTTGCTTATCTTCCTGATCACAACTTAAATACCACACCATATTACTAATATCACAGTTGACTGTCTGCCCAGCCCAGGTGCCAAACAAGGATCACTTCCTCCCCATGCCAGCATCATTCCAGAGACCCAAATGAAGTGATGCTCTCTCTGGTTCTTCCCACATCCCAGCTTTCTCCCCACGATCCTGTCCTCTGCATTATCTGTAGGAATTCAGTGAGCTTTCAACCTGCTCATTCTAAATGCTTCCAGTAAGACAGGACTGTAACTTACAGAAGTCTCTCCTCTTCATCTTTAGAGCCATCAGCAACACTCTGACTGCTGGCTAAGGCAGAGAACCTGTTCTGTGAAAAGTCTGCATTTCTGCTGCTACCTCCTGACGATCCAAAGTCAGAGGAGCCAAAGAATCCTCTTCCGTGATCTCTGCTGCCACCCCACGTATCAGACTTGAAGGAAGATGGCTGGATAACGTTGCTGTATCTCTGGTTAGAGGCACCCCATCCTCCTCCTCTTCCGCTAGTACCTGCCAATTAAAACAAACAAATCAAACAAAAAAGCAAACAAATTTTTAATCATTAAGATATGAATCAATATCAAAGAAAAAAGTAAGTATTTAACTGTAACTAGTCTTAGAGTGGCAATAAAATGTTTGAAATTAAAACATAGTTTTTTCCTAGTAACTTAACCTCATATTAAGTCAGCTTAACTAGTGAGTTACCCAGGATAGTTCTCAAGTCCTGCTTCTCAAACAGAACAGTTTGGGTTGGAAGGTGCCTTTAAAAGTCATCTAGTTCCATCGCCCCCGTGCCTTAATGAGAGAGACACCTTCAACTACATCACTGTGCCAACAACTCGTGGCACTAAAGACACTGGCTCAGTTTTGCTTAGGTTGTTTCATGAAGTAACTACCCCAGGAGAAAAAGACTGAATTGAATGCACTGTAAGTTTATGTTAGGGGCTCCTGCCTCTGTAGCTCCAGCAGGGGCTCTGCTCCAGCACAGGGAGCTCCTGAGTTTCATTTTGATACCTCGGACACACCTGTGTGTGTCGTTACAGGCAAACCCCGACCGTCCTTCCAGCAGGAATAAGGACAACTGCCTGCAGAGAGTTCCTGCCATGCCATCACTGCAGCCCCCAGCTCTCTGTCATGCCCCTTTCCTTCCCAAAGCTCCCACACACCCAGAGCAGATGGGAATGGAAACAGCCTTCACTGGGTACAGCTGCTGGAAACTTGCTCGCTGCTCATGAGAACAGTTTTCCAAGCTGTTTTCCTACTGCCTTGCGGCACATCCCGCAGCCACAGAATCACAAGATCAATTAAATCAGAAAAGAACTCTGAGACCATCGAGTTCAACCAAACATCACCTTGACCAAACAGACCTCTGACCAAACAGCACCGTGTCAACAAGACCATGGCACAAGTGCCACATCCAGTCCTTCCTTAAGCACCTCCAGGGACAGTGACTGCACCACCTCCCTGGGCAGTCCATTCCAATGTTCGGTCACCCTTTCTGTGACTGCCCAACCAACCCTCCCGTGGTGCAGCTCACGGCTGTGTCTCCTGGTGTGCTGGGAGAAGGGACCGACCTCCCCCTGCCCACAGCCTCCTGTCAGGCGCTTGTAGAAAGCGATAAGTCGCCCCCAAGTCTCCTTTTCTCCAGGCTAAACACCCCCAGCACCCTCGGCCGCTCCTGACAGGACCTGTGCTCCAGACCCTCCGTCAGAGCTCAGCTCGGCGAGTGCGGAGCCAAAGGCTGCTGCCGACACCCGCCAGGCCCGCTCTGCTCGGAGCAGCGCCCGGGGCGGGCAGCGCCGCGTCCCCCCGCCCACCCGTCCCGTCCCGTCCCGGCGCGGAGCAGAGCGGGTACCGTGGGCCGGGGGCGGCCCGGGGCGGCCGGCGGCGCCGCGGGGGTGCTCGTTCCAGCAGCGCTCCCCGAAGCGGCAGTAGCCGCGCAGGAAGAACTGGCAGACGCCCATGGCCGCCCCGCCGTCGCGCGGCTCTGACGCGCCGGGCGGGCGCCGGGCGGGCCCGCGGGTGGGGCCGGGCCGGGCTCGGCCCCGAGCAGGGCCGGCGGGAGGCGGGAATAGGCCGGCGCATACATCCCGTCAGAGCTGGGGATAGCGCTGTAACCAGCTGCTGGTAAAACCAAATGCGGATTTGATTTGTGCTGCGCAAACCTGCAGGCGCGGACACGGTAAAATAGCCGCCCCTCGGCTGTGACGGGTCCTGTCTCACATAAGCTCCACACAGCCTGCGCGGTAAAGCGCTTCTGTGCTGTATCGCTGTATCTTTACGGGTAGACCAAGGGGTGTATAGCCCACGGCTACAGAATCAGCAGGGTCGGAAGAGACCTTTAGGATCACCCAGTCCAACCACCAACCTATCCCTACCACTGCAATCCACTAAACCACATCACCCGGCAGATCCAGGCACCGCTTAAACACCCCCAGGGATGGTGATGTTGTCTGCAAAAATTGGATTAATTACCCAGTGAGAAGCCAATAATTACACATTTGAAAGACTTTATTTCACAGTTGCACAAGCCCGGGTGCTAGATGGTACTCCACAAATCAAGCACACCAACTATCAAAACTTTTTCTATTTATACATTTTAGCAAACAAAGGAATTAGCCTTCATTAGCTACAAGTTACACAGCTCTCTTACTAATTCGTATTCTATCTTCTATTGGTTAATTGTTCTCTCACTTCTCATGTCAATTAGTCCTCATGGTCAGTCTTTTTCTTCTTGTGGGCCCATGGGTTTCTTGGGTTGGTGGTCCATGAGCTGCTGGTTACAGATCCCCCTGCTGGAATTACCTTTTACCCAGCCAGAGCTGGTTTCAGCACAGTTGCTGAGTTGTTTTTATTCTTTTCTTCCTTATCTTGAGGGTTCGGACAAATATTCTTGTGGCATGTAAATTCTGCATTCTTTGTGTCCATTATCACTGGTAACTCCTTCTTCCCAAGCTTTGTCAACCTCACCCAGGGCTGAAATCACTGAAGCATGTCCAGCCCTGAACCCTAACAAGGCAATTCTACCTACAAATAATTTGTTTTTCTAACACATGAGCACATTTAGAGCTTGCCAGCTGCTATCTCTTTCAGGGATTAAAACTATCTTCTTGTTGATTAGGTTTGAAAGTATATAAAGATCAGGCATTAAACAACATCCTTTCTTAGGAAAATCGTACTACATATTGCAACAGTGACTCCACCACCTCCCTGGGCAACCTATTCCAATGTCTGACCACCCTAACAGTGAAAAACTTTTTTCTAATATCTAACCTGAATCTTCCTGTCTTAGGTTAAGGCCATATTCTGTAGTCCTCTCACTGTAGGTACAGCATAGCTCGGAGATGTTGAGCTGTTGCTGTCTGAAGTGTATAAAAGTGGCTGGCTGGCACACAGAGGCTGTGCTACATTTAGGGATTCACTGCCCATGTGCACAGCCATGTAACAAAGATCTCTGTACATCAGGCATGGCATCACCAGCCAGGCAAGGGAGGGATTGTCCCGCTTCGCTCTGTGCTGGGGTGGCTTCATCTCAAATCCTGGGGCAGTTTTGAGCACCTCAGGAGAAGAATGATATAAAGCTGATAGAGAGCATCCAAAGGAGGGCAGTGAAGATCAAGAAGGGCTGAGGGGAAACTGTATGAGGACCAGCTGAGGGCACTTGGTTTGTTCAGCCTGGAGAAGATGAGTTGCAGTCTACAACTTCTCAGGCAGTAGTGGGGCAGGCACTGACCTCTTCTCACCACTGACCAGTGACAGGACCTGAGGGAATGGCCTGAAGTTGCGTCAGGGAAGGTTTAGGTGGGGTATTAGAAAAAGGTTCTTCACCTGGAGGCTGGTTGGGTGCTAAGAAAGCTCCCCAGGGAAATCATCACAGCACCAACCTGGGTGTGACTCTTGGGGATGGTCCTATGCAAGGCCAGGAGTTTGACTCGATGATCCTTGTGGGTCACTTCCAAGTCAGGATATTCTATGAACTCTACTCTGCATGCAAATCTGCTTCTTGCACCCAGTGGAATCCATACTTGGGAGTTCTGGGTGTCCAGGTGGGATGGCCAAAAGCCTTGACTAGACCATCTTGCTTCCTCTGGCAATGGAGAATTGGATGAGACAGAACTGCAGCATGTACTGACCAGCTGATCATGGACTCCATCAAATCCTCTCCAGTCTCAAGGTGCAATGCTGCAGAGAGACTCAAGTAAGTGCAAAAAGGGGAATAGAATTCTTGGATCAGTAGGTACACCAGTGTTCCTCTTTCAAATGGTGTATATTTATCAGTGTAACTAGTCAGGGGGACTGGGGTTGTGTAACTACTGAAGGTCTGGACCTAAGGGTAAAGGAATTGCATAACCTGAATGTTATTAAATTAAATGATGGGAACATGCCAATGCCAAATTCTTCCCCATAGGATCTAGGATGCATCCCCAAAAGCTGGAATGTGTTTAGAGGAGATCCAGTGACTAAAGATAAATGAAGAGATATTGTCATCATGAGTGGCCACTTTATAAATTGCAGTATTGGGAAAATGTGTCACTGCACATTAATATTATTTTACAGTGGATGTTGGAAAAGGGGATGAGGTTTTATGTGCAAATGTTACTTCCCTTCATTCCACACCCCTAAAACAGCAGGGTGGAGATGGATAAAGAGGATACAGCTCAAAATATAGAGCACAGACAAGCAGTGGGGTCAGAGCATCAGCCATTTTTTTTCTGGACATGTTCCTTGTACTACTTTTGATTTTTTGAATTGGAAATGATCTGTTGGTTCATAATGAGAGAATCCTGAAGGAATGTATCAGCTTTTGGAAACTATCATGCTGACTCATAGCCCTAATTGGTGAGATATGTAGGTTATATTGAACCCCTTTTTAATGTGGATGAGAAGAGAATGGTATGAGAGAAGTCAAAAGGATAGGCAGGGGTTTTGGGCTCTGAAATGGCCCCTCCTTCTGACCTGAATCCATGCGCCATTTGTGGACAGGAAGGGTCAACTTAAAGATGTAAACATTAGGATGCTGGAAGATTTTGATAATTAGTGAAGGGGACTGGAGGAAATTATACAGGCATCCCTCACAGATCATCTAGTTTCAGTAAAGTTGGGGAACAAAACAACAGATTATTGACCGACAGCAAAGGCACACATTCAATAATAACTATCAGTAAGGGCTCACCACAAAATTTACAATATCAATTGTTAGGGCAATGGGGAAAAAAGCTTTTGTGGCCAGTCCTACATCCCACTGACTGTACATTTGGAGATAACACATTGATACAAGAGTAGGTTTTAAATATCTGACTGAAACATTCTTTCTTTTGACACCATATTTTTCATATAGTCTTTGTACAGAATTTCACAGGACAGCATATAGAAGGAAATGTTCTATTTTAGTTTCAACAGTTCATCTTTCAGATGTAAGAAGTCCATCCCAATACAAGGTTCAAAAGTTTATACTTGTGCATTTGTTTCTGCAGAAGAGAACTGAGAAAGGAAATAAAAATTAACAACATTTCAGAATAAACTGAAAAGGTCAAAAGCATTTAAAAGTTCTACTGGTGGTGGCTTCAGAGGAATCTTTCCAATTGTGAACTCCTTTGCTTCAAACTGTTGCCACTCTTCCGCTGACAGTTCGCTCTTGGGAGTGAACAACTTGTCTGAGGCAGGGCTGGCGTTGGTGGCTGCAGCAGACGCTGAGGTGACAGGATGGGCAGTGGCACTGCCGCCCTGCCCAAATAAAGCTCCGCTCGAGGGCGAGCCAGAAGGGGCTACGGTGGCACCAAAGGCTCCAAAGGCTGCTGCAGGGCTGCTTGCAGAGCTCCCAGCAGAAGCACTGCCAAAGCCTGAGAAGCCAGAAGTCCCAAAGGCACCGGCTGTGGCAGCTGCTTTGAAGGAGAAGGAGGCTGCGGAGGGAGCGGCCGGGCTGCCAAAGCCGACGGACTGGGCTGTGCTGGGAGAGGATGCTGTCCCAAATGCAGGAGGATTTGCAGCAGCAGAAGAGCTCCCAGCAGCAGGGCTGCTCCCAGAAGATGCTGGACTGATGAGGCTGGAACTGGCTTTAAAGGAGAAATTGCTGGCACTGGTGCTGCTGCTGCTGCTGCTCACAGGAAAGCCTGCAAGCAGAGAATTGACAAAAAATATTAGAATTGGTACCCCAGGGATACTAAACAACCACTAAATTTCAAAGATGCAGCAGCAGCAGCAAACTACAGAAAATGTGTAAATGTTTTGGCTCTTAGCATGGGAACTTACTTGACAGCCCAAAGCCTGAGGTTTGCTGTCCTCCCATTCCAAAGGCAGGTGCTGCTTGAGTGCCTGTGGCCTTGAAAGCAGAGACCTGAAAAAATTCCAGAGACATACATGAAAACTAGATTCCTGTTCTTGCAGTGCTCTAAGTGCTCTAAGACCATACCTGCTCTTCTCTGTAAAACCCTCCAGAAATGCAAACCTGTAACAACTGATCGATTTTTGCCTGTCAGTCCATGACTTGATCCCTTCTGGGAGCTCTCATTCTCACCTCTTACCATTCCAGGTTGTGCTCTGTGACTGTATTTAGGGCACAGCTTTGACTCACTCTCTTCTCTGTCCTCAGCACATCTGTGTCTGTCACTGTCTCCTGTGGTAAAGCCCAAATCCTGCTTGTCCACCCTCAGCACTGAAGAGATCAAGGGCTGGGATCACATCACCCAACCTTCCCTGCACTTCATGCAGCCTGCACTCAAAGAGAGCCACTTCCTCTGCCTCCCTGATTATTTCATGTGGGCTTGAACTCAGGCATTTGCTTCTGCAAACCCATCTCCATTCACAAGTGTTTGTCACCTTCCCAGCACCAATGACTCTTTCTGTCTTCAAATGGTATCCAAAGGCTTCTCTCCCACCTATCCCTCAATTCTGACATTGGCCAAATGCTCCATTTATCCTAAGGTGTCTGGAGGGGAATTCTGGTCCAGTCTGCTGATCCTCTCTTGGAAAAGTCAACATCAGCACATGGGAAAAAAAGGCGTGGTGGGGATTGGCCTCTTCCTGGTCATGTACACAGCCAGATGTCATGGGGCTTGCCATGAGAGTATTCCAAAGCTGGGATCCAGCTGCTGCCTTGCTACCATGGAACAATCCCTATGCATGATTTTCCCCAGTTAACTGAAGGGTTTTATAATAGCACCTGGGATTCACTGATTTCTGGAGTCCTGAGAATACGCCCAGGTTGCACATCACAATTGCCACACCTCAGAAATCTCTTTTTAGCCATAATAAACATCTGTGTAAATTATTTCATTAAAAATGACATCAAGCACAGATACGTTGCCATTTGTGAACACCTACCAATGCTGCTTTGGCTACTGCATTTAAAGCTTTCCACTGTATCAGCCAATTTTCCCACTGTTCTGCTAACAGTTCAACAGCATCTATCTGAAAAGAGAGAGAAATAAAGTGCATATTTTTATTACTGGGGAAGGCTTTAAAAAATAAAAAAAAAGAAAAGTGGTGTGTCAACAAAAATATTTGGAATCAGAAAAGAAACTTCACTAATCCAACAGAGGAATTTTGCTTTCCTTCCATTTCTAGGGGAAAAGATGAACTTTTTGTTATTAATACAGGATTCATTTAAATACTCTTACTGTTGCCCTTATATCAAATTTTTATGTCTTTACATAAAGAGCAATATTACATTGGACATTCTGAGCCAGAGATCTCAGGCAAAAAGATGATGGTATGGTAGACCATATGGACCAGCTGCTTTTTTGGCATTCTCATTGGTGCACAGGAATTGAAGGATATTTTGGCATTCTGATCATCTCCTAGAGTTGGGAGATAAGTCAAGAGTTGCCACCTGAAGATTGGTAACAAGTCTTATCCCAAAGACTGTCCCCATAAGTTATCATTTTTAAACTGCTTACACATTTCTCAATTATAGTTTGCTGTCATAGTACTCCAGGTGCAGTTCTTCTGAAAGAAGACATCTGAAAAGCCTGCAAGGACAGGAAAAATCAAAAACTTCCAAGAAAACAGATTAATACTTCTAACCACCCTCCATAGTTACAAAGACTTGGTACATTGTCTTGTCCTGAAATAGTTACAGTGGGAGACACGAAGGATTCATTACAGAACTCCAGAGGCGTAAAACGCCCCAGATGAATTGGCAAACGCCGGCTCTTCGAGCACGAATAAAGATAGGCAAGCGCTGCCTTCGGCTCTCCGTTTAGTGCCTCGCCTTCCGAAGCTGCCCCACACCGAGGGCGGCGAGAATGGGAACAGCACGCAGCTGCTGCCGCCGCTCCCGGCAGCAGAGATGCCCGGGCCGCTTTCCCACGGCCCCGTGGCCCATCCCGCGGTCCTTCAGCCAGCGCACAATCCTGGGAGTGCCGAACCAGAGGCTGCCCCGACAGCCCCAGCCGAGACCCGCCCGGCCCGGCCCGCTCTGCTCCGGGGCTCCCGCCGGCAGCGGCCGCACGGAGCGGGCACCGGGGCAGGAGCGGGAGCCGCCCAACGTCCCGCCGCGCTCGGGCTCGGAGCGCCGGGGGTGCGGTGCCCGCAGAGCGAAGATGCCCCTCCCGGGGCCGGGCCCGAGCCCCGCAGAGCCGAAGGACGATCGCGCCCGCCCCGCGCTGCCGGGGACTATTCACCCCTGGCGACAACGGGGGCCGCGACTTTAAAAGCGGATGCAAAACAGATAAAAGAGCCTGTCCAGTCCAAAAAGCACACAGTTCCCTTCAGAATTCCAGTAGTGCGGAATCAAAGAGTGGAGACACCAGGGACATGTTTCGTGGCCAGGAGAAGTGAAAAGGCAAGGGTAAACAAAGAAAGTCGCACACCCTTCACTTACTGCTGAATAAAGAAGGGAGCTGCAGGAACCACAAAGGAGGCCGTGAGTGCATCTAGTCCTGTCTGTACAGGCAGAGTTGTCAGGATGAGGAAGGAAATGAGGATCAAGTCTACAAAGAAGTACTGACTTTGAAAAACCAGGATTTACTTAGGAGAAGCTGGAGGAACTTCAGAACTAAAACAGAATAAAAATCCGCAGCACAAGCGAGGTAGAGGCAGGCAAGCACCAAATTTTGAAGTTAACTCACTAGTCTCATAGAACCAGACCTGAAAAAATCAGCAAGTTAGAAGACAGGCGACAAAACTACAATGCAGCTATGAATAAACTAGCACAGGAGCAGGACAGATGTCATTTGTATAGTTTTCCAGAACTGGCAAGAAGCACACAATGTCGATGACACCCAAAGCTTGAGAGGCTGGACTTTGAGGCTGTGTGAAGAAATTTACCATCATGTGGGCTGGAAGCATTTACAGAGCTCTGTGCTTCTAAACGAGAGTTGAATAACCATGCGCAACTTCTGAAGACTTCTGTAAAGTATCTTTAATTACTTGGTTCATGCCATTTTAAAAACAGTCATTTTCAAGAAGAAAATCAATATATGTGTCGTATTGACTTTGCTTTTCTCATTCCTGTTCCCATGTTTGCTAATGGTTTGGCATCTACAATATGTACAGTCTGATGCCTGGGAAGATAGATTAAAAATTCTTTCCAAGTTTCCAACTTGCTAATTATAGTGCACAATTGTTGTCAACTTGCCCCACTATTCCCTACCTCAGTGTAATTAAAAAAAATAAAATCAAAAAAGTCTTTCTGTGAAGGCTCCACAAAATGCCAGACACCATCAGTGTTCCTCTAATTTTTATGTGTGGCCTCTCTAACCTTAAAAAATTGATAAGCAGTCATGCAAATGATGGAAGAAACTCACTGGAAGAGGGCAGCTATCATGATCTAGAGAGCTGTTGAAACATTGGGAATCTTTATTAGACAGCAGTCCCTGGTCTTTCCTGAGAAAATGTCTTCTTTTCATCCCAGTAAGATTTCTGCAGGTAGGTATGAAGGAGAAAAAATTGTTGTTCCTCTTCCTCATGAGTCAAGCTGTATTTACTCGCCTTCATTAAAGGAAGTGTCTCTGCAACTGGTCCTGGTAAAATTTAACCAGAATTTTTTTCTTTATCAAATGCTTTAGAGGCATTCTAGATATTTGGATTGGGTCTCTGTTTGACAAGGCCACACCTACAGTTCTTTTAAAGGAAGATGCCATGTGATATCACCTAGGTAAGTGGATTCTCAAAACACATCCCCATCTCTTTACAACAGACAAGAAAATGGGCATGACAAAAATCCACATTATACAATATGCTGTATATACAAATTAAAAGACTGCATCTCAATTTCTTCCTGTTACTAAATTTAACACGATTCAGTAAAACATGGAAGCAAAGCACCAAAACCATCTTTTCCCAAGTCCTTGAAGAATGCTTCGGCATCTCCTAGAGTCTTCAGATCTCCAGAGTTTCTTCATTTGCTCCACAAGTGTCTACCACACAGATTAAACAACTTGTCACTGGGAAAGCACGGACTTTGGAGTTGGCTGTCCACTTGTCTGTTTCAGTGTTATATTCAAGAATGTGCCCTAAGCGACCAACACCCTGAAAACCAGCCAGGACATAGACTATAGGTCCCACAGCAGCACACTTCACTGTTACACCTTTCCATGGCATTGGAGACACCATCTTCCATTCATTCATCTTGATATCATAATATTCTACATTATCAAGGCCACCTACAAAGCAAAGAGATAGACAACTGCTTATTATGTTGCACTGTATGGACTGCATGCAAACTTGTCTTTATTTTCAAGGTTTCAAAAATCCTACACTTAAAAAGGCAAACCTGATAAAACACCCCAGCTTCTAAACTAGCAGCTTATCCTTGTATAAATACAAAACCAGGGAAAAGTGAAAAGGAGATAGAAAGTAAGATGTATTCTCACAAATTCACACTAGATGGTTTCTATAGATTCAAACATGTTACTTCATGAACAGAAGAAGCTTCAGTGCTGAATTTCTGACGAATTTGGGGCTAGTGACTAAAACTCAGGAATTACCTGAAACTTCCCTACAGCAGTGGCATTTCATTCTAGAGGGCTCATGGGTACTTTTACCAAAACTGGCAATTTACTGATACAGGAGGTCTCTTGTCATGATGATACTAAAATCATTGAAGTGAAAAAGCCTAAGTTCCTTTGAAAAGGGCCAAAGGAACAAAAAGTTATTAGAGTATATTTTGTGACTAAGATTTGCTTATTCAGGAAATATGCTAGTAATTACACTTAACAATAGCTACAAACATGCTGCTGTCCCTATTTAACTCAGGTTTTACTTCCAGTACTCAATTATTAGATCTGAGAGATTAAAAAATCTATCACATTAACATATATGAGTTTTTAAACTCAGACATAACTCTTCCTCATTTTACTACAGTAAGAACAATTTTTAACACTTCTAAGAGGAGCATTCAGTGAATACACTTATATTTTGCAAGATGGCAGATTATGGATTGATAAAATGTTTGGGAATCAATCATGATGGAATAGTTCCAGTAGCCAATTAAAAATCAAGCTGTACTCTAAAACAGCATTTATCTGAAATCAAGAATTCCACTTACTGTAAATAGTGAGTTCAAAAACATCATAAACGAGAATTTTTCCATTTTGAAAATCATTTCAGAAACTCTGTGCAATTAAAATTCAATTCTTCTTGTAAAGTATTATTCTTCTAGTTTTAAAAGACAAGGAGACAGGCAGATCATAATTGACCTGGCCATGACAGCAAATGATATTTCAAAGCTAGAGCTGTCAAAAGAGGTCTCACATTTTCACCATTCTACAATATCACAGAATCACAGAATCACAGAATTTTCAAGACTGGAAGAGACCTATAAGATCATCTAGTCCAGCCGATGTTCTAACTGTTCAGCTAGATCATGGCAGCAAGTGCCACATCCAGTCTTTTTTTAAATTCTTCAAGGGATGATGCCTCTACCACCTCACTGGGTAAATGATTCCAGTTTCTGACCACTCTTTCTGTGAAGTATTTCCTTCTTACTTCTAACTTACATCTAGCTTGACGCAACTTGAGACTGTGTCCTCTTGTTCTATCCGCTGTCTATCAGAATAGATTTAAGTCTTTAGAGTAAAGTTCTAAAATAGTGGCTACACCTTTACCTGTCTCTCAAAAGAATGCTAAAATCATGAATAACTAAAAACCCCCCAAAATAAAAAAACAAACAAAATCTTCTCAGATGCCTGGCTTAGCCATATTAACTGCTTCAGAACTGGGCTACAGTAGGGGTGCATATCTGAACTTGACTATCACGAGTGCAAGAATTTGAAAAATAAGGTAACAATGAAGTGGGGAGGTGAAAGGAAGAAGTAACACTGATGTGACAAGAAGACATGTTTGATGGTGCTGTTCGAAGCTCTACAGCTGAACAGAGTGGAATGAATCCATTCCAAAACAGAAAAACAACCCCATGAAACTTTGTGTGACCAGATATAGAATTAATAGAATGAAAGTACCTAAACTGTTTTGTCCACCCACGGCAAATATTTTGTCCTTTACAAACACCAGCCCATGATTCTTTCTGGCTTCAATCATTGGACACAGTTCAGTCCACCTGGGAAAATAAATCAAACAAAAAAAGACAAATCTGATTCAGAGAAACTAAGTATAACCTATCATTAGGAAAATAAAATATGGAAGAAAGGTGCTTAAGAAAAAACATCTTTCAAGCAGAACTACAAAGAACTGATTTCTTAATGCTGACTCAGGGAAAATTCCTTACCAGAGTTTTTCCTGTAGTCATCTACACTTCAGTCATTTCCACAAGAGACTAAAGCCAACCTGACTTAAAACAACACTTACGTTTCTGTGGCTGGGTCATAAACTTCACAGGAACTCAGGACTCTTCCGGAAACATTGTTCCCCAGGCTGCCTCCACACACATAAATGAGCCCATTGGCCTCCACCATTCCATGGCTGCAACGCTGAGTCAGCATGCTGGGCTTCGTGTGCCAGCTCTCTGTTCTCGTGTCATAGCATTCAAATAAATACAGTGCAGAATTGCCTTAAAAAAATAGAAACCCACCAAAGTGGCATTAATCTTTATGGTTGTCTTTCAAGAGAAGAGTCTAACAGCAATCATCAAATTGATGCTTTGTTTGCTAGTGGAAAAGGGAAAGCTGCTTTCCTGCCTCCAAAAGTAGAACTAACCAGCTTTAAACTTGGGATTATTCAGAAAGCATATACTTGTAATTATTTTGATTCTTTTGTTCCAAAATATGCAAGTAAGTTTATAAAATTGCTATTTGTGTTTAAAAACAACATGAAAAAAGGTAAGTTTTTTTTTCTTGGAGGGAAATAAATCCTAAATAGAGATGTATATAAATTACCCATCCCATTGTCATCAGCTCATGCTACTCTTTCTACTTGGAAATATATTGAACTTTCAGATGTGAAGATGAAACCAGCTTTGTAAACTCACTATAGGTCCATGAGTCTTTTTCCTCTAAGCAATGTGACTTGTCCAATACCCAGAACACTTGCTGCCTTTGGACCTTGATATCTTATGTCATAACATACTCCTGGAATTATTAGCAACCAGAAAACAGCTACCTCTGCCCAATTTACTTTCTTCCTGAGGACTGGTAGATACTTATTGCCTGGAAGTGCAGGGTCTGTGTACTCTTCCCTCAAAAGCCAAGGAAACTCTTACTGAAATAAAAAGCAATTTTTCTGCTGAAGAGAGATGGGGGCTCAAAACTTGTGCTTAGGTAAGTGACCAAATCATAACCAAGGCAGGGAAGGCTGAATACAACTTTCTCAGAACAGAACCACATCCTTCTTCCCTTTGTTTGAAAAGGTATATTCACCTAAAATAGTTAAAAGTGCCTTTTATTGTGCCTGTTTTACCTTGGCTTTCTACTTCTAAAATTAAGCATGTCACACTAGCAGCACTTACTACCAGCTGAAGATTTGAACCTTCAACAGGATGCTATGTTTCCAGACCCAAAATGACTTCTATAAACACAATCCTATAAAGTGTGCATTTGTTCACTCCCACCCTGTCACTCTCAGTATCACCACAAACTGAATAGAGTGGGACATTTTTTTCTTTGATGTAAACAAACATTCTTATTGTTTTGAAGTTGCAGAAATTCCCATCCATGGAAAAATCCATCGGACCCGGTTTTTCTTTTTTTAACAGGCAGAAGCTTTCATTTTCAGTATAATGTTAAGTATTTCTCCTGCACTGAAACAAGAGTGAAAGCATCTGATATTTCAGCTTCCAAACTCTGCTAGTTGTTGCAAATAGAACAGGACTCCCATCAATTCAAGATGGGGAAAAGAGCCATGTTGTCTGTAATGGACTGATACAGTAATCCAACCTCTTCAATTGATGGAAAAAAAATGAAAATTTTAGATTTCTTTACAGCTGAACACACTGTAGCATTTGATCAGATTAATGCTTTCAACATAATTGCCTGCTTCAAATTCAAAAATACTAGATTCAGGAGACAGACCTTTCCAATTTCAGTATTCACAAAATTCTGAAGAAAAAGTACAGGCAAATTAAACTCCATTATTTATGTTTAGCTTTTACTACCCTGTCTTGATTAACATGGTTAATGGAAAGCAAAGTGGAATTGTGCAGTAATGTGAGGGTGTATTTGTAAGAAAACCGCTACATTAAACTTTAACTATAGTTGTATTAACTATTTATCATGCATTAGAAAATATACTGTACAATCAAAATTTTTTCCTGTTATTCCCCACAAATTGAAACATGGGAAACTGTAAAGATTCATGAGATGTAGTGTTCCAAGGTGCCCAATGAGGCCTTAGTTAAGCCTATTTCAAGTAATAGGAAAGGTGCTATTTCACATTCACCACACGAGGTGGCAGCTGGGCACTGCTTATTCTGCTGCTACATTAGACTTATTAACATATTTTAGAGGTCAGAAAACATGGCCTAAATGTTACAACCTCCATTAAGTGACTTATCAGTGTTAAGCACTGATCATGACAGTTTTTTCCCATGTTCACCTCCCTCTGCAGCAAGGCAGACCTCAAAAGGATCTTCCTTCTACGATTTTTCCCATTTGTTTTTATTCCCAAGAACACAGCTTTATTACTGTAACTATTTTTATGGCTATACCATGCCTGCATTTCAACCTTTGGGTTGTTGATGATGTGCCATGTTTAGACAAAATAAAATGTTCCTGCAACATCACAGCATAAGTCACCTTCTAGGCTTTTTGGAGAGAGAAAAAAATCCCAATGGTCTTCTTTTTTTTTACTTTACTATGCTGAAATGATCTAAAGGTATCATTTCTCCATTTGTGGAAGTAAGCCAACAGACAAACAAAACAACAGAAGATAACTTCTGTCATTTGACAAAAAAATTGGACAAATTCCTTGACCAGGACCAAGTACAATTTCACCACCAAAAGCAGTAATTATAAGAGATTTCTTTTCCACTTCCCCCCACGCCTGCCCCCTTCTTAAAAGAACCTCCTTAGGCCCAACATATGCTGCATAAAAGGAAGGCACATATGCTGCATAAAAGGAAGGCCATTGCCAAAATACAGCTATTCCGGTCACACATCCCAGAAAATTTTAAACTACAGTGAATCCTGTGGATTTATAGAAGAAAGATAAGAGTGGGACTCCCAAAATATATTTCATTGAATCACATCATCATAGAATGGTGTGGGTTGGAAGGAACCTTAAAAATCATCTATTTCCAATCCCCGTGCCATGGACAGGGACACTTCCACTAGATCAGGTTGCTCACAGCTCCATCAAATCTTGTCCCTAACTAACTCTTTAAGAGGTGCAGTGTACTCTTTACTAATGTAAATACTATTCATTTCAGTGAAACCATTTTCAAAACACAACACAAATGGTTGTTGGACGGGCAAAGGGGGATAAAATCCTAAATATGGGAAAATAAACTCATTAGGCTAACATGGCAACGTGCAGTTTCTTGTCAACAAAATCATGCAAAAAACCAGAAAATTTTCCAGCTATCTTTCTTTGTGCTTTTTTGTTTGTTTTAAAGATTTTTAGTGTCTTACCCACTTCTGAACCACCAGATGTATAAATTTTGCCCTCAGCAGCACAGGCTGCAAGGCTATCTCGAGGTGTTGGAGGTCCTAGCTTGGAATACCAGCTATCCTTCACCACATTGTAGCAGTCCATTCGCTTTATAGGGAAGAGCTGGGAACCACCCAAAATATAAACTACGTTGTCCCAGAAGACACAAGCTGCATCCCTGCGCTTTTCAAAGGGACATCGGATGTCTGTCCAGCTGTAATCCTGCATTACAAAGAACAAGTAATGTCTAATAGATTATAACACTTACCTGTACAGTGAGTGTTTTCAAACAGAGCTTTTCATAGAGATTTAGATATGGTCAGTTTTAAGTTCCTTTTCAAAACAAACATGAACACTGTTTATTGAAGAATACTCCTCAGGCGTACTCTTGAAAAATTCTCTTAGACAACAGACATAGTTAGATGCAATGAACCATGACATTAAGAAATTCTATTTCCACATTCCCTGTGTGCACCCAGTACAGCTTCCCTGAAAAACAGTTTTGGTGTTTTTTTCCAACACAATTGACCTCCAGTTGCTATAATGTTAGAAACAATGCATGTAACCAATAAAGTAGGATTGCATTTTCTTTTATAGCAATGGAAAAAGACATCTTACATATAGTAACATATTATGTCTAAAAAATAATAAAATACAGAGTGCACCAAACAAAGACAATGGAAAAAGGAGAAGATAATATCCAAATTGACAAGCAACTCAGTAAAAAAGCTCTGATACATACTTTATTACCATGACAACTAGAAGCTTATTTACAGAATTTACAAAACACAAATGTTCTATAGCTATCCACAGTTGATAGCATGAGAAATAGGGTAATGCTCCATCACAAATACTGGCAGTCATGATGCCTAGAAACTGATTTTGCATAGATTGGCAAAATCAGCAAGTATCAAATATGAGCAGTAATGCCCAAAGCCTTAAAAACACCAAACTCAACAACTGATGGCAGACCAGGATAGCATACAGCACAAGAAACACTTCTTGAGTAATAGCATCTCACATATTCCATGAGCATAGCTTGAATCCTATACTGAACAGGAAAGTATGGGACCTCAACTGTTATCTGTGCCACCTCAAGAAGGTCTTCCTCAACCTGCTGAATGACCTTCACTGTAATGGTTCACACAAGACGTTACATCATTACATTTTCTTAGCAAGGACATACTTCAAACACCTTGGTCAATGAGGAAGAACAGCGACTCCTACATGGGGGTTCAAAGAAAGAGAGGCAGAGCATGTTATAGTCCAGAACATCTTACAATCTTTTCTTGTAGCATCCCCCATATCAAGAAGAGCTGTCAGCTGCATGTGGCCTTTTATGGTGACAAACAGGTCCTGGGGCATCCTAGAAAGGAAAGCCATACTACAGCATGGCAAAATAAATAGCTGCATAAATCTTAAGAAAATGTCTCAGTGCATTGTGCAAGATCAAAATACTTTCTAGCTCAAACTTCTGGCAATTTTACAAAATATCCTGTTGTTTTCCTTTCCTGTTATAAAGGGCAGTGACCTGACCCACTTTTATGGCTTCTGTTCATGTATCCATTTCATCCATACCTTTATCAAATGAAAAGCCATAACTTGAGTATACTCAGCAGTATCCTCCTCTTTCAGCAGGAGGCAATTTAGGTCATCCTCTTGCAATGCTCTTCGAAGTTAGTCTGTACCACATAGAATTATTTCACTTTTTTAATTGAACACATTAAAGAATTATGCAGAAGTGTTGCTTTACGGCACAGTCAAGATCCACACAGCCCTGGGTAGTGCAAGTCTCCGTTCTCAGGGACTGAGTAGGGAAAGATGGACCAAGGTAAGTACATGGTGACTCTTTCCCTGCTGATCTGTTTTCATCAAGTTGCAATGCAGGACACCAGAGCCAAAAGCTATACCTTTTTCTCTGTCATCAATTTATTGAATCACTTATTAAAACTACCTGAACTCCTGAGAGCCTCAAGACCCTGTGACAAGAATGGCACACAAAATTACGGGCCCTGCAAAAAAGTACTTTTTTTGTGTAAGACTGTTCCTCATTTTCAATTGATTCCTCTTCCAAGTTTGTCATAAAAACCAACAGACAGGTCCACTATGGACAACCTCCCCATTAACAGCTTACTGACTACAGCTCTATGTCCTCCTAAAAGATATACTGGTTCCCTTGATCATCAAGAAATAGCATTGCCAGGCATCTGTTACTCTTTATTTGCCATTGTTGAATTTTGCACTGCTGAGAATTTAAAACTTCCAACCATTTCTGGCCACTAGAGATAGTAATTTCAAAAGAAGAAGCATATTGCTGACACAAAATCTCAATCATATATAAATTCTGTACTGAAAATTCATAAAACAAAACAACAAGTATTTTATTCCCAACCCAGGGATTTTTTTTTTAATTCTGTGAAAAATTCAACAAGAAAATGCTTCCCACAACTGTTAATAGAACATCTAGGATTTCTAGTAGTAATCTGAAATCATGTATGCCTACTGAAATTAGTGCCAGACTGCTCCACAAGTGTTATGCCCGTCTGCATCTATCCCGTTGCATCATTTTGCTTTCTTGATGAAGAACATGCATCAATAGAAATACCAGTCACAGTGCAACAAAGAGAGCAAATATTGTCTTAAAATAATACTGCTAACATTCTCAACAAATAAAACACAGTATCCAATCCAGTCTTATTTAAAGAACCCTTCCAATAACAAGGAAATGACTATCAGCATTAGAGACTAATTTTGTGTGCAAAGGAATCAGTGAAAATTTAAATTTTTGCACTAGTTTTATCATATAACAGCTATGGAAACTCATATTGCAACCAAGAAAATATTTTCAGGAAAAACATAACTTCTGTTTTGAATTGTTTATGTGACATGTAATAATTTAATTAAATTTCTGGTTTTGATTAATATCAGAAGTGAGGGACTAGGTCACTATTCAATCAGTTCAACAGACAAGCAAAATTTCAAATTTTCCCAAGGACCTAACCTTGCAAAAGTACATATACAAGCTTAATTCTCTGTTCTGTGACCCTCTCATCATCTTTAAATGAGACCAATTAAAGTGAGTTAAATGGTAATTCAGCAGCGGTTCTGGATCATTGGTTTGTTGCTTTTAATGAGCTATTGTCAGAGTTTAAAGATTAAAATCAAATACTCAAGCAAAACATCCAGAAAAGGACCTTTAAATAGCTTAAGAGTTGGAAATTAGGTAAAAGCTGTTCAACTAGACATAACAGGCTAGCTAAGAGTACCCAAGGAAACATATAAGCACTAGGAAAACATTGAAGGAACACATGCTTGTTAGAATAAAGATCTCCAATTACCCATTTTTAGTTTTCTTTCCCTGCCCCATTCTTCCCCCACTCCTTAGCCCACATGCAAGGCTGTAAGTTTTGATTAAGAGGCAATTCTTCAACATTTCTTCCAAACTCAGTTATTTTTTGGTGTTATTCCTGGACAAGCAGTCTATGAAAGGTAAAGCTCTTTTATCATATGCTTTATGTAGACCTTCACAGACACTACTCTTTACCTACAAAACAGATTTCTTTGCGAAAACCATGCAACTGCAAACCATGCAACTTGAAAAGTTACAAATGCCCTGATGAAAGGCTTCCCAAACTTAGATTTTGGAAAGGAGAGAATTATCTGCTCTGTACCCCTTACCTCCTTACCCCTAGCTGAAATGCTGCTTATCTTGAGTGTATGTATAAAGGAAAAAGGCAGTCATTAGTTAAGAATTTTGAATTCCCAATAGGAATACATATTAAGTGTCTCTCAAGCTAAGCCAGCAAATCTGGTGGGCTTGGGGATTTTACCCCCAGATTTGAGTGGTACTCAGAGATGGCTTGAATTTTATCTTACAAAAGGAATGTGAAAGAAAAGTTCAAAACACATCCCAAAGGCTCATTCATTCAAAATTAGATTTGATAGGGCACACTTTGAAGTTCACACAGCCCACAAAACTGCTTGAAATTTTAACAAGCATTTGATAAGCTGAATTAGAACCAAAATTTCTTCAACAAAATATTACTACATGCATGGGATCTCATAACTTAAGAGAGCCCTGATGCTTATGTGGCAAATTTGTTCTCTATTACTGTATGTGCTTGCCTGGTAAAATAGGGTATGGGTAATCCTTCTGTATACAGTTGATGTTTTTAGACCCTTTAATCTGCATAGCTGAGATCTACACCATTCCTGAGACTTGATTTTATTCAAGAAATATGGAAACAAATTTCAGGCAGAACTTGGTCTAAATTGATCATCCCTAAGTTTTTTTGTTGTAAAACCTCACTTTCTTCCACTTATGTAATATTTGGCTCCCCATTCTTCTCCTTATATATTTTTAAGAACAAACAAAATTGTGAACCATTAGAATTTAGAAGTGGTTGCACATTTATAATAAATGCACTAAAAAATCCCAATAAAAACTGGGTTCTACACTAACATACAAGCCAGTAAATTATTATATGCTAAAAAAACCTGCTTTGAGTAATCTCTAAACACCTATGTGCATGCACATGCATACAGACTTTCATATATTCCTAACCAACTGCATGATGCTTTAGTGACCTTTGTTTATTTGCAGCTGAGAAATACACATACCAGTCAATGCTCAACTCAGACAGATTGATCAGCTCTCCATATCTAATATTGCTAAGAAGCAAACACAATCATTCTATTCAAAACAAAGTATTACATCTAGGTACACAGACTTAAAAATACTTAATTAACTATATTCTTCCAACTGTATACCCAGTAGGGATGGAATACTTCCTTCCTAAGACCATTTCGTAGATCATTATGTCTTAGTTAATATCACCAGCAAAGAAAACAGGTACGATTACAAGCAGTGAATCTTAATGCATTCTGAAGTAACGATTACCTTGGGGTTAAAATATCTGCAGGACTGGGGCTGAGAGCCTCCAAACAAAGCAATGCGATAATCGTGCTTTTTTCTTCTCGGCCGCGTGCCTTCCACCAACTCTTCTCTGTCTTCCGGGGAAAGGAGGTGGTACCGCATCCCACCTGCAGGAAAACAGCAACAGCTGCAGAGCCACTGCAGCTCACACATGGATTGGGAGCTTTCAGAGGCAGGCATGGGGGAGAGAGGGAAGAGAAGGAAAAGAGGAACACCAAGTTTCTACATGACATCTATACAGCTTTGATTCAAAATGGAAGAATGCACGGCAGCATGAAAGGGTGGGAGCATACATCCAGATTTACACCCTATTCCAAACCGGCTGCTCCATGTGAAAACAGGACAGATACAGATTCATGTTATGTACCAACTGATTGATCAGCTCTTTTATCCAATATTAACAAGCAATTAAGATTATTGCATTGAAACAGACAAAAGAAAGCATTCCTAAGAGCGCAAAAATACTGGTGACATTACAAGGCACTAAAACCAGAAGACAAAAATCCTTATTTCCTATACAATGTACCCAACTTGGTGTCACACAACAAGTATGACTCTGATGTCAAATGTCAGCAGATACTTACCAACATATGGGTTAATTTGAATCCTGTTCATTGAGTGAAGGAAAACATTTGCGTACTGATTTTTAGATCTACACTAAATTGAAGCCAACTGGTTAACTGCTATTGAAATTGCTTTTCTTTCTTACATGATAAAATTTTACAAATGGTGTCTAAAAACAAAAGGGAAGCTTGTTTCCTATTTTGTCTGCACCCTAAGAATGCAAATGTAGGACCAATCATTGTAGGATCAATGGTCAGTATATAACAGATAGAAACAGTAAAACATACACCTAAAATTCTAACTTGTTTAGGAAAGCTTTAAAATATTCAAAATATCGACATATTTATTTTATTAATGCACACACAAACATGAACAATATTGAAGTTACAAGCCTGTCACAAAGGCAGGCTAACTTTCAGTTACCCTAAGGAGTCATTGACAAAATCTCCATTCCATTACTTCTCATGGAGTTCATGCCATTTGCTAGGAGAAAACAAATGAAAGTCACACTGTTACATAAGATGAGTTTTATTTACATAATAATCTGCTAATCCAACTTCAACTAAAACACAGCTTGGACAATCCTAGATGGATTTAATGTGAAAATGTTAGAACATTTTAAAGCAAACAATTTTCAAAATTTTTCAAAGCATTTTTAAAATTATATAGAGCATCATAAAGATTTCAGCTAGAGGTCAACTTACTGATCACCATTTTAAGGCATTCTGGGTTATCCTGAATAAGTGGTTCAGCCTGAACAGTTTTACTTAAGAAGTTCTTTGATATTAGAGGAAATCGGACTTTAGCAAGAATATCAACCATGAAGGGCTGGCGATTTGGCTCGTCGTACTTCAGCCATCTGACTGCTGCATCATAAACCTTCAACAAGAGACAAGGAGAGAAAGGGATAAGGTACATCAGCACACAGCATGGCAAGTAACAGAACCATAGTGCTATAATTGATTCTAATGCCTGCTGGAGGTTAACCTATACTAACATTTCATTATGTGGGGATCCAATTGCTGTCTTTCGAAAAAACCCTACCACAAAAGTCAACCAAGCCCAAAAAAGACAATGCTCAGACAAGTAAAACAAATGCACGATTACTGAATAAATATTATCTACAAACTTCAAAAGCCTACTACTTCTGCTGTTTAACTTTTTTCCCTCCAAACGGAAAACATGAATCTGCAATTCACATTTATGTGGGTAACTCCTGTACCAGGTTAAATCTAATACTACTCAAGTTCTGTGCCACAACATCAGTGATGCTTTCACAGAAATGAAATAACTTCTACTTAATATAGTCTCCTGAGGTGATAAACTGGTTCTCTGAATAAATCATCCTGTTGGCTATCCAAATACATTGCTATTGTTGTATCTTAGGGGACCACTTAAATCAAAGTTTTTATCTGCAAACTACTGTAAATTCACCAGAGCATCTCCTCTTTTCCTCCTCCTCACAGGAAAAGATAATGGGTATTCTTAGGGGTCAGAGAAGGTAGAACAGGGAAGATAATCAAGAAATCTGCTCTATTTATAATTGGACACTGGGTGAGGAAGAAATGAAAAAAAAAAAAAATCCAGGATTACATGTGTATTCTGATACTTCCATGCTGCTCTCAGACACAGCAAGCTTACTCAGCAGCACTGACTCTGAAGTGGCAGGACAACCTCACTGTAAGCAATAGCACAGGCAGTGCCTACACCTGTAGCTGAAACTGGTCACAGCAATTAGTGCTGAGTGACTGAGATATGATATGGAAAGACACTGCATGGAAGAATAATTCAGGACTACCAGACCAGCCCAGCTGTAACTCTGCAAAATTATCAGGGAATGTGGGAGAGCAAAGAAAACAATCAAAGGCTCAATTCCATCAGCTAAGGAAATTCAACAGAATGACTTGAGCAGGAACATAGTGTAGGACAGACAGTCCTTAATGCTACCTTCTCTTTTTGCTAAATGCAAGTATGCTCCACACCAAAACAGAAGTTAGAGAATAATGTCAACTTCCTAGCAGTACTTCTGAGAAATATGATTCCTGTAGTGCAATTGTTAAACTTTTGTAGTTTCCTACTGCACACTACCAGTCTCCTAAAGGAATTTTAATGATGCCATGCTGAATATGTAACAATATATACTTGTGACAAATAAAACTTCAAGAATGTAAATCATAAGTGCCATTTTGGCTGCAAGCCAAACAAAATTCCAGCTCTGAGAATGTTACCCCATGACCTGAACTTTTCCCAGCACTCAGTAAGAATGTTGATCTGTGACACTACTCATTTTTATACCTGCAACAAACCAACTACCACATTAAATCACCTGATATTATCCCCCACTCTTACTAATTCTTATTTTCATAAGTTACATCACATACAGTAAGATAAATAATTAAACCTTAATGCTTCAAATCAATTCTCTGCCTGTTGGAGGTCAATGTCAATGGAAACTCCAGCAGAAGTCAGAAGAACATCCATTTCCAAAAGGATATACACACCATCTCAGCTATAACATCCCTCTGCTGCACTACAAAGGTGAAGTTTGGGTGGGTATGGCATCATGAGTTGACTCAAAGGTATGAGTCAACTCATGATGCCATACCCACACAAACTTAAATTACCTAATTCAAGCACCTGAAGAGCAGAGCTACAGAGAGAAGACTTCAATTTGTTTTCAACAGCTTTGACTAAGAAGCTACAAGTACCACTCAACTGCTACAACAGCCTACAACCACCTGTCTGGGCTGCAGTGCAGACAGCTATTGCTTCCTCTTTTCCTGCAGTAGGAAGAACAAGCTGGAAAACAATCATTCAGGGCTGTGCTCTAAGGTGAAACAAGCATTCCAAATGGGACAACTGCGGATGTGACTTCTACTACAAGTTACAAATTTGAATTGAGTTTGAATTCCAGGCTCCTTTCAGCCACCTAAACTTTATGTCCAGTCCCTAAATAAGGGTCTTCCAGCAATCCACCACTGTCAATGCAAGTAGCTTTCAGTGTGTTACTCATCTTACTTGCAAGTCCCTCAGTTCCCCAGGCTTGTGTATATATAAATATTCATCACAAAACTCCTCTCTGGAACAGGCTAGGCCATACTCAGGTAGAAATGTGCATCCATTAAGGTGCAGTTTGCTCACCACTTTGAAGCGGTCCACTTTGGTTCACCAAAAGCACATAATTCCCAATCTAGAAGCAACCACTATAAACCACATAATTTAGCTTATGTACTATTCAATCAGAAGCCCTACAGCTATCATGACAAAGGAAACTGTTTATTCCCTCTCTGACTTCTTTCTTCCAACTTTGCTGAAACAACACATCTTCAAACTACACCTGAAATGTGAATATTTATTAATACTTGGTTTTGACCAAGTTAGGATGAACCTTTTACTCCACAATTTAGCAAGCACTATGTGCATCATATCCTCTAGGAACATCAGTAAGTGAGACACTTGAATATCTGAAGCCAGTTCTTGATTAAAAAAAAGTTCAGTTAAGTTCAATGCTTTTAGCTGCTATGAAACAGGGATCTCACCTGGTCTTCTGCCCTCACTGTGAGTGTGTCTTGGTTCAAGAGATGTGTCACACGTTTAACATCGAGCTGCAGAAACTCATCTGTCTTGTAAACCTCAGTGAAATGCTGATGGATGAAGTCATCTGCAGTGGCTTTCAGCTCTGGGCAGTCTAGGCATTCTGCTAGCACACTTATGCCTATGAAGGAAAATTAAGAAAAAGCCCCTTTTAAACTTGAACTGCAATTACCTTTAATATATGAAAATAGAATACAATTACTGTAATTTCAGTGATACTTACAATTTCAGTTTAATATTTATTACCATGCCTTTTTTATCCCCATTAAAACACACGCTATCACAACTCATCTGCAATTCAAGGCAAACTAAGACAGGGGCAAGCTGCTGATCCCTACCCCTACTGAACTGACTGGACAGTCAGACCTGTAACACTTGCTGTATTAACTGTCTCTCCAGCACTATTTCCTCACTGCTTCTTTCCCAATTATAAAGCAGACAACAGCACCTTAACCAAGTCTGAGCCAAACCACCCTAACTACGTCTAACCAGAACAGCTTGAGAAACTGGATCCATGTTTTACAACCTCTCCTGACCTGCTCATGCACCATCAGTCACCAGCCAAGCCCAGTTTCCTTCAAGAGCCATGGTGAACTGGGATTTTTCTGTACATGTAACACAGTCAGCTGCAGACCAACACAAAGTCAAATTGATGTTGCTGGAAGGACAGAAGGTTGGCATAAAGGTATAAACAGCAGTAGCAGCTGAGAAGCATCACTGCCAACTTTGCCATTAAAAACCAGGTAAGCACAGAGTTTTTCAGCAGCAACTTCTCATCATGCCACAGGTCTTCCTTCTCACAGAGGAAATGGCAAGTGGGGTAGGAGCGACTCACTAACATACAGGTTGCAATTAGTCTGAGTTGCTCAGAGTAGTAAAATGCAAACTATACGACAAAATTTCAAGATTCAAATTGAGCCAAGTATTCTTTCAAATACTTTTTTTAAAAAATGAACTGTGTACTTGCTTATGAGTCTGCACAAAACATGTTCCAATTTAAAAACAATGCCATAAGGAAAAACTGATTCAATCTTTTTGCAATAAATTAGCAACAAAGTATGCAAGTGCTAGAGACCATAATTTTTTTTTTTCACCTAACAGAAGCCACAGGGCAGAAATATGCCTCAAAGCAAGCCTAAGTGGTATTTTCCTTAGGTAAAATGCCTTTCTTCTAGTAGTTGTTTCAGAGCCACAGCTGTGCTGCACTGAAGTGTCAGCTGAGTCACTGTAATTCAGATATACTCTGCAAAACATTTCTATTGCTGCTATAAACATCTGTAACATGACTGAGATGTTACTTGGAGAGTACCTAACAATGACAATAAAAAACACAAAAAAAATTCTCTTAAATTTCTGATTATATAAAGTGCACCAAATCTTAAGCATGAAAAAGTACTTAGTTCTACTTGTTGTTTACCTTTTCTGTAACACCGAGTCCACATCAGAGCTACAGAACATATCAAACCTGTCCAGATAACATTCATTGTTTTCAGTCAAAATAAGAAGTGAATAAAACCAAAAGTAGCCTAAACTTACTCTGTTTATACTTGTAAAAGATATGCTAGTTTTGGAGAAGTTACAAATACGTAAAATTCTGTTTGCAAGTACAGTAACAACTGAAAGCTCCACCTCACTAAACACATGCAGTTCTCTAACAAACAACAAGCCCCAGCATCCTGCCAAGCTGGATGAGACCTTGCACAGTCAGCAGACCCTGTGGCAAGGGGCAACAGTTCAGATTCAGAGAAAAATTATTTTTACATGCCTGGATTTAGCTACATGTTATTGCTATCCACACACAGACAATACAGCAAAGTTAAAAAATAAACAGCAAATTTAAGTCTATCTCTCTTACCAAGACAATTGGAAGCATCAACTTGTTCTTTTAAAAAGTCCACACACATTTTTTTCACAGGTTCAATCTGATACTGGTTTGCTGCATCTAGTAAAGACTGGACATTATTGCTGTTAACTGAGATTCTGCAAAACAGAATGTGTAAAATTAGCATCACTGAAATGACCTAAATTGTGGCAATAAAAAAAAAAAAGAAACTTAATAAATGGCAAAATGACTTCCCTCCTATTTACCCAAGAATCTTTCACATACAGTCTAAGGACACATCCTTCATGATCTTTCCAAACTGCTTTTGTTTGCTCTACTTCACCTAGGCAGGGCAAAGAGTAACCAGTCCTCAGATCTGAAGAGTAAGCCTTTAACACAGGTCCTCTGCAGTCCTATACTATTGCTATGAGTTGTGTGAGTAACCACTTTCACAAAAGGTAAAAGAAACTCAAATCAAGAACCTTATGAATGATGATTTTCGACTTCCAAACAGGTATCAGCAAAATCTGTTTAAACTCTGTCAGGACTGGTGTGTCTGATTTGCCCAAAGTGCATAAGCAGAACATTTGGCAGTGCTTCATGAGAACTTATGGAAGTCACAGCCCATCTAGGGCTTGGCTATCAGGGCAGGCAAACATGTGGCTGGTGTGGGCTGTTGACACAGACTGTCTCTTACCACCGATGGCTACACAAGAAGATTGCTCTCAAAAGAAAGGAGAAAGCCTCCCTAATGAGAGTTAACCCCATTAGATGAAAGGCCTGCCATGCATAGGTTGGATTAAAGCTGATTAAGTACTGTTTACAATCCCAGCCATCTGCAAGAGCTCTGCTTGGGTGGGGGGAGGGGCTGGAAGAGAAAAAAGACCCACAAAAACCCCCAAATACATGGAACAAGCTGAGACAAGGGGGAAACACTTTCACAGAGGAGTTATCCACCCTGCCTGTTTTGAGATGAAGGTATAACTTCCTGGAAATGGTTCTGTGCCACAGCTACTAGGGCCACAAAGAGAGACCCTGCTGACATCAATAAGGACCTGAATTACAGAACCGTGGGAAACATCATTTGACTCCAACACTGAAGTCAAAAGCTTGAAGTGCTTTGAATTGCTTTCTGGAGACAAATACCGTTTCCTTTAGTCTGTAGGGCTTCCTACTGGTTAAAGAAAAAGGAAGAAGGAAGAAGGATAGAAGGTCTAGTCACATCAGGCTTTAAACAAAGGAAAGAATTTCAATGGTAACAAAACTGATGAATCACAAAAACATTATATTAAGTTTTTATCATTTAAAATTGGCAGGCTTCCTAGAAAAGTATGAGCTTGAAATAACAAAACTACCTTGCAGTATAAGCAAACTCCACGAGCTGTTCAATAATGTCAGGCTCTGCATCTTTTAGCTCCACTTCAAAGGACTTTGATTCAATCATATTTGCTGCAAACAGATTAAAAGACAAACTTTTAATCAAGAACTCACTCTAGTTATTGTATGTTTTGCAAACAGTAGAAAATAAAGCAATTATTCAAAGTGGTAACCTCCCAAAAACTGCTCAGAGTTGATTGCTGTTTTCCCAGGATTGCTAATGCAAGTCAGGAAAGGAGGCAGTGGAACAAACAAGATAACTGGTGTGAGTACATCCTTGTATTATCTAAATTATGATAAAATATGTTAAGTAGAAAAAGTCCTAGACGTTGTTGACTGCAGCCAGACTGCCATGTTAGCATTACCACTGTCAAAAGCCATTCCCACATTCAAGCTGATAACAATGGAGACAGCTCCAAGCTCCCCACATCCAGACATAGCACTAGGTTTGCCCACAGATGGGCAATTCCATTCAAGGAGCACTAGAATGAATGGTTATTTATTTTACTTCCACTCAACTTTGATTTTAGAGTAATTTTACAATTCATGGGTAAAGCATAGAAAAGATAAAGGGTGACAGATAGCTTCCTTTGTAGTTTTAAACCATGACTGAAGTTTTAAAGAGAGCATAAATTAAGTAATTACAGAATCACTGAGTTAAAGTAATCACATTAAGGTTCAAAAAGATCTCTAAGATCATCCACTCCAGCCACTAAATTATGTCTCTAACCTCTGATAACCCAATTTATATGCAGAAATGCCTGATGGCAGACAAATTCTGTAATGGGACAAAAGAAATTCCCAAATTTCAGGTTAAGGAAGGGAGATGATAAACTAATACAGTGTATAGGCCCCAGATATTAATTAAGAGAGCTTATATATAGAGTAACACTTGACTTGATCACAAGAATTAAAGGAAAAATGAGGAGAGGGGTGAACAGAGATGAATGGAAGGAGACAAAATGAGATATCTTCACTTACACTTATCCCTCAAATTAATCACTTTCATAAGATTGACAGGTTGACAGACACATATATAACAGCATATCATAATGAAAGTTTAAAATGAATCAATTTTCAAAAGACTTACTAGTAAACATCAAGTTAAAAAAATGACTGGCTGAAGCAAGCACAACACGGTGAGCTGGGATCTTTCTTTCTTGAACCATAAGAATGACATCACAAAGAGTTTTCTGGATCAGAGGGAAAAAAAGACAAAAATCAGCATTTTTGAAAATATTTCAACAACATTTCTTTAAAAACAGCTTATGGAAATTCATTACTTTTTGTAACACACAAAACTCAAGAGCATTATGTGACAAAAAGATTTTCTGGAAGTCAAAGTTCAGTAGCCTGGAGAACTAGCAAACATCAGTTTACCCATAAATTTGTACAGGATGGTCACAAATAACATCAACTCTGATCAAAGTATTTCCTGTAGCTTTTACATCAGCCTACAATAATGTAGCTCTGCAGCATCTAGTAGGGGCTGCATTTATATTGCACTGCTTTCATCTACCAGTGGCTCTCCTCTACTCTGCCACTGATTTTCAAAACAATTCACAAGAACCTCATATCTGAAGACTGCCATCCTATTTCCCAACTACAGTCAAAGTGATGAATGAGTTTAAAGCACTCAATGGAGCATTTTAAAGAAAATGCATGAAAAAATACCACTTCTGTGGAAGGGTTTGACTGGTCATACCCGATGAGCAACTAGCTTCCAAACAAACCATAATTTATTTCTCATTTGTTTGCTGTTTATATGCAGGCAGCTAGTTTCTCCCCTGCATGTGAACTGTCATTCTCCAGAAGGAGAAGGGAAACATAACTTATAAAAGCTGGCAGGGGCCACTGGGGTAAAACCACATAATTTTAACACACTCAGAAATGATCTCTCTTCTAAGAACATACTGAGTGAAATAAATGCATATCATACTACAGCTAATTATAACTATCTACTAAAAAAGAAAAACTGAGCAGCACTGCTTCCTCAAATCATAGGAAATAATTTTGGACTATTACCTTAAAGTTCATGGAACTGCTCTCAAAAACATCCATCCAAGGCCAGCCCCAGAAAAAAATGTTTCTAGTGTGGGAAATACATACTTGCTTAGAACTGCGAGTTTTCCACATGAAGACAATATTATCTAGGGCTGATAACCCACATTTACAATTCCTTTAAACATGCCTACTTTTATTTTTTTTTACAGGACACTCAAAAGCACATACTGGACAAAATAAAACTAATACTTTCAAAAATATTATCAAAATGGAAGTTAGATGGGGGTGACAGATAGCTTCCTTTGTAGTTTTAAGCCATTTATGATTGAAACAACAGCACAAAAGGAGATCATTCTGGAAAAGCTTCAGAGGAAATCCTTTAAAAGCTGAAATTTTTAACACTTCTGGTTCAAAACAAGCATTGGAAACTAGCAGTACAAGATACCATAAAATCCTATGGCCAAGCTTTGCCAAGACTTGCAGCTGTTGCTTGAGCTCCACACTGCATTTCTAAGACACTTTAAATGCCTCAGCTCAGCATTTGTGACACCTCAGATGCTCTGAGGCTGCTCTGGTGCATTTGCCAACACAAACAGACCATCATTTCAACTTCTTTCCCTGGGAGGTTTCTGGGTGTGATGGTTCCATTCAACTACTGCTCTTCTGAGGATTGCTGCACTTCTTCCCAGAAGGCCCCACTGTTGTCAGGGGGTCACCTCCATGATGCAGCAGGTGATTGGTGTTAACCAAAGGACACTTCACCTTCCAAACAACAGGTTCAGCAACACCTTGCAGCTCTATCCCAGCCTCATTCCCAATGACTTCATTCTTGGCTGACCTCCACTGAGCTCCAATGTTGCAACAAATGATTTATGCACACGCTGTCCAATAGCTCTGGAAAACCCACAAAGATGTGGGTCATCAATGCTGGAGACAAGCATCAAGTCCTCAAAGCACTAAACACACCTGGCCCAACATCTCACCTGTACTGAGTGCAGGTTTGTCCACAGTTTAAACTCCCAAACTAATGGAGGATCCCAGCTCACACAAAAAGCAGCCTCCTTAAAATGAGCTGTAAGTTCCCATTGGTCCAGATTCCTACAGGATTAACTAATGAGCTGAATATCTAGAGCTGCAGGTGCACTTTGACACTTCCATCACAGGACATCTTAACTCATATTCAGGTTTTGTAACTACAGCACAGCTCTTGACTTGCCAAAATACAAGAGAAAAGAGCTGACTACAAATCCTCTTACAACTTTAGCACAACTAATGAGCTGAAACTAGTGTGTTTTCCTCTGGCTCCTGCTGACTTCCCAAATTTATCCTGTATAACCACACCTCCCTCACTCCCTCAGTAATACTTGAGCTCCTCTTCCAAACAACTCATAAAAGAAGCATGAGTTCCATGAAATCTGCAAAAATGTCTGGACCAGTCAGCACTGTGTGGGATACGTAAAGCTCATCTGAGGTCAGATGAGAAGTCTGCAGGCAAAACTCAGAGCAGCTACTGCCTGGGCATAACAGATTCTGGAATCTGAATCAGAAGTACACACAGACTTCATAGCACTTAATCCTGACCCTCTCACTCCTTGTCTGGAGTGGCTCATGGCTACATGAGAGCTGGCACCCCACTGCACTGCAAGATGAGGCACCACAGAACAATGCGGCACAGAACCACTTACACAGAACAATGTGGCACCACACACTGGAACAGGGACGTGGTAAAGCACTGTGAAATTCTGTGCTGGGGACTGCACATATATCCACAGGAGGGCAATATTTCCTTTATCTACTCACAAATCACAAGAGCATCTGGCATGTCCTGTTAAACAATGGCAGAGGTATGAACTAAACACTGAGGAACCAAGTTATTAATTCAGCCACACCTTGGAATATGTTCACACTTTCAGATCAGAAACAAAGCCTACATAAAAAACATAGATCACAGGCCTTAAGTCTTTACTACCTGAAGTGATCGAAAAAAAAATTAGTTTTTCATACTTAAGAGCTTAGTTGCATGAAATGGTTTATGCAGACAGCATAACTGACTGTCTATTACTGAGAGAAGAACAGGGCTAAGTGCCAGAGAAAAGCAGAACCAACACCAATACTTGTGAGGTCAGGACCCAGACTGCTGGTGCAGACAGCATTAAAAGATGGGCTGAGCCTCTGGCAAGACTAACACTGGAGGACAAGCAACTAAACCCTAGAAGATACAACACAGGACAGTGCCAAGTGTGAAGCCCCTATATGGCCTGGGTTTAGACTCAGCTTTAACTGCCTGCACATCACTGTTTTTAAACAAAGTTCTACAACCAATCTAGATCCTTCTCTGAGAAGAAAGATTTCTTCATATGCAAGGAGTTACATCTATCATCCTTCTGCTCTTGTACCATTAGTTCAATGTTTTTATAAAAAAATAATTAAAAATGAATGTTCAATTCAGTTTGGACAGCTCAACTGAAATGCACTTGCATGACTGTGATTTTGGTTACCGCTCTTGCTCTATTGGTGAACAGAGGAGTCACTTTTAATACTATTAAAATATTGACCATGGAAGCTGATCAGGCAAGAGTTTCACAACTTGAGGCTGGATGAAGCCACCACACTCCTACACTGCCACTGGCTTCCTAGTGCGATGACCAGAGGTATTCAAGACAAAAGAGGTATCCACAATCTGTGAAACCAAACCACGGTTCTACTCTTCCCTCTCCTCCCGCGGCAGGTTCACTGTTCAGAGAGCACACAGTCAATTTATTCAGAGAAGAGTTTCTGGTCAACAATCCAGCAGCAGCGCCTGCCCTCGGGGTTCGGTCCGAAACGGGCTCCGTGAATGCTCCAGCTGGGGACACCGGGCCATCCATCACCCACAGCCTCATCCTGCCCGACCGCCCGCAAGGAAAAACAGATCCACGGCGTCTTCTGCCGGCAGCACCACACGGGGCCGGCACACACCAACCGGAGCTCGGCCCTCTCGCCGTGCGGCTCCGGAGGCCGGGGCACGGCGGTGCCGGCTCCGCTGGCTCCCCCGCGGTCGGGCCCGAGGGACGGGAAACCCTCGGTACTGGCCCTGAGGGCAGCACGGAGCCCGCGGGCTGCCGGTCCTGGCCGGCGCCTCTCGTACCTGCTTGCGCATGGCGTTCATGACGCCCATGAAGGAGGCGAGCAGCTTCGCCTCCTCGCGGGCGGCGAGCTTCTTCTCCGTCTTCTTCTTGCTGCTCTTCTCCGACCCGGGCGTGGCCATGCTCGCCCGCGCTCACCGCCGGCGCGCCGACCCCGGCCGGGAACATGCGCCCGCCGGCAGCCGGGCGGCGAGCAGCGTGCGCGGGGCTGGGCACCGGGCACCGGGCACACCGAGGGGCGCGGGCGGCTCCCGCAGCGGACGCGGCCTGGGGGCGGGGCCTGGCGCGCTGACGCCATCGGCCGGCGCGCGGCCCCACGCGGGGTAAACAAAGAGCGGGGAGGGGCTCGGCAGCGACACATGGAGGGCGCGTGCGCGGCGGCCCCAGGGGCGCGGCCCTAAGGGGCGTGGCTTTTCCGGGAGGACACGCCTCCCTCTGAGGGCGAGGCCAGTGGGCGGGGATGGGGGCGTGGCCGTGCGGCCCGAGGGGCAGGGCCGCGGCTCCTTCCCGGGAGCTGCAATCCCGGTCCGGGAAGGGCGCGCCCGGAGCCCCGGGACAACCTGCCGTGCCCCTCGTCACCCTGCCGTGCCCTGGTCACCCTGCCGTGTCCCTGATACCCTGCCGTGCCCTGGTCACCCTGGCGTGTCCCTGACACCCTGCCGTGCCCCTGACACCCTGCTGTGTCCCTGACACCCTGCCGTGCCCCTCGTCACCCTGCCGTGCCCCTGACACCCTGCCGTGCCCTGGTCACCCTGCCGTGCCTGTGACACCCTGCCGTGCCCTTGACACCCTGCCGTGCCCCTGGTCACCCTGCCGTGCCTGTGACACCCTGCCGTGCCCTTGACACCCTGCCGTGCCCCTGGTCACCCTGCCGTGCCTGTGACACCCTGCCGTGCCCTTGACACCCTGCCGTGCCCCTGGTCACCCTGCCGTGCCTGTGACACCCTGCCGTGCCCTGGTCACCCTGCCGTGCCCTTGACACCCTGCCGTGCCCCTGGTCACCCTGCCGTGCCTGTGACACCCTGCCGTGTCCCTGGTCACCATGCCGTGCCCCTGGTCACCCTGCCGTGCCCTGGTCACCCTGCCGTGCCCTTGACACCCTGCCGTGCCCCTGGTCACCATGCCGTGCCCCTGACACCCTGCCGTGCCCCTGACACCCTGCCGTGCCCTTGACACCCTGCCGTGCCCTGGTCACCCTGCCGTGCCCCTGACACCCTGCCGTGCCCTGAACACCCTGCCGTGCCCCGGGAGCACCGGGCTGCCTCTGCCTCTGTCCCGAGCAATGGTTCCCGCAGCTCCCGCTGGAGGGATCTCGTCCCGCCTTGGCGATCTGTGTCCCGATCTCACGTGGGCTGGCTAAGGAAACAAACGTGATCCAGAAGAAAACCTCTTTGTCCCGACAGCCGCAGCCATCCGTCTCCCGGAAATAATGCCAAAATGTTTGGTGCTTTGTCGTTTTTTGAATAGGATAGTGACAGCCAAAGCAGGGTTTTAGCGTGAGCTTGCTGTTTGTGCATTCGTGTGATTTTCCGAATTTTAATTCCACTGATAACAAGGCGTTGAACAGCTTAATGTCATGACTTGAAGGGAGAGAGATTCCTGGAAAAATAAGACGAGGCTATTTTATTAATAAAAAGAATGAGCCACTTTGTTCCTGATATCATGTCCCATATGGTAAGATTTAAAAAAATAGACTTTGATATTCTGTGGTTCTGCCATCTAACAATTACTACTACATTGAAGCTGTAAGAATTTTAATGCATTTGACCTTTGCTTTGTTGAAATAAACAAAACTGACACAGCTATCACTTGACTACTTTCCAGATTTTATCATGTAACAGTAAAAAAAAAAAAAAAAAAAAAAGAGAAAACTAAGAATGTACTTCTGGCCATTTTCAGATTTCACAGTTTACATACAGTTTACATATACATATGTGAACTCTTTAAAAAGAGTTTACATATAGAGTTTTAATTTCATCTTGAAGGCAATCATAAGATGCCTGCTTTATCCATGGGATGCACAGAAATAGCTGTGCTGGGAGGATAAATATCTGTGCACTGCCATGTTCAGGAAGGTCAGCTGGCCAGGTTAAGGAGTTCAGCTTGTTGCTCCCAAGGTCGGACCCTTTGCTGACACGAGCTGTGGTGAGGAAAGATAAAATCAGAGGTCTGCCCCTCCTTTCCCTGGGGAAAAAGCAGAGAATTTGCTGCTGGTTCCTTTTCCACTGAGAAACAGCACTTGAGCCCTTCCAGGCCCTGCCAGCACTCGGTGTGGCAGCTCCCTTTGTACTGCTCTGTGCATCTTTGGGGGATGGCAGAAAATACAGGGACAGTAATCTCAGGGACAGAAATCTCTTACTCAAAATTTTGAGTTAAGGACTGGAAAGAAGAGCTAGCTTCTTGTGAATGCTGAGAAATTAAATTGAAATAATCCAAATTATTAGAAAGTTTGTAACAGATTTAATACAAATGTAAATGTTGTAATGTACTGTGTCTCTTCTAAGCACATTGGTATTCTCAATGTACTTTACAAACACTAATAGTTTAATGGTATTTTATCCCTCAATTCACAAACTGAAGTTAAAATCAAAACCAGAAAAGGATTATCCTCTAATGCTCATGATAGGAAAACCATTGGCCTGACACAAACAATAACATATCCATTGTGGTTTCAAAAACATATCAAATTACATTTTAAGCCATCAGCTAATGCTGCTAAACAGACTGGTGCAAGATAGATATCCTGAAATGTTTAGTAAACATTGCTTGTTTAATCTAATAGTCTCTAATACATGCTTGTGGTAGAGATCTTTCCATCCAGAAGCTGAAGTAATAAACATATTGTACTGAAAGGAGAAGATTAGCAAGTCCTGACTTTGCAGTACAGGCCCAGAATGACACAGGGTAGCCTGGGAGTGAAAGTTAGGATATTTACAGCATCCTTTTCTCTCAGGGGTGCATGTGCTTCTTTGGGCAGGAGGAAGGCTACTCAGTTACTTTGGCATTAATAATCTGTTATATACTTTTTATAAATAGTAACAGTTCACCTGTGCCTTGGTTTTTTCAGATTCACAAAGGCAAGATGTAGAAGTTCTGAATGTGAGTATATGAGATATCTTATAATGTCACCAAAATAAGTTCTTTCACTCATTGTGCAAGAGGCCAGTCCATACAGAGAGACAATTTATTGACAGTTCTGTGTAGAAAGGGATGCTGGGTGGGAAATCCCCAAAGCCAGCACTAGGACTAGGAAAACTTTTCACTATTTATACATTTTAGCAAATGAAGGAATTAGCATTCATTGGCTACAAGTTATCTCATTCTTTTATTAATTTGTATTCCTTCTTTTATGATTAAGAATTCTCTCACTTCTCATGCTAATTAGTCTGCATGCCCAGTTTCCCTTTTCTTTTGGTTTGTGGGTATCTTGGGTCAGTGGTGGCAGATCTCCTCCTGCTGAAATGACCTTTTACCCAGTCAGAGCTGATTTCAGCACAGTTGCTGAGTTGGTTTTGTTAGTTTCTCCCTTATCTTGGGGGTTCTGACAAATGTCCTAGTGGCCTGTAAATTCTGCATTCTTTGTGCCCATTATCAGTGGTACATTCTTCTCCCTTAGGCTTTTTTAACCTCCCCCTAGGTCTGAGATCATTAAAGCATCTCAAGCTCTAAATTTTAATAAGGTAATTCTACCCACAAGTAATTTATCTTTCTGACACCTGGACATCAATTATGTCACAATGATACGGACTTTGTATGGAATCTGCAGGCACACTAAGAATTCATCTGTCATTGTTGCAGTTTTGTGTCTTCTCCCTTGGGCCTGCGGCAAGTAATCCATATCCACATGCCTTTTCTTCATTGAGATGAAGCAGCACTGCTTGCAAGGCCTCTCCTTTCCTTTCCCATTGTCTTGCCTGTAGTGCCTGTGCCTTTCGTGGGCAAAGTGTATGTGTTTGAGAAGATGGGGAAGATGAAGAAATTTGTGGGTCCTAGTAGGAATGTGAGTGAGGATGGGAGGGTTGTGCTGCATAGAGAGAACATCTCATACCAACCTGCAGTGCCACTTTTGCCCTGGAAGGAAAGCTGCCAAGAGAACCCTGCACTCTTCTCATGGAGATCAGGAGGACTACCTCTTCCCATACCAAGTCACCTTGCTTAAGAAGCACAGTGATGCTCTATGAAATATTTCATTCTAGTGTGACACTTAGCAGTGCTGTGATCTTATTTGTGGCAGCAGTGACAGACTCAGATGCCTTTGGCCAGCTCTGGTGGCAGGTCGGGTGCCCTCTGCTCCCCTGGCATGGCTTGGTACTGACTGGTACAGGCAGTGCTGCTGTCACGGGCACAGCCAGCAGCCCCGGTGAAATCAAACTGAAACCTGGGACTTGGGATGGGAAACAGGCTTCATTCAGTGCATGAAGAGCAGCTGGCATATGTGGCATGAAAGAAGGATTGCCCAGATGAGGCCTGAATTATGCATTTAGCAGACACTGCTTTTAAAACCAGTTCTTTTCAGTTTGGCATCGATTTGTATTCAGTGGATTAGAGAAATACAAACTAACTTGTCACAGCAGAGAGCAAAATTATCAACGACAAATGCTCAGATGAGACTTTACTGGATTAGTAGAAATAGGACATCAAAGAAGAAAATAGACACTTGATAGAGACAGTATTAAATTAGGGATTGTCAGAAGGTTTAACTTTTTGAAGTGAGCTGCATTAGGGTCTCAGGTATATTTCTAACACAGTGGCAAGGTACTTCCCAAATTGCAATGTTTCTTATTTTTTTAATCTTAGCCCATCCCAGATACTTAATTTTTTTTTACAAAAGCAACCTCAGGGCTGTTCTTTTTATTCCAGAGCAGGTTTGTTTTTTTTTTTTTTTTTCATCCAGCTACATAAAGGAATTTAAACTGTGTTATGCCAGAAGGAGTGCCAGGACAAGTCTTAGCATTGATGCTTACAAGAGACATAAACTTCAAGGAGAAAATGAGCTTATCACCACATTAGCCAGGGTGCCTCACTGTGTACATTAAGAAGATCAAAGGTTTATTTCCTTGTACTCCCATGAGCAATGGGAGACTTTAGACTGCCTGAAATCAATATTCCAGTTCTGACCAGCTCATTCTTAACTGCTAGCCTTTCCATGAGCTTGGTCTTACTGGGTGCCAGTGGCCTCTATTGAGCAAGGATGTCTTGTCCCACCAAGCTGTGCCAGAGCACGAGGGGAATTTGGTTTGAACAGTTTCTTCATGTTTGAAGTATTTCCAGGATACTCTTTCATCTACAGTTTACAAGAGGTCATGATTTCTTTCCTTGGAGAGTTGTTTTAATGTTTTGAATGAAGGCTTTCTCACTGCTTGTTTCTAGAACCCAAGTACCCTTTTCACATGGCTTTATTTCTCTTTTTTTTAAATAAAATTCTTCCCCTTTTTCTTTCTCTCAAGTTTTAAACTTGTGCCTTCAGTGCTAATGAATGGAAAACTCTTGTTTTCTTACCATGATATGATGTGAACTGTGGCTTACGACAATGCCTGGCATCCCAAATTTTCTGTTCTGACAGATGCATCAGTTGCATTAAACTTTACAGGCAAAGACAAGCAAGACTAAAATGGATTTATAGTTTATTTGTTCATTCATGATGTAAGGTAGGTGTGAGGTTTTTTTTTTTTTTCCTTTTTGCATTAAAGATTAAGGTCTTAAAATTAATTTGAAAACTTGGACCATGAAATAATTTACAATTGAAGCCACAACTGGCACTTTTCACTCTGTGTAGCTGCTGTGTGTTCTGTGTAATTTTTGCTGCTTGTTCACCCAAGCAAGTAATGCTTATCTGAAAGCAGCACATTTGTGCCAGGGAGCAGGAAAAGCAGGGCTGCCCCAGGAGGGAGGCAGCAGTGGAGGAGACCCCATCCTGACATCCCTCCCTGGGCAGGGTGCCTTCCCCCACATCCAACAGAGCCAGGGCTGTGACAGGAGCAGCCGATGATGCTGAGGCCAGCAGAGGAGCTGTGGGTGCCAGTCTGCTCAGGGAGAGAGAAATGGCAATTGTTTCTCACTGTGGCTTGTGAGAATTTTAGGGAGTTGAGGAATGTGATAACTTTTTAGTACAAACAATCTGCAGGTGGCTTTTTCCCACCTTGTTTTCCTGTTCTTCTCAAGGACGTGTGTGAGAAAAATGTTTTTTATTAACTAGCTAATCAAGTGATCAAGTGGAATGTGTTAATATAAACTTTTGAATCTTTTGTAACAAAGCCTTCTTTTCTCCTCTTGCATTTGGGTCTCTTGTCTGTTCTGGTGTCATTCTTGGCTCCAGGGTGACAAGGAGCTGAGGTGACAAAGAGCTGCATTGCCTGGGCAGCCAGCAGCAGTCCTGGGCCAGGGTGGTCAGGCCTCTGGAGACTGCCTGGGTCCTCACAGCTCCAACAGCTTGGATGAGGGAAGTTCTTCCAGTGAGACCAGTTTGGTTTTGAAAGTGTGCCTCCTGCATTCTCCCAGCTGAACTGAATGCTGTTTAATTGTACTGTTGTTATAATAGAGCTGCTCTGTACTTCACTGGTCGGGCTGGGGACGTGCTGGGCTGCTTTGGCCTGGCAGCCAGGAGGGGACGTGCCTTCTGTCAGGCAGCTGTCCTTTTCCATGCCAGCATTTCCATTTTAGATCATTGTGGGATGATTTATCGCCAGAGCCAGCCAAAGGCAGTAACTGTGACAAATGAAAACTCTGGAAACAATCTCCTTTTAGGAAGAGATAAAGTAAACAAGGCACAGAAAGCAGAGGATTCCCTGAATTGCTGTTTGTCTGACCCCAGCCAGTGGGTAATTCTGCCACAAGAGGTGTTACACAAAGTCATTAATAAATGTATTTCCTGGGCTTTGGTGTCTTTGGTGCTTTGGTGGAACCAAATTCCAGACCTTTTCCTTCATTTAGATTTTCTGCTCTGAAGAACAATAAATACTTAGGCTGTTTGCAATGCTTCTAAACTAGCCCACTTCTTTGTCCCTTTGTCAAGGGAAAAAACAATATTTGATGTGTCCTAAAGCCAGTTCAGTAACTACTGTAGCACAGGTTCTACCAACGTAGCAGTAGAGCAGCTGAACATAGCAAGCCCTCTTGTGAAGTCTAAGGATCTGGGGCTGGTTTTTCTGTCTCTTTGCAGCACAGACTCCTGCTCTCTGTGATGCATGGGAGCTTGCCAGGGGCTGGGACTGCAGAGCCTGAACCTGCTGACACATTTCTGGATACTGCAAAATGGCCTAGGCTTCCTTGCCCATGAGAGGGAAAAGCAAGCAACCCTAACAAGGGAGATTTTTGTAGCAAGGTCATAAAAAGCATAGGATTGGAAAAAAAAAATAAGTGTACAGGAAAATAAATTGAAAAAAGTAACCTTCTTGATTTTATTGCTTTAAGTTCTTGGGCATCAGTTTGATGAACACTGAAACATGCATTCTTTTTAGTGAGTTTGAAATACCATAACCTTAAAGAAACAACATAAAATAGGCTATTGCCTTGTCTTCTTCCAGCATGTTCTGCCCTTCAGCATGTTCCAACAACCCCAGTCTCTACCAAGAGCTGTGCTCTCCTTTTGAGAGTTAGTCTTTTCTTCAGAGAAACCGAGCAGGAAAGATTATTTACACCTAAATAGCTGCTCTTGGGGATGGCTCTCAGAGTTAATAATTCTCTTGCTAAGTAGGGGAATTCAGGCAGTATGTGCTTAAGTGTCTGAACTTGCCTGAGCTCTCAGTAGGTTAACCTCCATGCTGGAAACTGGATCAGACAGTGGTGGAACTGTTTGTGCAGAAGTCCAAAGCCATGGGTGAAACTGCTGTCTTGTGTCACCGAGAACATCAGTCCTCCACAACAAGGGTTCCATCAGTTCACAGATCTATTTTCAGCCAAATAATAAACATTATCTGACCTTCCAGTAAAAATCTGTAAATGAACTCTTTGAGTGTGTCTATTTGCAACATAAATTTATAACTTAGTATCTTTTTTTTTTTTTTTCTATAGGAACATACAGGGCAATGTAGGAAGAGTGACACCAAGGACTGGTTTTATCTGAGATTGTCTCTGTGAGCGTTACCCACAGCTAAACTGACTTACAGAAAAGGAGTGTAACACTAACAATTGAGCAAAGTTTATGCCATCTCACCTACCAAAGAATGGCTGCAAAACAGAAAAGCTGGTGTTAGCAGTTCCAATTCACAACTTTTTACAGATTTCCCAGGGTGAACAAGGGGTATTCCTCAGGCCCTTCTACTTGAATAACTCAATTAACTACTTCTTGTTCACAGACCAAAAAAAACCGAGAAGAAAAGATTGGTCTCATTAAGGAAAGCTCTTAGCAGGGCACAAATGTAAATTTTTTAATAGCAACAAAAGAGGAAATGACAAAACTGCCTTCATAGTCCTGTTGAATTCTACCATTGTTTAAACGACCTCACAGCCTCTATGCCCCAACAATAGTTGTACATATTATAAACACAAATATAAATAATATAAATATATATGATATAAATGATAGTTGTGTATATATTTTTTTAAACAAATCATATTTTTCCACTCCAAATGCTGTCTGGAAGAGGATGCCTTCAAGGAAACAATGTGTGAGTCGTCCTCAGGAGACCTACAACTGAGGCACCTCCTTTGGAACAAGGCCATGTACATCCATCTAAAATATCCAATTATAAACAGTATTATGTTACTCACATAATTGCCCAATGGCCTTAGAAACAATCTGTTTTTTTTATGACAGTAAGAATTAATGTTGAGTTGTTGATGTTAAAAGCTAGAATAACATCACACGAAGATTAAAATGCCATTTCAGTGATAGTTTATTCTGGATTATGTTAAAAAGTGTTAGCCTGTGATCATTTAAGACTCATAAATTTTTTACTCCTTGTTAAAAACTTATTTGAATGTCTGGATGTAAAAAATACTTTTTGAGGGTTAATGTGGGAACCTTAGGGCAGATGAAGAACTCATCTGTGGATTTGGCAAGGTAAGATAACACTCACAAAGTTGTGCAGATTGTTCTTTTTTTTTCTGTGTACATTTCTGTATTATGAAAATACTATTATAAAATAGATTTTCACAAATTCCCAGTGATACGTGGGCTTAATGCTTGCTGTCTGTCTCAAACCCTTGGCTCTAGTTTTGAGTTCTCCCACTCCGAATGGTATGGGAGAAGTAAAGCAAGGAAAGAAAGCTTTGAGAAGGGGTAAGTATATGCTAGAGCCTGTTAGTTGCAGGTGAGGGATAGAGGGTCTTACAAAATAGAAACAAGGGTACACCTTGCTCACAAGGAGAAAGACCCTTTTGTGTGACCTGATACGTCAGCTGAAGGAGTGTGGAACCCATCCTGCAGTCAGCAGGACCCTGTACAGTGGTAAAGCTTTATTGTTATTCCTGTTGTTCCATCCTACTGCTGGAGTAGGCCTTGTTGGTCTCACCTTCCTGGGCTAACAGGCCTGTGCCATATGGGGCTAGCACAAGAATGAGCTGAACTTCATCCACTCTCCTGGGAATTGGCAGTTCCCAGGGTGCATAAGGGCTCTAGAAGGAAACCCAGAAAACACTGCTAGTTAGCAAAGTGAAGGCACTACACAGGCAATGACAGTTCTGTCATTTCATCATTTACCTGAAGAAAATGAAATACCTAGCCCCTCCAACTCTTCTCTCTCCAGTCACTCATCAGGCTGAGGTTTTTGGAGGTTTTCCATAGGACAGAGGTGAGGGACCTTGAGAGCCTGGGAGTAGCCTGGACGCTGAATGACTGCTGGAGGAGTAGGGATCATTGGTGTTGATAATGCATGTGCTAGTGGGAGAAACTAGCTTTGAGAAATCATAACAACACTGATCTATTTGTCATGCTCATTTGACTGCACATTTGTTTTGTGGGTAGGAAGAAGCTGGTTTTGAAAGAAACAATTAATGGTGATTAAAAGAAGCTGCTCTGCAGTCAGTTGCTTTCTGGAGCAATCACGAGGGTGGCAGGATTGCCACGTCTCTCTGAGCTCTCCAGTGACAGTGGTACCTCTATATTCCCCTGCCTGTAATATTTTATGCCTTTCCTTTTTAGTCTTCTTCCTCTTGGATTTTCTTGGACTTCTTAATTACCCCTATTCAGCACCTCTACCTGTAACTTTCCTTTCCTTTTGCCTGAACTGTCTTACAGCTTTTGTTCACAACTCTCTCACAATTCTCTCAAAAGTACAAGCCAAGATTATGCAGCTAGGACATGCTGGACCTGATCCTTGGCACAGATAGCTGGGGGCTGACACAGGAGGTGACCAAGAGAGGGCTGAAAGACTCACTAGACAGAAGGTTACAGGCTGCAGTAATCTGTCTGTATCCAAGCCCAGATGGTGCTGAGTATGTGCTGCATGGATGATGGGAATGGTATGGCCGCTTTCAGTAGAGTGTTATCCCATTATAAAATAATCTGAAATTCAAGGAAATTAATAAAACTCTTTATAAGTACGTAAAAGTCAGTGCCTGATACACACTGACCTACGATATCTCCCTTATTCAGTTGTGGCAGTGTGTTAGGGTCTCCCCGGTGCTACTGGGATATAATAGAGGCTTTACTGGTTTCCAGCAGGCAGTGAGCAGGGCTGTGACACAATCACTGACCCAGTTTTATCTGAAACAAACAATCCTTCTCTCTCCTCCCTGAAAACAATAAGATTGTTAGATCCAAGGCCAAATTCATGTTGTTGTGAACAGCTGCAAATCCACTGACGTCAGCAGAGCTGTATCCACTTAGCAAAACAGAGTCCAGCTCACGGTGGGTCTTTGGATGAATTTCAATTTAATTTCTATCTATCAAAAATTCTCCTCAGTTTTTCTTTAGATGGATATGTTTTTTTCCTGTTCTGTGTAGTGCAGGATTGTGCTGTCAAGCAGCTGCTCTTGTAAGCGATTCTTGCATTTCTCTACAAAGCAGATTGGAGTCTGGCTGGATGAGCTGGCTACATCATGGACAAGCATGAGATTTTAAGAGAAGAAATAGCACTTCTGATCTCAATAGCCCAATAAACATGATATCCCAATGCAGGATCTATGGAGCATAGCAGACAAGGGCAGGCACTGCATGGCCAGCAAGAAGCATGACTGTAATGTTCAAAGGGCTGCTCAAAATGGTCTTAATTTTACAAGTGGCAGTCACTGTGGCTTGATCTTGCCAAGTTTCTAAAACATTAGCCCCACTGACCCTGAGCTGCACTAATCTAGAGTGAAGCAGGGAACCAGCACTGCAGGAGGTGGAGCTTCAGAGCAGTCACTGCTGATTGCAAGGACTAATTTTTCTGTTTTCTTCAGAAGAAGGGAAACTCCACATGGGGATGGAGAAAGCGCTGGAAGGGCATAATGATCTCCACTGGTTTCTGCACCAACTTCCAGAACAACACTGCTGTGTCTGAATCACAGTGGAGCAAGTGGTTTGACCTTTGGGACAAGAAATTACTTCCAATAGCCGTGTCTACATTAGATTAGATTAGATTGGCTGATCCCATTCCCTAATCAGGGCAACTGCTTGGGAGTTGCACTCCAGTTCTTCCCACTGAACTTTTATCTTTCTCAGGAATTTGTATTCTCAGTGTTGAAATGACAGATAAGTAAACAGGATTTTTCAGGGGAAATGAACATATGGCTGCTTATAATTTCGTCAAAATGAGTTTTTGTATGGACATTTGTACAAGTAAGAAACTCTGGCAGAGCAAGAATGCTCACAGTTCTAACCTTCATTTAAGTGAAGTATTTCTAGATTACTCAGGAGGACTTTCTTCTGCTGACATGTGCATAAGGCAACATCAGCAATGAGGGTCCATTGATGATACTCTTTGTGCAGAGTCACATTTAGGCTGACCTTTGATCCAAGCAGTGTGAATGACAGCAGTTTGGGATGCTTACAATGGGTTACTGAAAAAAAATGAGGGTATGTAATAAAATTATTAGCACTGACATGCAGTGATGTGGTGGAAGATCCAGATCTGAATCACTGAGGGAAAACACTGCATGTACAGGATGGATTCTGAGTGTCCCATCTTCATCTTACTTAGCCTGAGGCTGTGGGAAGAGCAAACAAAGAACATGTAATTGTTCCCACACAAGAACAGACAAGCCTACATTGAAAAGATAATGATAAAACTAGCAGGATTCAGGGACATGGCACGCAATCTCCAAGGAGAAACAAACTTCAGTCTGAGACCTTGAATATCAAAAGGAGTTGAAAGACTTATAAACCCTTTGAGAAGACACAGGAGGGGAAGATAACCTTTCAGAAATTCCCTGTGGAAACAAACTGAAGGAGAGAGATTGCAAAGAGAATTTAAATATACCCAACTGTTGAGAGATGTTAGTTGTTTAGATTAAATAAGTAATTTTTAAATAGAATGAGTCAATTAGAGTTACAATGTTGTATGATTTAGTGTGCCATTTGCTTAGTTTTACTTTCTTAGCATGAGTAACTGGATTTGCTGAAGCCTTAGGCCACAAGCTGTGAACTTTGACTGACATCTATTCTTTAGGAAAACAACAAAAAATATTGTTTTCTTACAAATTTTCGTAGTAGTTTGTACAGTGCTGTGTTTGGGATTCAGTATGAGAATAATATTGACATCACACTGGTGATTTCATTTTTGGTGAGCAGGTGCACAAGAGGCACAAACCAGAAGAGAAAGAGGATACAGTTGGCAGCAGAAGATGCAGCTGGAGGAAGTAAGAAGGGTTAATGGCCTGCCTGTGTGGAGATGAAGAAAGAATCCCATATGGTGTTAGAACACCCCAGCCCACAAATCACCATTGAACTGAAAAGTCCTGTCCAGGGCACATGAGGCATGGGTGCATAAATCATAAGGGTGTGATTGCCCAGGGATGCCTTTGTTTGCAGTCCCTCTCTGGAGACACCCAGATTGAGCTGACTCTGCTGCTGTATCACTCTAATAAATTTTTTATTCTTAAAAAGTCCAAAGCCAAAACTCTGCTGCAGGAAACCTAGGGTTGAGAGTGAAGGAGAAGGAAACACAACCCGAGAATGAGTGTGTGTGTGCACAAGGAGTCAAAAGGGACCATCCATTGGCTCACTGGATCTGCCCTCTGTAAAGGAGCTCCAGTCCTGTCAGTTGAAGTGTTGGGTCCTGTGTGTGCAGCTCCTTGAATGGTGTGAGAATGCTCAGGCATTGTCCCTCAACACAGCCTCCCTGGCCAGGAGAACAGCCAGCCTGCCTGTACTATTTTCAGGGTCCCCCGTGGCAGGAAGGAAATGATGAATCTGACTCCATGTTCTTAGAAGGCTAATTTATTATTTTATGATATTATATTAAATAAAAGAATGCTATACTAAAACTATACTAAAGAATAGAGAAAGGATATTTACAGGAGGCTTAACAAGACACTAACGAAAAACCTGTGACTCTCTCCAGAGTCCTGACACAGCTGGACCATGATTGGTCATTGTGTAAAAACAATTCATATGTTGGATAAACAATCTCCAACCATATTCCAAAGCAGCAAAACACAGGAGATGCAAATGAGATTGTATTATTTTCCTTTTTCTCTGAGGCTTCTCAGCTTCCCAGGAGAGAAATCCTGGCGAAGGGATTTTTCAGAAAATATGATGGTGACACCTGCCAGTTGTACATGTGGACAGTTTCACAGTTTTAGAGATATTTTTATCTTTCATATGTCAGTAATAGACCTGGATTTAAGCTGGGCATTCATTACCTCTGTCATTGGCACTGGAGAAAACAGAAGCACAGTCATGTGTGAAGGACTAAGATAGTTGAAACTGATAGTCTGGAAGTGCAGACAGAACCCCAGCAGGAAGAAGAAGCATCATGATAATGCATCACACACACAAAAAAAGATGATAACTAAAGGCTTGGGATGTGGGAAGAAGCCTGCTCAGACTGGGGTCAGAGGTATTTATAGCAATGATAAGAAGAAAGAAAGGAAGGAAGGAAAGAAAGAAAGGAAGGAAGGAAGGAAAGAAAGAAAGGAAGGAAGGAAGGAAAGAAAGAAAGGAAGGAAGGAAGGAAAGAAAGAAAGAAAGAAAGAAAGAAAGAAAGAAAGAAAGAAAGAAAGAAAGAAAGAAAGAAAGAAAGAAAGAAAGAAAGAAAGAAAGAAAGAAAGAAAGAAAGAAAGAAAGAAAGAAAGAAAGAAAGAAAGAAAGAAAGAAAGAAAGAAAGAAAGAAAGAAAGAAAGAAAGAAAGAAAGAAAGAAAGAAAGAAAGAAAGAAAGAAAGAAAGAGAAAGAAAGAAAGAAAAAGAAAGAGAAAGAAAGAAAAAGAAAGAAAGAAAGATCTACATTCCTCCCTTTATGTCTTTTTCCTACTCCATATTTGTGATTTTACCTTTTGCCGTCTTCTCCTTTTTGATATGTATAATCCTCCTAAGGGTAGCATTTTATGAATGAGCCTGTTAGATAGTTGCATGTACTAGTAGTTCTTGTAACTATTCCTCCAGCTGTGTGGGTGATATCCTTCAAAGAAAATGCACTAGTGTTTCCTAGAAGTGTGATTTAACATTATTGCCTGTTAAGTGGAGTAGTTTGGAAAAGCCTTTTGTAAAATCTTTAGAAGTATCTTATATTTTTGGTAGAGGTATAGTATTTATTGGGGTTTTTTTCAGCTTGTGACAGGTTCCTAAGCTGCCAGGCACTGACAGCACATTCCCAGCCTGCCAACCCTAATACCTTTGGCAGTAGATGGCTGCTTTTAGCAGCAGTCGTCTGCTGCCAAATTACTTTGCCAATGTGTTTCTGATTTCCAGACAAGTTGAAGTGCAGGACAGGCGTGCTCAGGAAGTTTGATAGAGGGCACATCAGGATTCCTTCCCATTTGTAGACCAAGCAACTGCTCAGCACATATCATACATGGTGCTGTCCCTTGCCAGCCTGCTGGTCACAGACACTGCTTCATCCCAGTTTATCCTGCATTATCTCACACTGCTGTCACTACCAAGATCTAATTTTGCCATTTGAAGCTTTCAGTGTCTCTTTAAGTATTGCCAAGTTTAAGAATCAGGGCCTTACTCTCAAAGACTCTTGTGATACTCTCGTCTCATTTTTTCTCTTCTTGCTTCCAGAAAAACAATTCCTTTGTGTAATTCTTCTGTCCTCACCTCTGATTGCTTAATGTTATTCTTCTGTCCTCACCTCTCACCATTATTTCAGTGATTTTTCTTCATGTGGAAAAAATGTTCTCATTTTGTATATAGCGATTTTTCTAAAGAAAAATCATTAATTTCAGACTACCCCCTCATCTGCAGGCACCCATTACCGTTTCTCTTCCTGCACAAGAAAAGCAATGGGAGCTCCAGGAGGCAAACTCTTTTGTTAATTAAAGATGTCTTTTACAGTGAATCTGTGTTTGTGCAGACTGATTTGCAAGTTTATTTAATCAGGAAGACTTGGGTTATTTATTTGCAAATTTATTTGATCAGGAATAGTTTTGTTTGCTTTGGTTTCACGGCAAAATCTGGCCTGTTGTGTGCACTCCTTTCCTGGGAAATTCCTCCATAAACCTACTCAGAAGCAAGAGCCAGAATCCACACACAGCCTCTCCATTCCAGACAGGCTGAGCCTGCAGACACCACCTGCTCTCACACAGCATTTGCCCCACATCATTGTTCTCTGCTCCTGTCCATGGAAAAGGAACAGAACAGAGTGAACAAAAGGACAACAGAATGACTTGGCACAGGCCACCCCTCTTGCAGGTGGTGGACCTCTGGAGGCTGGAAGGAGGCAGCCAAGGTGCAGCCATAGTCTGGCAGTGGAATGGGCTTAAAGGAAAATAAGTGTGCTTCCCTGCAAAATTTTATTTTGAGAAAACGTCTACAATGAGTAGTGACTTCAGTTTCATTCAAACAAATTGCAGAAACTCATTTCCAACAAAAGAACTTAGACATGATGCTTCAGAAAACATATTCATTCTCCGTTTCAGTTATTCTCCTGAGTAACTCCTTTTCAGTTATTGTGAAGATCTATTTGCATTTGCAAATATGAAGTGAAAATGTAGCAAGAATATACACTATTTCTTCTAGCCAACATCTGGTATTTTTATTGTGGAGAAAACAAAAAACCTCATATGCAAAGCATTGCATGTATTTTCTTTTTAATTTATACTGTTTTGCATAACTGCTTTTTAATATCTCTTTTGTTTTAACAAACCTGTGCTTTAGGTTAGCATATCTTTGGAGTGCACAATAATACATATTATTTTACAGTTAATGCATATTTTAATATTTCAAGAGATATTTAAGGAGTTTCTTTTCATATAATAATTTAAAATTATCTGGATGAGCCAGTTTTATTTACTCGTATTAGATGAGGTTTGAATTGTTTCTTCTAATCCTTTTTCCTCATGTGTCCCTGGAGGGAGTTGCAATTTAAAATACCTGGAACACAAACATTGTCATGTTGCTCTTCACACGTTTCATTACTGCAGCAGTTCCCAGTGAGTGAAATTACACCAACCCTTCTGATGTTAGAAGCCTTCACACGGGGACAGCAAAATCCTTGTTCAGCCCTATCGCCTCCAGTAGATGTCATCGTGGCAATGGAGAAAAATGCCGGGGATACTGGGAACGAGATCTGCTTTGCCAAGGCAGCAAGAAAGCTTTGCAGTAATAGACTTTGTTTCTGTCAAAACAAGGTAATTCTCTCAAAGCTTTGCATTTATGGAGAGCTTTTCTTTTCTATAAAGAAAAACACGTTCAGTAGTAAAACACCAGGCTGTGGTCCATGGCAGTGGTGTCTATATGCTCTGAAGATGGTTGTAGGTACAGATGTATTTGGAAAGAAATGCACGTGCAATACTCAGTTTGTAGATTCCTTGATTTTTGGTTTTTTTTCCCCCACAACTATACAGTTTTCTTGTGTGCATACACACAAGCTCAAAGCCATCATATCCTTTCTGTTCTACTTCCCCCCTCCCTGCCCTAATCCTCTGGAAATAATTTCTCCAAAGGAAAGCCCAGACCCTCCTATTTCATTTTTACCCCGGTTGAATCTCTCCCCACCCGTCACCACCTGAGCTGCTGGTGTCCAGCCAGCTGTAAGGTTTGTAGCTGCCTCAGTGGGTCGTTGAGCAGGGAGTAAATCCACAACCCTGTATTACTACCAGGTATAATTTTAATCTCTCCAACAGAGAACAAATCCCCAGAAAAGCCAAGAGACAAGTCAGTCACTGGTGGGTTTACCTGCACAAGGGCTGCAAGGCTCCAATGTACACATCTATATAATTTGAAAAACATATTGAACACATATGGAATTACTGAAAATATGTTAACTATTGTTCAATAGCTGATCTGATTTTCTCACAAAGGTCATGAAGTTCAGGATTAGACCCCTTTCTCCACCTTGGAAGTCCCAACAGTTTTGTTTGAACGTGTGACATGTATTTAGTGATGTTGTCCCTTTCTAATTTTAGTCACTGCTATGTCTGTGTTCTTCATGACAGACTGACAATATGTAAGATGTCATCAGATAAAATAGAGCACAAGCTGAGCTGAGTGAAACAAGCTGCTGAGCTGAAATGTGACTTTCTAAAAATCAACAGGGTGCAGCTATATCAAATAATAAGTACATAATTTGAATGGTCTCTTTTGTCTAGATAATAGCCCTCTGAATAATGAGGTTTTAGTTTGTAAAATGGCAGGCTTTGGGGAAGCAGAAAGCAAGAAAGCAGAGCACTAAAGGCCTGAATAACTTAAGAGTCTGCTTCTCCTCCTTACTCCAGTCTTTGAGACTGAAGCAAGTCTCTGTGACTAACATAAATTCTAGGGGAAATGGCCAGATAACTAAAACAAATTTGTGACCTCTCAACACTAAGAGGAAAGCAATTCTTATTGGCAAGATTTTTGTCATTGTTCACATTCTTAAAAAAAATGTTGGCTGGAATTTTGTCCTTGACCAAGTGGAAAGGCTCTCTGCTGGCAGGAGAACAATGTATTTAATAAAAACAAAGCAACTGATGCTTTTGACAGAACAAGAACAGACATCTGTCTGGCTGTTCTGAGTAAGCAAAAATAGCAGAAAAGCCTCATAAGGGTCTATTAAAATAAATGGGGTAATGAAAGGGTAGCAAAGAATGCACTTGTTTATAAGTTATCACCTCATCTGGGCACTGTCAAAGAACATGGGAAAAAAAAGTATCTCTTTTATCCTCAGGAAATGTAGGATGTTATATTATCAAAGTTAACAGTGAAAGCAAACTGTAAAAAACCCCTACAGTAACATTTTAAGAACTGTGAAGATATAGCTATTAACTATAAAAACAGGAGACAAATTTAGCTATAATCTGTCAGAAAAGGCAACAAAAATAATGACCTAGCTCATGTTCACTTTGGATTTTGCTTAAAATATTTGAGATATTTTTTAGATATATTGTCCTATTTAAGAATATTTATGTTCCCATTAGCAGTGTTCTCATACTTTTTCTAAAAGCATTTTATAGCACTGTAATTTAATTTCACTTAAATCTTAAAATATTCAATTTCTAACTCACTGCTTTGAGAGGAGAGAATAAGCATCACAGATAAAAGCCCGGAAGCTCTGGAAGGTAATAATAAAGAGACATCACTCAATTCTCTGTATCTCTCTCTGAGCAGGGTCAAATATGCCCAAACTCTTCTTAAAAACCTGAGCTGATGGTAATTCCACGTTTTTCTCCCGGGATGAGTAGCTGCAGTGCTATCAGTACAGTTAGACCAGGAGTATAGGAAATATGGAGACAAACTTTTTACTAAGGCCTGTAGCAATACGGCAAAGCATTAGGGTTTACAGTAAAAGAGTGTGATTGAGACTAGATGTAAGGAAGAAATTACTTACAATGAGGATGGTTAAGCACTGGAACTGATTGCCCAGAGAGGTGGTGGACATCCCATCCCTGAAGACACTCAGGGTCAGGTTGGATGGAACTATGAGCACCCTGATCTAGATGCAGCTGTCCCTGCTGGCTGCAGGGCTGTTGGACAAGATGACCTTTAAAGGTCCCTTCCAATCCAAACTGTTCTATGATTCTATGATTTCCTAATTCCAACCTTCTGTCTCCCTCGCAGTTTAGCTTGCAATTTGTCATCCTATCTGCTTTAAAATAAACATTAATCTCTCTCAGGATTATGAAACTTAGTAATGTAATTGAAGCCTTAACTTTTCCGGGGGGAATTGCTTGAAATGCGAGTCTCTAAGCCAGGGCTGGTTCTTGTACACTGGGAGAGCTACAGCTGAGAGTAGGATGTGGCCATGGCCGTGGCCACGGGTCAGACCAAAAAGATGCTTCTGTGCAGACACACTGATGCTGCTTTTCAGGGCTGCTTTCACAGTTCTGTGTGGAGCCAAAGACAGTACATAGCCTGAGGACTTCCTAACCCTGGCTGGGTGCCAGGGTGTCCAGGCTGCTCCTCTGGATTAGCAGAGGATCCATGAACTCTGCAGGCTTGGCTCTAGCACCCTCACTTTGGGGCTAACGGGCTTACATCAGAAGGGAGAGCTTCCTACATAAAAACGTGTGCATGTATTTCCAACTCTTGAGATTCAAAGTCACAGCTGACAAGCGTGACCCCAGAGCCCCAAGAGGAAGCAGCGAAATGTCAGCTGGTAGCTCGGAGCACAGCCGCAGCCCCTGCATGAGCTCAGCAGGGCGGGAGGAAGCGGCGAGCGCGGCCGGGCAGCGTCGCACACCGCCGGCATGGCCCGGGGCGCGGCTGGGCCCGCTCCCTGCCCACACCCCACGGCTGCAAGGCTCTCTCGAAAGGAACATGCCGCTCCTGGCCTGGCCAGGGTGTCTGACCGCCCCTGTAAACCGAGCTGCTAATTTTCTGTAGTCCAGCAGCAAGATAATAAATACACGCATTCAGAGTACTGCCAACGTGCCCAGGCACACGGGGCGGGAGAGGAATTTTCTGTAGGAGTAACAATTAGCAAGCACCTGAAGAACCATGAGAACTCAAACATCCATGAGTTGCTTTGCAGCATTTTTCCTCATGTCTCTCACAGCATCCTCACCAGCCCTCCCTGTTCTCCTTGTGTGTACAGCGAGGAGCAGACCCCAGTCAGGCTCTACAAACAGTTGCGGTTCGGGAGAGGAAAGCCAGCTCAGCCGTGATAATTAGGATAACTGTGATACTTTAATTGAGCTGCTAATACCAAGGCAGAGGTGTTGCAGAGAAGACCTGTGGGTAGCAGCTTTTCTCTCAGTCCTTTGCTGAGCAGGAAGGACTGCGGTGCTGAGTGCGTGGGCAGTGTGCCACAGCACTCACAGGAGGTGAGTCCTTATCTCTTCCTTCTAGCTTCCCCCTCCCAAAGACAGCCTCTCCTGCTGTCAGTTCTCTCTGTGTTTGACTGTACTTCTCATAACAGCAATCTCCACATTGCTCCTCTCTTCCCCTCCCTTACCTTGAGGGCTCATTTCTAAAATTTTGGACCTTGCAGGCTTTGATGCAATGCTTGTGCCTTTCCACTCAAACAATTAGTCTTGTGAACTGCTGTGCTTAAAAACCTACACACATGCTTTTAACCTCTGCATTTTAAGTGTGAGGAAGAAAAAGTAATGGATATCCTAGCTCTGGTGTAGTGAGGATAGTCTATATATTGTTTATGTTTATGTTGATTTGGTTGCTATGTTTTTAAATATTGCCTTATGTTAGTGGTATAGTAAGAAAAGCTTTTTCTGTTATCAAATCCTTTTAGTATTTTCTTCTCAAAATTTAATAAAAATCAGAATCTATTATGTTGCATTTTCAGGTATTGAAAGTATATTCTCTTAGTGCAAAATATTGGTATGGAACATACTGTTTAGATAACTGACCTTCAACAGCAAGAGAGATGCAGTTTTAAATTTGAGTTACGTGAATTTAAACTTTTGGAAAGCCTTTGCATAGTACAATAAATTACCTCTTTTGGTTTTGATTCTACTGTAGTGGTTTTGTGATAAATATTTATTTGCAATATTAGCAAATCAAGCCATAGTAGCGTTGTGCCTGTGCGTAAGCTTTGTCACGAAAAGTGAAGTAAGGAGAGCTCCAAGCTAGTAAGAAGTGTCAGATAAAAGCTATCTTTATTTAGAATGCATAAAACTTACCATAAATTATAAGTTCAGGATACTTCCTTATAGTTCTATGCTACTGTGTGATTTTTATTTTTAATTTGAAGTTCTAATAAAAGGACTTTAATTCAAAAAATTGACCAACAAAAAGGTTGTAGAATCCTTCCTTCTCAAACAGTTTCCTTTAAAATGTTTTGTGATAATATGAGAAATCTGTGACTGTGAGATATTCAGTGTTTCAGAATCAAACAGATGTTAGCTAGTGATTTTTCACTTTCTGGAAAGATCTGGTAAAGAGCTTTCTGCTAGAGCAATTTTCTGTCAAAACATGGATTTGATAAAATGTAACATTTTGTAGGAAGATATTGATTTCTTTTATGCTTTCAAGAGAAAGCTATAGAAATATTTTATTTACGGTTGGAACAAGAGTATAAAGAAGAAAACCATAAGTCAAAACTGAACGTCTGACTTTGTGAAAATATCATAGCCAGTGGTTTCAGAGGCCCTAAAATAAAAATTTCAGAATTTGTGGGGATTTTTTACAAAAAGCGCTGCTATCCTATTTCTATTAGAAGGGGAAATTCAGAGTATCTGTTTTTGCTTCCTAGTTCAGCATGATTTTCTGACTTTTTTTCTCCCTGACTTTTTACATGCTTTGGTTACTGAAACTGTTTTCATGAAGAATGCCAGACCAGGAATCTCCAGAGCCTTCTGCATTTGATACAAAGCTCTTGGACCTCTGTTGATGTGAAGAATGACTTGATGCTTCCTTGTAGAACCCAATTAGGGGATTTAATCAAAGGCTCTGTAGGAATGCAGTGTGAGTTCTGGGCATCTTTGAAAATCTTAGCTGAATTTCTAATCAGGAGCGCTGACTGCTCTTAATTCTGCAGCGAGTGTTGCTCCATCCTAACCTCAACGGAAGGGCTGCTCCACAGTGGTGCTCCCATCCATGGAGCAGCCTGTGCTGTTACTGTGGTCACAGCCAGCCTGGCCTAGGCTGCCACTGGGACACAGGACCAAGCAATTGTCCCTTCTGGAATTCTGCTTCTCTCCCTAAACATGCCCTTCTTGGTGTCCCATAGGCTACAGATCTGATCTGAGATCAGATGACTGGAAATCACTGATATTTTATTCCCAGGGTCCAGATGCATTATGCTTTAAAAATGGTCTCTGTGTTGAATTGAGCTTTAAGAACATGGTCATATGACAGAGATTAAGGTTGTTAAGTATTTATTTATCAAGGATTTCTATTTTTAAAGAAGCTTACAACTCCATTATATATCTAAATATAAGAACTTGTAATGAATAGGCAGAGATTGAAAATTATGAAGCAGGCAGAAGCTCTAGGTTCCAAATTATATTTCTGAGAAATGAGAATGTTTTATGAAATCTGAAGTCATCTTTTTCCTGGAAATACTGTTTGTGAAAGAGCACGGAGCAGTCCTGACTTCTGTGAAAGTGGAACAAAACTTCTGATTCTACGTGGCCTTCCTCTGAGAGGGCAGTTGGAAATGGATTGCTAATGGCAAAAACTCTGCCCTAAACATCAGACTAAACTGCAGTATGTGACGTGTACATCTCTGCACAAAAATCTAAACACATTAAAGCCAAAATTTATTTTATAATTTTTGTGCATCCAGAATATTTAAGGCTAATGTGCTAAGAATGACTGAAACACTAAAATAATTTAGGAGTTAAAAAAAAATAAAAACTGTGGAAGCAATATAAGCTGAACTATTTTCTTTTGCTAATGTGACCTAACCTTGAAAGACAGTTATCTAGTTATCTGCTGCATGAAAATAATTTGCCTGCCTTTTGTTTGCAGATGATTCATTAGTTTTGATAATCTTTAGTGGTATAACACATTAATAACAGTAAAATTAATAACTAATGATAGTGTGATCTCAGTTCTTCTGTTTGCAATTATCAGGGTCACTTGGTATGTCACAAGCCCCATCAGTAGGCAGTCTCCCTCCTGACACTGGGTCTGGGCATGCAGGCTGATAAACTCCTCCTGCACTGCTGCATCTCTGCTTCCAATGCTTGTTCTTTGGTCTTCTCAGAACTTCAGGATCAGCAGTAAACTGATCAGGAGACAGAATTGTGTTTGAAAATAGTTGGATTTTTCTACTTGGTTCTCTTCTCTTGGCCTTTTTTTGTAGCTATGGGGTCCCACAATCCAGGAGGGTCTCAGGAATAGCTACAGGCAGCAGGTGGGAAAGGCACTGTGATGGAGGCTGTGTATGTCTGCAGTGCTGTTGGCAGAAAGAGTGATGGGAGTGCCGAGAAAGTCAGTCAGGTAAAGAGCTTTTAAAAACCTAAACCCCCAAACTGTTAAGTATTCTGACTGTGACACAGATGTGTATTATTTCAAAGGTAGAAGTTTATTATCTCCCTTTTTAAAAGTTCTATTTAGGTGTTCCTAAGATCATGACATTTAACTGTCTCTCTTCATCCTAGTGAAGTAATAAAGCTTTTATAAACCTTTGTTGGAATTAATATCTATCTTGTCAGGAAAACAGACCTATTTTATCCAGTGTCATAGAAACTGATGACAGAATGAATTTAGACCATAACACAGTGGGAGTATTCTAAAGACAAATGCCTTAGTAAGACATTTATATTCTAAAAGCAATTTGTATGTATTATGGTTTATATTATTCAAGGTCCTTGAAAATAACACATATTTTATTGTCAACAAATTAGTGTAGTGTATACCTATGGAAATGAATGGTACAATAGCACAAGTCTAGAAACAGCTCAGACAGAATGGTACTGATGTATGTCCCTATGCAGGATGGCCAAGAAAGAAGAAGTGCATTGAACCTGGTATTTTCAAGGCTCCAGAGAAGTCAATAAACTTGTGTGTGAACACATTATCTACCTCTACAGAGTAACCGAGGAAATTAACATGTGCCAGGCAGGACCATGGCTTTTAAATGAGTATTCATATGGGACAGCACTTTGTGACAGTGTTGGTGGTGTTAATTCAGGCTCTGCCATTACATGATATTTGACACAGATCAAATCACAGCCCCCTTGCCTTGATTTCACCACACAGCAATTAGACTACTGATTAACTTAATCTTTATTAATCCAGTGGTTTACCAGAAGTGCGTGCTTCTGAGGAATAAAACATCCTGAAAGCATACTTAAAAAGAAACTCTGGTGGTAACAAAAAATGTAAAAATAAAAATTAGCTATTTGTGGGACATGCAGTTTTATTTCAAGATTGTTCTTCAGAACAGTCCAAGGATGTCAGTAGAAAAAAAAAGGGGGGGAAAAAAGTACTTGTATTTGGAAAGGCCTTGGAGTGCTGTGGAATGAGAATTGCCCACAATTGCTTCACTTGGGGAAGGCTGGTAAGAATCCAGTATCTAAATAATGATTAAGACACGCCTGAGGAAAACTAAGAGGCATTCAGTTCCGCGTCATTCCCATGGGGGTGCCTGTAGGCATCTCCGGCCGAGGTACCTTCGTTGGGCTGGGGCACTGCCAGACCTGCCTGCCTCCGGGTCTGTCTTTATTTCCAAGTGACAGGCCGGGTGACGTGTGACTCGGGACAGCGGCAGAGCACTCGCAGCTCCGGTGCTGCTCTCTCGAGCCCGTCCCAAGCGCTGCCGCCCGTCTTGTCCCGAGCCCCGCTGCCACCCGCGCTCGCAGGGCAGTTTCGGGAGCGGGCGCTGCCCCGAAGGGCGCATCTCCCCGCGGGGCACGACCCTGCCCGGCGCTCCGGACTCCGCCTGAGCTTCCCCCAGGGCCAGACTCCCGCCCCGGCCGCGGCACGGAGCCCGCGACTGGTCCGGTTTCCGTGCCCGCCCCGGGACGCCCTCACGGCGCGCCCCCCGCTCCCGCCCGGCCTCGGAGCGGGCCGGCCCCGCCCCTCGGGGAGCGGGGCGCGCGCACGGCCCGCTCTGCCGCGCCATTGGCTGGCGTGACCGCGCTGCGCGCTCCGGTTGGCTGCGGCCGCCGCCAGGCAGCGGCGGGGCCGGGCGGAGTCCGCCCGCCGCTGCCGCTCCCGGCGGGAGGGTGAGTTTGAGTCGCGGCCGCGGCGGAGCCGCCGGGCGGGAGGGTGAGTCCGCTTCCCGGTCGCTCCCGCGGGGACAACTTTTTTTTCCCGCGCGGGGCTGGCGCATCCCGATGGGGCGGCCGCGGCCGTCGGGCAACTCGCGGCCGCCCGAGCGGAGCCCCCCCAGGCTGCGGGTCCCGCGCCCCACCCTGGGGCAGCCGGCGGCGCGCGGCTGGGGCGGCCGTGGCTCGCCGGGGCGGCGGGGGGTGCAGGGCGCGGGGAGGAGGCCGGGAGGGGGCGGCGGAGTTGCCGGGGGCAGGGCCGGTGCCCGGGGGCGATGGAGGGGCAGGGCGGCACCCTGCCCCCGGTGCGGGGCGGCGCTCCGGGCACCGGCTGCGGCTTCCCCCGGTCCCTCGGGTCCTCCCGGCGCCCCGCCGGCATCCCGGCCGCGCCTGGCCGCCCGCTCGCCGCGCACCGCCCGCACCCGGTCCGGCCGCGGCGGGGCACGGCGGGCATCGCCGGGGCGTCTGGGGGCCGGCGGGGCAGCGGCGCCTTGTGCCGCCGGGAGAAGGCGGCGGGGGCTGCGGGAGAGACAAAGGAGCTGCTCCCGCCGCGTCCCCGGAGCGGGGCGGGCAGCGCGGTGCCTGGCAGCGGGCTCGGTGCCGCCGCGGACCCTCGGGGGGAGGCTGGGGCAGAGTTGGGCGGCGTGCTGAGGAACAGCTCCGTGCTGCGGACCCGTCCCGGGCTGCGTTCGGCGGTGCCGCCGCGAGCGGTGTGCCCGCCGCGGGGATGCGGGGGGCGGCAGCAACAGTTCGAGCCGCGGAGTTGGGAACCCGGGCGGGCAGCGCCGCGGCTGCAGGGCTGGTGCCTCCGCGGGCTTCCATTGGAGCACGTTCGATTGAAGTGGCCTTCCGTGTGCTTGGTGTGTCAGAGGTAGGGATGGAAGCAGAGATAGTGCCCCTGGATTTGTCTTGTCCCATGTAATCCCGACAGCCATCACGTTTGTTTCCCGTCCAATTGAATTCTAGCTCTCTGCCGAAAAAGCTCCCCAGCCTTAGGTTCGCAGGGAGCAGATTTGTGAACTTGAAGATTATCAAGTCCTGCTAGGATGGACCTTTCAGGAGTTTTAACATACGCTGCCAGTGTGTGAGGAAATGACTGTAGATGAGCCAAATATTAAAACTTCTACTACATGGTTGGTGTTAGGGTCCTTAGCTGCAAATTCAGATTTAGTGGCATTTTTTTAAGGCAAGCTGAGCAAATTGCGCTGCAAGGAGGCAAGAAGCAGTGTTATGAAGCAAAGCATAGAGTGACAGTGGTGACTGCATTTTGTGGTATCTGAAAGGCTTTTCTGCAGTTTTCCCCTCCAATGACAGACTTACATGCTACAGTGGTTTTTCAGAAGTTTTGTTTTCCACAATATCATTGAAAGGTTGGGGTTAGAAGGGGCCTTAAAGATCATATAGTTTCATGCCTCTAATGGCGTCTTGCTTTTGTTCTCTCCACCTTTCTGCAAGTTCTTTTATGTTATAAAAACTAAGTAATGTTGTATAATGTGGTCGAATTAATTTGCAATCTATTGTAGTTTCATCACTGAAATAGTTTTGGTAAAAGTAGTATACTTTGAAGTTGAATTTTAGATCCTTCTGGCAGTGTTTTTTGATTTATTTTTTCCTCTAGAGTTGGAAAAAAGTATAAACCCACTCATTTTGAAATACAAAACCCGTTCTGCTTCTCTTCTGTGATAATCTCTTTGTGAGGCAAGGCCCTTGTAATAGGCCTTTTATCAGAGGGATGATAATTTTGAGGAAGTTTGGTACTACTTGGGATGATTTATTAACTGTAACAATTCACTTCCTTGCAGCAGTGAGCTGTTTTAAAGGGACATGTTATATTTAATCAGAAAGCTTCTTCCAAGGACAAAGGCTATCAGGGGCAGGATCACGTTGGAATTCTGCTGGGTGGGTTTGCTTTCACTTGAGAGAGGCCATGGGAGACATGTTCCCAGGCATAGCCGGGTAGTTAAGTCACTTGGATTCTAATTTTGTGAGGACTTGTATCACAAGCATGTGTGTGAGATACTGTAGGGCTGGGCACTACGAGTGGTGTGTGTCATCTGTGTTTCACTTAGCACAGTGGGGCTGGCTCTAGGCTGGGAGACAAGCCCATTTCCTGATGCATGTGACTGGGTCAAACCTAATAGTAAATCACTGAGTTAAAGTCTCATTCATAGTACACATTCCTCTTAAACTCAGTATCTTGAACCTTCCTCATGTTCATGTCAGGAAATTGATTTTTCATTGAAGCCTACCTTAAGGTACATATTAGGTTGGCGTCTTAACCTGTCACTGACTTTAATATATGCAATGTGAAAATCACCTTGTTCATTCTGGAGGTTTAAATTGTTAGTTATAAAGTGTTGGCTGATGTCTGGTTATTTTAATTAGAAAATAAATGGTCTGATGTGACACTGAGTCTTTTTGAGGTTGTATGGAGAATGCATGGTTTGTAGAATGATTTCTTAGAGAAAAGTCCCAGGTTTCCCAATTCCCAGGTTTCCCTTTGGGACTAAGAGCTTGTGGAGTATCTGAGGCTTTAGGATGAAACTTTTATGAGGCATAAATGTTTATGTTGATGAGAATGTTAAAATGTAGTAGCTCTTGGGCTCTTAACAAAGATCACCTGTGCACTCAGCAAACATACAAAGCCTCCATGGGGAAGAGCTTAGGCTTAAATCCGTTAGGTGAATTGCCAGGTCAGGTTTCATTGCCAGCCCTTCCCTTTGACAGATGTGCTCTCTGCATAACCCAGCATGCTTCCTCTCTCACAAATGGAAGGCTGGGTGCAAAGCTGATCTGTCCTTAGGTCTCCCATGGGGCTGTGTGGGCAGTTCTGTTAGCAGAAGTGGAAGTTACACCTGTGAATCACCGCACTCACGCGTGTTATGTCCAGTGTTACCAAGCAGTCAGTCTTCCCAGAGCAAGGTGCATGAAATTCAGGCAGGAGATCTGATCTTGCTGTGTAGGAAATGAGAAGCCTGACAGTCTGACCTTCCCTGCCTGCATACTCTGTTTTCTTGTACACTTCAGAAAAACTGCAGCCTGCCCATCTGTAATTATATTCTGAGGTTAAATAGTTTGACTGGAGTGACCCTGTCTAATCTCTGAGACTTCCATGGGATTATGGAAATACAGCATGCTTAAAACCTGCAGTTTATATGCAGTGTCTTTCACTGTGTTGGCTTGTACTTGGTAGGATGTAGTTGAGAGAGGTTGTTGATTTACTGGAATCTTCCCCCCTTAGGAGAATTATAGCTTTTGTTTTGTTAATGCTGTTCCGTTTAATTATGCAAGTATATATATGTAAAAAAGACCTCTTAAATTAGAATTTTAGGCCTGAGATCTTTTCTTTAAATCTGTGTTTTCTTTCTGTTCCAGGAAAAAAATCCCTTTTGGCATTTGCTGTACTCAGTTGCTAGAATTGAAATGGTGACGTATGAAATGCACATTTGGAAGTGGAGAATGTGTTGGAATTAAAGTTTTTTTTATTAGCATCAGTTATTTAGAAACTTAAATTGGATTAGTTTACTTGAAATGCTTTGTGAGATAATCTTGGAAGGCAGCAACAAGGTGTCAGAATAAGGACAGAAATCTGTGTCAGCGTTGTTGAAGACAAGGAGTACTAAAGTATGAAAATGTTTCTAATGTGTAGCAACTGCATATTACTGCTAGGCTGTGTAGCTCTGTATGCCATTAAAATGTTTATTCCTGCAATGGCCAGGCTCTTTCCTCTATAATGTGTAAGTGTATGCCCACACTTTTTAGATGAAGTACTTCTGCATGAACCTGAGATTTTCTCTAAACTGACACTTGAATTACTTAAAGTTATTTGAAAGCATTTAAAAAGTTTTGCACAAGGCTGAGAAGTGAAATCCTTCTGCATTTGTTCTTTCTGGAAATCAGATTTCTATCAGAATTTGTGTTAGAACTTTTCTAGCATGAAAATTCAAATACTCTTGTATTAGATAGAAAGAAAAAAATCCGAAACACCAAAACAAACACCTGAAAGATCTAATAACTGTAATAGTTTTCAGCTGATAGCATTTCTAAATGGATATGAAGTATTTTCTTCTACTTGTGGTGAAACTGTTTTGAAGCCTTTGCCCTAATCAGGACCATGTTCAAGAGGAGCAGAATAAAAATAGCATCTTGGCCGAGTCTGTGAGGGCAGCTGTTATTTATGGCAATTTCTTTGGTCACATCCCCACATGAACTTGCATGCTTTGCTAACAACTGGAAAGACAGTGAGTGCAAGCAGTCTAACTTACAGCCAAGTGAGTCCTGAAATTGTCTGAATGTGACCCTATTTTGTCTTGTAGTGCCAGAAAGGGGAGGATGTTGGTGTAGGTGTTCGTGTGATGAATTAAGGGTTCTAAGGCTTCAGTTTAACTTCTAAATGGTTTGCAAATGTAAAATAGATGGGTTCAATCAACTGTGGTTGTTGGTAGCATTATTTGTTAGAACTGGAATCAATAAAGGACATGGAATTTGGACAGATATTTAATTATCATCACTCTTGTATGTGGAGAATGCCATGGAAAGTGAGGATGTGCATGAAATGTTTCTTAATTTATAAATAACTAGCAATGCTGAAGAATCATCTGAGTGTTGAGATTAAGACTTAGAAATGGGTTATCTCTTCAAAACAGATGTATGTTTTTGTTTTTCCATCTCTGACCTCTGATGATATGAAATGCTGTGTAGCAACTGAAGCATAGCAAAGAAATGTAGGTGAAAGCAATACTAGTAAAACATGCTTATTGCTGATGCAAAAGTTGCTAAGTATCTGTATTCCATCCTGATTGGCACAAGAGCTCTCATTCTAAACTTTGTGACAAAAAAATGTATACTTGGGGCACTTTTGATAGCTATTTAAGACAGCTTTCTTAGGCTATCTTATCTCATACCTTTACTTTTGTCTATTTGGAATCTAACCTTTATTTAAAAATAGCATAGCATGCTCTGAAGCTGCACTGGGTACTAATTAATACACTTCAGTGCTTAAAGCCATGCTGTCTCCTAAGGTTTCCTGCTGTTTGCACTGGATAAATATTTATGCTTCAGCAAGGCATTAATTTCAACCTGACGAACAGTGCATACAACTTTAATATTTTGCTAATGCTAAACACCATGATTCACTCATTTTGCTATATTTTATTGTGGTTTTTTTTTAGGAAAGGAGGAAAAAAATCCCATTATACTTTAAATATGTGGTAGAGAATTATATCTAATACTCAACAATTAACCTATCTAGTAGTCTGAGTATTGTACAATAGCTAGTGCTGGATAATATAAGGTCTCCATGAGCACCTGGTTAATGGACAAGACTGTACTATGTAGTAATTTGTAAAAGTAATTGTTTTCTATTAATTTTTTTTCAATCCTTTAATACTATTTACTGTATTAAAGGAGACGACTGGAAAATATGTAAAAGCATTAAGTTGACCTAGTAAATTTTTAAAAATTACATTTGACAAGTTTTTAACACCAGCTACCTTCTCTGTCAGGATACTGTGAATATTTTCAGTGTACTGTGTAAACCATGTCAGGTGTGCTACAGTCACATCTCTACCTGAGGAAGCAGACTAAAGGATCTTCAGGTATAAAGATGATTCTTTATTTTCCCTTTTTTTTACTCCTTTGCAGTATTTGCTGGCTGAAGGAAATTGTGTTTCTTCCAGATTGGCAATAGGTAGACTGCAGCATCGTGTATTTGGTGGTAGGCTGATGAAGGGGAGAACAGTGTGATCAAAGTAGGGGAAGGAGCAGGGTTGAGGAGTTCCTTAACTCTTGGTACTTAGTGCTAAAGCAACAATTTTATGTTCCTTACAGCTAATTTAGACTCATTTTGCCAGTGAAATGCTGAGTATTATCCTACAGTTTGTGGTTGATAGCACATCTGGTTAAACCAATTACTATACACTCAGTTAAAAGAATATATTTCTTATTGACTTCCTTTAGGCTGTGCCAAAATACCTGCCTGCTTCATGTCTGTCACATGCTGCAGCTGTGCTACTGTTTTTACTCAGTTACAGCTTTTAGGCTCAATAAGCTGCAGTCTTTCCACTCACATCTCTTATGTTCCTAATTGTATTGACTCCGTATGTCAGGTGTAGAAAGACTAATAGGCTCCTGCATTTTTTTCCCTGCTTTGAACTAAATTCCCAGTGCAGCAGCCAGAGGAGCAGCTGAGAGGCTTGTGACAGTAATTCTGCACATCTGCTTACACGTGCATCTGCTGCTTTGTGAGTGCTGGTATAATATTTACCAATTTCTGCCTGTCTTAAGAGAGCGTGATTTATATTTAATTGTAAAGCTGAGCAGAAATTTTTGAGTTTCTTTACCCCCCTCCCTGTTTTCTCAGCAGCATTATGTGTTGGCACTGTAAATAAGGGTCATTTTCACAACAGTCTTGTTGTGATGAGACACTTCAGACAATCAAAGTTGTTCTCTTACTCAGTGAAACACAAAAAAGGAAACATCTGTTTTGCTTAGTCTGTAATGATACAGCTTGGAGTAACAGGATTCTGTTGTCTCAGCTGGAATTGGTTGAAGTTTTGTTGACTTTTCAGTGATGTGTACAAATATAGCAGAACTACTCTTCCAGCACTTCTGCATCATGCTGGGGATTGGCTGAGTAAATTTGCAGTCTCTGCCACTTTTAATTCTTTTGCTGCCTTGCTTTAGTTTGGTATATGTATTTTCAATATCATTCTCTTTGTTCTTAGACTGAAATTTAAGAGTATCTGAAGCATATGCATTTGCATTGGTTACCAAGGGTTTTAACTGGAATGGAATGGTTATTTGTGCAGTGATATTTTCTCCCAGACTGTTACTGGCAAACTGTAGCTGCACAGGGAAGAATGATAATGATTTTCCACCTAAAACAACGTAATCAGAGGAGATCTCTAAACTGTGCCGTTCCCTTGTATACATAGTGCACACATTCATTCATTCATTCCTTAAGGAAGTAATGGAAATCTTTGGTTCATTGCTATTTTAGTGGTATTCAGAAGTGGCTTAGGTTTTGTCCTGTTTTGATAAAGAAGTGGATGCTAGTTCACCTGTGCTCACTGCTGCTCCAGTCCTGTGAAACAGTGGCAGGAATTGCCTTAACCATGTACAGCCGCTTCTTGGTGTGGTAGAATAAAAGTCCTGTATAAATTCAGTAGGTGGAGCAGGATGTGGACACATTGGGTGTCAAGGGGAGAAGGAGCACCTAGATGAAGGTCCTGCTTGTACAGTAAATAGAGGAACTGACAAAAGTGGAATTAGAAAGTTAACTGAGTGATGAAACAGGAACCAAACGATGCCACACCCTTGAAGAAGTTCCTTAAATGTGTCTATAGATGTTAAATCAGAGGTGTATGATCTTGTTGTTTTGTGTGATTAACTCTCAAATGTCATATCATTTGAAAAGTGCCCATTCACTTTGATTATATTTGGGTTTTTTTAATCCAGTGTGATGGAGGTAGCTTTGCTCTGGGTTCACTGCAACACTTCTTTCATGTGCTTATGACAGTTTTTACAAGCAGAACATTTTGTGTCCAAGGGTTGTTAGGCTGTATTGATGTCCTTTGGCTCTGGTTCATCCAGTCCACTACGCCCCAAGTACATGTGCAATCAATGACCAATTTCCATGTATTGTCACAACTGTGCCTGCCATTCAAGTGGCTTCTCAGACATGCTTGTAAGCACAGTACACTAAAACAAGTTCTCAAGTTCACAGACCTGAGATTATTATAGAAATAAATTTTGACCACTTTGTAGTTAAGCTACAGAAATATTTACCTGGCTCTAAATCATCAAATCTGTGCTCTAAGCCAGTACTCGGAATTAATGACTGATTATAGAAGTACTGCTCACTTTTTCTAGGACTACTAGATATGTAGGATATGTAATAATGCCCTTAAAAGTCAGGCCTGTCTTGAGCAGAAGACATTGTGTGATTTAATGAGAATGCAAGTAATAGAAAGAGAAAAAGAAAATGAATGTATGCTCTGTTATTTTAAATCTTAAACTGTTTTCTGCTACTAAAGTGGTAACAATAAATTCTGTAGAAGCTTTCTGTTGCTGTGACTTTGGAATAATGGCAGATTACTTGATAATACCAATTAATTTGGAAATCTGAACTCAAATAAAGAGTCCTTCCAGAACCTGTATAATTTGAGTTTTTTTAGCTTTCTCTTTCTTAGAGTAATTAATATTCTGACCTTTAGTTGCTTTCATGAAATGGGAACTTTTATTTTAAAAGCTTTTTCATCTAACTCAAATTCAATCTAAATTAATACATCTCTTAACATAAGAGAATTATTATCCTTTTCAGCTTTGACAGTATTATGCTTTTGGGATTTGACTTTAAAAAAAAAATTACAATGCAGAGCAAGACATACAGGGTAGTAAATTCTCTTGAGACTTTGAGTTGCATATATTTTGTCTGTACTACAGCATTTATATGTGACAGTAGACCATTTAATGTATTGGATGTATCTTCTGAATGAGACAGAAGCGTGGGTCCTGCCTCTAAAAGTTTTAGTTGAGAAGTCATGTTCTTCTGTAGCTTGTAAAGTATGTAAAAACCCACAAAATTGTTCTTAGTTGCTCTGAAATGTTTTTCAGATGAATGTGTCTAGTCTTGTGAGTGTATGTGGATGGGCTGTTGTGGGGGTGCGAGAATGTGGAGGGATGAGGAAGAATGAGAGAACTGTCATGAAGAGATAAAGCATATTTCTCCTGAAACTGTTTAACACAGCTAAATACATGCATTGCATGCATATATTGATAATTTTAATTCTGTAATTTAACAGGGAGCAGTTATTGACCACTGAAACTAAGTCCTAAGGTTATCTGCAGTATTGATGCACCCCTCTTCTGGAAAATGTACCTTTGTATAGTTTTTTGGGGTTTTTCCCCCTGTGAAAATGAGCTACTGAAACACCTGTCAGTAGACTATCATAGATCTCTTTTTGCTATAAAATCTGGGGTGTATTCCTGATAGCAAGGTTCCTGCTTTTCTTTCATGATCTTTAGGATATGGTAGAATGGTACACTGGAGATAATATTTTGCAGATGGAAAGCCATCATGCTGCATTGGTAGGGTTAGGGTGATGGCATGTATCATAGCACTTATTTCAGATAAAGGTTCTGGAGTGAAAATGAAACCTTTCCATTGCAGTTGTATTTGATCATGTCTGATATTATGCTATATTGTAGATCTGCCCTGGGTAGCCCAGTGTGGTGACACAGCTGATGTGGAGAAGTCAGTGGGAGCCCCGGGGAGAGTTCCCTTTTCTTTGTGAAGGGCTGGGTGCCCTGGCATGGGTTTGGCCTGAAAGGCAGGCCTGTGCTTTACCAGCTAAGGCTGTCCTGGCACAGGAATAGTGTTCCCCAATTTAATGTTCCCACTGAAACCTTCCAAACCACAACTACTCACTCAGTTTCCTTTTCCCCCCTCCTCTGCAGTAGGGATGGAGAAGAAAATTAGGGGCACAAAAAGTAAAGATTACAGGTTGAGGTAAGAACAATTTACTGGAAACAGAAATTGAATAAGAAAGTGAACAGTAACAGCTACGCTATCAATAACAAACTGTACAAAATAGGCAAATAATTCACACATGATTGCTCACCATGCAGAACTGGCTACCCAGAGTGCTTCCCCTGGCAATGATGAGAGAATAGCATCTGGATTCTCACTATGTCCTTCCTAGCCACTGCAAAAATTAACCCTGTCCTGGCCTGATGCTATCATAATTCACTTCTGAAGCACCTGGGACTTTTGCAGCCCAATTCTCAGTTTGTGGGCTCCTTACATTTTATGGAGGCAGAAGGATGATGGAGTTGAAATGAAGTCCCAAGAGCTGGTACAAAATTTCTTCCTCATGTGGCTTGTGAAGTATCTTCTGAAGTTAGTGTCTGGCTTGCAGGTTGTCATGGTTTTAGAGGTAGACATCTCTGTTTTCCAAATTGAATGAGGTGAAGATACCTAGAGTAGGGTTGGAAATAGGCAGTCTCCTAAAATCTCATTCTTAGCCAGCAGAATTGGGAAGTTTTGGTCAAAAGTCTTGCATTCTAAATGTTGCTGCTAAAAAGTAGGTGAAGAGTCTCTCAAATCTCTGTCCTGCTTTGTGAACTGCATCTTTTTCCTTCTGGTAGGTCACTGCTAAACTACTTCCAGATGAATGCTTCTGGATTTGTACTGCCTGAAACTATGTGCTGTAATGGTAGAAGGTGTTAAAGTTGTGTCTTTTACAGTCAATGCTCAGAGATGAGGCACAGGCCCTGCTCAGTTCTCCACATGCTTTTTAGTCATACTCAAGCTATTGTGCAGCATCTGCCTGTGCATGCTTTACACTGAGAGCTTTTCAGCAGCTGGATTACCCAACACCTTTCTTTTCATATGGCTGAATGTACTGAACAAACTCTAACATGAGATGACTTGCAATTTTCACTTAGAAAACAAAACTTGGTTTTTAAAATTAGCTTGCAGCAAGTTGACTTCACAAATAGATTAAGTGTATAACTGCCTGTGAAGATAATACTGTGGTAGCATTGAAGGTTGAGGAGGCAAGGAACTGCATGTCACGGCATTGCTACCAAAATAATGCTTATGAGAAGATCACTGGTAAGTTCAAGGCTTAAATGCAATACTAATATCAAAACTGAAGCACACTTATTCTCTCTATAGTTTATTATATTTCGCTGTTTTAAATTTGCCTTTGGGTGACTTCATAAGGATGTAGTGTACTTTGGGCGTAGGGAACTAAGGTGTAAAAGAACAGTATGTTTGGGGTTCTGTAGAGAGTGTTTCTTGTATGGGGTGAACTTGTGCAGCACTGCTTTCTCTTGCAGAAGTGATAAGAGCACTGTGTCATGTACTGTGGAATTAATTGCCAGTTCACTGATGTTCTCAACACGAGTTATGGAAGCCTTGACACGCAGAAAGCAGACAAGATTTCTAAAGCTTTCTAATTCATTTATTTGGTTAAGCTTATGCTTGTACTCATTTTAATGTGACTTAATTTGAATTCTGTTTCTGTATGATGCATATAGTTATTATCTTGATTTTTCTTTGTATGTGTTGGAACAGTTGACTATATTAATCCAGAAAACGTAAGGACAATTAGGACAAGATTTTTCAATTATGTGTGTTTTATTCTGTCTAAGATTATGCTGTTTATATATCTGTTCTTTCTTAAAGACTCAATAAGATGTAAACAGTAATGTTTGCATGAAATAAAAATGGAAGCAAGTATATTTTAGCTTCTAAAAAATGCTTTGAAAGTAATAAATCTTACTTTATTTCCCTATAATGAAACTATTGATGAATTACAGATGATAGCAAAGCTAATGCTTGAGGATATACTCAATATGAAATAGCTCGAAAGAGTAGGGATTCTGCATGCCAGAGAATGGGGTGTACCTGGAGTAAGTTGACTTTCAGGTGGTCAAATTGGGCTGACTGTGGTTTTCAGCATGGCAGATGTACTTAGAGTGTGCATTTGTGCAGTAGGCTACAGGGAAGAAATAGTAAAGCAGGATTTAAAAAGGTAGCAAGCAAGAAGTAGAAGAGGACAATGAGAAAATAAAATTCAAGCTGTGGAAGTTATTTCCTCTTACTTCATTTTGGCACTGTACTGTTAGGGCTGCTTTTGTCCTGCTCAAACAATATAGATCTGATTTACTATGGCTTGTATAAATTGAAGTGAATATATCAGTGCTTGTAGTCTCTTATCTCTGTCCTGGTGACTTGTTTGACTGGCATGAGTAATTTGGTTGTTTTGGAAGACAATTCCCCTTGGTAGTAAAGGGTGAATACAAGGTTAGTTGAGTACAAATGTGGTTTGTAATTGATTGCTAATCTGAAATTGAGCAAATAAATTTGCCAGGAGTCAAAGATACGGATTAAAATCTTCAAAAGCCTGTGCTATTAGGAGTCTTACCTTCTGCTTGAGACTTTTTAGAAATCTTTAATCGCGAATGTTTTGGGTCATGTGTGCCTATGCGACTGTTTACCAGCAATGTAAATGGCCTTGTGGTTTCATGACCTCAACCACAGGTTTGTTGGTTTTTGTTTGGTTTTTTTCCCCTCTTGACAGAATTGAAAGGTTGTAAAAGACTGAGGTACAGTTTGATACATCGAGTATTTGATGCTTTACAGCCCAGAAACCTCCAAACAGTGTTCTGTGGTACTGGATACTTTGCACAAGAAACAACTGCATTTAAGACAGTTACTTATTGTTTCTGTATGGTCTAGCTGATGTATGGTTGCTTTCTGTAGACTGTTTTTTCCTTAATTGCTGGCACCAAAACTGAATTGAGGTCTGTCATCTGTGGCTGAATGTAAATTTTTAAAAATTGTAATGGGTATCATTCGGGAGGACTTTTCCATTTGGTGGGCAAATATCTATCACTTTGTCATATTCCAAGTGTTAAATTGTTGGAGAAGCATATGTGCATAGGATCTGGAAGTCTTTTTCAAATCCATGTCATGGAAGAATCCACTGACTCCTGACTCTTTAAGGCTGATGTTCCACATTGTGATAAAAGTGTAAGCTCTGGATAAGAGTGTCTGTCTATTGTTGCTTCTATTGTTGACAGAGGGGAGGGGAAAACTGAATAATGCCTTTGGCAAGATAAAATTAAAATTGACTGCAGTTTCTCTTCCTAAGGTTCAGTAATCTTTACAAACCACTGGAAACAAGTGTTCAGAACAGTTATTTTTGTGCGTTCACTACTTTATTGTGCAGAAGACTACAGAATGAGCATAGTGAACCAGATGAGAATTTCTGAAACCTTATTGCCTAGCAGTGGCTGTTAATAGAGGCCATGAAAGGAACTGAGAGAAAACTAGAAGAGTGTGCTAGGGGAGCAACCTTTGACTCCAGCTTTCTGAACTAGAAGTGTTTATATATTTAGTGGCTCTGGGTAGATTTTTTCATGCATATGTCCCAGTGGGTTTTTTTTTCTGTGCATTTATGTAACGTTCATGTACCTGGACCTCAATGCATTCTTCCTTCCTACGTTGTTTTTGGTAATTCTTGTTTGTTTTGAGCCTTCCACTTCTAGTGTCACCTACAACTTGTTATTTCTCTTGTTAGAAGATGCTGAATAACCATCTGTCATTTTAGGAATTTGCCTGAGCCTAAGTCAGTGATGCTTGGTGCACCATAGCTATTTTAAGCTGAAGATGGCAATTATCAGAGAATATTTGATACAGAGCCTTTGAGCACTGTTTGCAGTTGTATATTTGAATAGAACATGTGACTATTTCAGACTTAGCACAATGGGGTATGTGTTTCTTTGTGAAAGTTTGAAAAAATCAAGAAGTCAGACCTGACTTTTGTGGTTTCTGAAACCTGTTAGAGTGGCTTTTGGAGTCCACAGTGGCATCTTTTTCTTTTCTCAAGAGACTTCAAGTGTTTTGCTGCCCATTATTGCACTTACAAGTATCTGAACAGAACAGCTTGGCCATATTCAAAATTGTATAGGAGATGAACAGATCACTGGTTCACTAAAATGGGTTGTGCATTAGCATCACGAAAGTACATTCTGTTCTTTGGCAATTGAATCAAGAATACACTTGCCTGAGTGTTCCTTACTGTTCTATGGCTTACCAAGGATTGTGTCTTTGTCTCTGAAGTGAGGGAGAAGAAAGGGTTCAGCAATGTGAATTTTACATGTAGACTGTAGTCTTTTAAATGAGCTTGATGAATCAAGTGAGAGCTGACTAAGAGGTTTTTAATATTTCTTCAAAATTCAAAAGGGAAGAAAAGTCCTAATTGGCCCATCCCTACTTGTGTGTGCAAACTACTATAGAACAGAAGATGAACATTTCCTAGGGGCTTGATCTCTTATGGGCCTGATGCATCCTAATGGAATGCTCACAAGTTTACTTTGTTCCTATTCTGGGGTGAGTTGACAGATTTGGCTGATGGTTCATAAACAGCTTAACTTTCTGCTCCATGTTTCCCTTTTAAGCTTTATTTTATTTTAATTTTTTTTAGCAAATAATACAGACTTCCAAGCAGATACTTTACAGATTGGGTAAAGATGAAGTATATGCTTATTCTCCTCTTCCAGCAATTCCCAGAGGATGAGGCTTGAGCAGTTTTTGGCTCCTGTTTTTGTTTTTTCCAGCTCTGACTTTCCCTAGCAAATATCTAATACTGTGGTTTCAGAAGGTCAGTTCTGCAGAACTCAAGCATTCGTTCTTTATCCAAGTCCAGCCTCCTTGTACTTAATCCAAATTGCATTTACACACGTGCATTCTGTGGATGAATTCCACCAATGCTGGGTAGCTGTAAAGAGCAAGAAAGCCACCTATTGGGAGAATTTCTTTTTAGAGAAAAACCTGTGCATGTGTTGTCTGTGATTTCATTCAAAAACATAATTTGATATTATTATATTAAAGTCTTGTGTGACAAGTATGGAAATCCAAAGCCATTTAAGTACATGGATGCATTAGTAAGTTTGCCAGAGAATATGTCTTAATTTGTCTTGGCTGGCCCTCCACCAACTCAGCGCATGTAACTTTTTCTCCCTCCTCTATTAAAAACAGGAAATTCAGTAAGTTCCTGATGTATTTGTGCTGTAAAGGGTGAGGAAGGGAAAATTACCTATTTAGGGACTTTGTAGAAGTCTATTCTAAATGAGACTTGGTTTTGTCTGATAAACTTCTTTGGTATCTTATTCAAGTTACACTACTCACCTGAAACAAAAGAAAAATTGGTATCTCCAAAGGAAGGAGACTTACATTATTGCATTAGAATAGAGGAAGACCAATTAACAGCTGTCAGAGGCTGCTTAGGACTTGGGAACTTGTTAATTATTATTTTTTATAAATCCTGTCTTTGGCTGCTAAGCCAAATTGAGAGTCTTGTGGAAAATACTCCAAAGTGCTTTTAACTCCCAAGGCATGAGAATACAGGTTATATTAGCCATATCAATATAGACAATTAGCCATGTGTTAGCTAGACTGCATAACCTATGCCTGCTTTCATGTGGCAAATGTGAAGATAAGACCTGCAATGCAAGAGTATTACCTAAAGTGGATTTACTTCATGTGTCAGATAAACAAAGATTACATATATTGTCTGATAAAAATTCAACAGTCCTGAGCCACCTGGCTGTTACTGAGCTCCATCACAAGTAGCTTTGTGGTATTTAAATAATTGAGACTTCCCTTTCCTATAAAAATCTTCATCAGGACATCTGGATAAACAAGGACCATGGGGACATTTGAAGCTGCTTTTCACATTTAATCAAAGTATTGTTTGGTTTGTGGTGACAAAAGTTGTTTTCAAAGACATTCTCAAACTCCACTCATTTGAAGTCTTTGCAGGGAGTTAGTAGGAAGAGACCAAGAAAAATAATAATTTAAAGAGAATTACAGGCTGATGTACCTTAAAACAAGACTTTTTTGGGAAAAATGCTTTGTAGTGTTTGTTGTATTATTTGAACTTCCATTATGGTTTTGGTATTTATAAAGTACATTCTTAATGCAATTTTACACTTTTTTTCCCCTCCTTTTTTTTAATTCTCAGAGTAGCAGGTATTTACTTTATCTACTTTATGACTTTATGTTGCTTTAATTCTGTAGTGGCTGGGACTTCTCATGCTTCCAGTGCCCTATATCTTGCAGTTGTATCCTCTGGAACAAAGCTGTAATTAAGGCATGCCTTTTTAATCCTCTGGGTCTTTTTTTTTTTTTTTCTGTAGAAGTTTAACAGATGGTACAAATTAAGCCTTATTTTGGTGCACTTAGTGTTAAAAATCCCATTTTAGAGTTACCTTTTAAAAACTTCATGTGGGCTTCAGGAAAAAATTGTGTTGTTAACTGAAACCTGTTAATCCTTCTTTTGGAACAGTCTTGGGTTTTCCAACTCTGTCCAAATATTGTGCCAGTCCAACTTGATCAGTTATGTAACTGGGACAAAATGAGGCAATCCTCAGTAAAGCAGTAGGTTGTCTGCCTGTTTAAATAGATCCCACACAGCTGATATATGGAATATAAGCTTTTTTTTTCCTTCTGGGGGACATCAATTGAACACCTAATCCATGTCTTCAAGGAAAATAATTGTAAAGTTAAGAGTTCTTATTTGTGATACTCAAATGTGTATTGTTGTGGTTTAGGCAGATATATATGAATTTTTTAAAGTATAAGGTAAAATAAGGACATTCTATCCCCTGTTTCTACTGCCTTAGCTCTGAGTGGAATGTCTCTGCTACTTTAAAAATAAATATAATAGATCTGATCAGCAAAAACTTTGTCCTATTTCTTTTCTACAAATGTCATTTCAAAAGTTCATGCTGTTGCAAAAAAAAAAAAAAAGTCATCTTTAAATACTGAGTCATAAAATTAGCCATAAAAACTTAAAGTATTTTTCCAATGGCTAATGCCAGCCAAGGATGCTCTTACTTTTTTTTACTGGCCAAATGAAACCTCTGTTCTCTGGGAACCTTTAGTCTGAAAATAATGCTTGATGGATCACTAGAGAAGGGTGAGAAAAAATTGAATCTTTTGGATATGTGTGTCAACTATGGACTTGGTGCATGCAGGACTCCTTGGCTCTCTTAAATAATGAACTTTTGCTCTGAGCAATATTAGGACAGGTATTTGTGCTATTAGTGGGGCTCAGTAGGGGATGGTTACTGTTGTCAGCAGTGCTGAAGCATTGGACTCTGCAAAAGCCTTTGTCCACCTTCATAGGAATGAAAGTAGGGCCGGCAGGTTGTGGGATTCTGTAGGAACTGGCAAGGTGGTTGCTTCAGTAATTGTAGTGGAACTAGTCTTTGTTTTTGTTAGCACATGGTGTTACCCTTCAAAGCCTCACTTCACAGCAGGGTCTCACACACAACCTATGCTGAGCAGTCAGGGACTGCTCCTCTGTATTTTCATTGTTACATCTTCAGGGACTGTCAGTGCTCATCAGGAAGACTTGGTATTTAGCTATAAATTAATATACATGGCAGTCCTTCCCATTTCTTTGTTGATACAGGATGAAAGAATGGATGAGTTTTAAATGGATCTTTGGTGATCATGAAGTCCAGCCTCCTTTGCTCAAAGTAGTGAAAATTGGAACAGGTGTCTGTCTGGCTGCTCAAGGTGTTATCAGACTGTGTTTTCACTGTCTCTGATTGGAGACTCTTCAAGCACTCTGGCACTTGAGGCAATTTTCTGTGCTCTGACATCCAGGGTTCCTGGGGGATGCTCTTGCTGCTAACAGCAGAAGTGAAGGTGACAGTGGGTACCTTGGCCTTTCCTGTATCTTCTCTCAGCAGATCCCCTGCTGATTCAGTCATGGATCCCTAGCTTTCCTGTTGCTGTTTTTGCAAAAGCCCAGGAACCATTCTAGAACATTCTTGATCCTCCTTCTTGATTTGATCCTTCTTACTGGGATCCTGTGATCTACTTTGTCACGGTCTCTGCAGCTGTGTCTGCCCTGACCTTGACACCACTAGCCACTTTTTCCATGTTTGTAGTTTCCCATGTTTAGTGGAGGGCCTGCCTTTGGCTCCTCAGTCCCCTGTTTCAGGAGGTAATAATCAATGCACTTGTTCCCTCTTCTGTTTCCCCTCCAAGAGATAAGAGGGTAATTCATGTTCCAAGTGAGGACCAGGTGCCTGTAATGTGAGGTTTCTTCTGCTGTGTATAAAGAGGAATTCCTGTGTTTTGTCTTGCTCAGGTGATGAGTAGCGAACACCTACAGTAGTGTCACCCATGTTGTTCTGCCCTCTCATATGTGACCCAGCTCCCAGCTGTCCCATTGTCCACAGCAGGGCCAAGCTCCATGTGTCCCTGCTGCTCTCCCAACAAAGGGCAGCTTTCTTCCCCCACAGGCCTTGAGGAGCCCATATCCAGCCATGGCAGTGGAATGGTCTCCAAAAATTAAATCTTCCTTGGCCCTTCCCTGTTGTCCTTTCATCCTCCAAAGGCAGTGTTTTGTAAGCTTTGTGCAGACTTGTGTGCCGTTGTAGGGTTGGGAGAGAACATTGCCACAGCTGCTGCCCTGGGATTTCACCTGTCCCAGTCCATTATTTAATGGTCATGCAAGTGAGGAGAAGGGGCACAGAAGTCTCTGGTTGCCTTATGTTATTATTGTGTATTACAGTGAAATGAAATGAAAATGAAATTGCTGGACAGCCTGTTTTATTTTATTCCTTTTGCCATTCATGTCTGAACAGTGATTTCCTCACAACCCTGTCTGGATCTTGGTCACTACTTAAAGCCTTATTTAACTTTTAGATTTCTCCATTCCCCCTGCTCTGGAGGGTTATAGTAAGCTCTTGCTATTATCATGTCTGGTTCTTCTCCCTTGAGGCTTCTTAAAATATACCATATATAGTCTGTATATGCTCTAGTACAGTCTGGATTTCAGAATAAAATACCTGTATTTGTATTATAAAAGGCAATTCTTACCTCCATCTTTTCCTTCCTTGTCTTTCCCGGACAAGCCCATACTTGGATATTAATACTTCAAAACTAATTTTAAACTGGCAAAGTAAAACTTGGTGGGATATCTCCCATGACTGAACATTTCAGTAATTTTTTCCTCAGATGAGTATTTAATTTTGTCACTGGTTGAAATCCATGGACACAATTTGAATAAGCTAAGAGCGTGGTCTTTTAACTTCTAGTACTTTTGTATCTTGATATATTGGTCTTTTGTGTCAGAATAAGCTGCTCCAAGGGACAGTTGTTTTTAAGTGGTTTCTCAAAATTGAGGAGAAATCAGGAATTTATTTAGTAGCCATTCTGCATCTCTTGTGTTCAAGTCCTGTTGCTGATGACCTCTCTCTGTCTGGGACTGGGCAGAATGTTGGGCTGGGAAGTCTGTCTGAGGCTCCATGCAGAGGCAGCAGGCTCATTGTCCTGCAGTTGCCATGGTGGGGGAGGACTGAAAGGTTTTCCATCCACCTTTATTTCAGTGACCTTTTCCAAGCTGGGAATTGCAGTTGACTTGGAGAAACCTAAACAGTCATTTCTCTTCAGTGAATCCATACAGTTTCCTCTCGAGTCTTGTAAGCTGAAAAATAAATTGAAATTGAGGAGAGTAATATTTTCTGTTTTCAGAATGCCATTTCTGAAAATCTTAGACTTGCTTCCCACGCAATACATAGTTGGAATTTATTAAACTGCTGTATGTGAAGACTCCTGTGCTTAATGCTTCCAGCAGCATGCATAAGTGAGGTACAATAAAAGTTCAAAGTAATGTCAGCATGTAAAAATGTTAACAAGTAAAAGCATGATTAGATTCTTTAAATATTCACAGAGACCTAATTTTCATCATCTGCTTAATGTAGTGACTGGAGTATTCACAAACTGTGTTTGCTTATTCTTTCAGGCTGAAGGTTTTGAAGCAGATGTTGGAAGATGTTAGCTGTGGATACTGGGGTTGTGGAGGAGTGGTTATCAGAGTTCAAGGTAATACACTCTCCAATATGTAGCCAGAAGTGTTGAATCACTGCTGGTGAAGTGCGCAGGATGTGCTTGCATCCTCTAGAAAAAGAAAGATAGTAACCTTGGGTTTTGCTGAGATTATGTGATAAATACAAATGTCTCCATGAAATGTCTCCATGTAGCCCCTTGTAGCTCTTTGGGGCTACATACTTCCTGGCAGAGAGCAGTGAAAATGTATATCATAGATGAATGATTGTATTGGTTTGAGTACCAGACATGACTGTAGGTTTTGCTCCTGCTCTGCTTAGATACACTGGAAATATGTTTTCCTGTCTGTGGAGTGGAGTCCTTTCAAGGACTGGAGATAAGAATTACTGTAAGACTTGCACACATTTAAACATACATCTTCTAGAAGAGTTGTTAAAAACATTAGATTTTTACCTTCTTAAGTATTGGCAGAAAATATGTTTAGTGTTAGAGAAGAGTTGGAATTTGCATTTACTGGAATTTGAGCTTTTCCACAGTAATTCTGTATCTGGTAATAATGTTTACTACCTGTGTAGAGTTGGTCTTGAAAACTCCTTGAAGTATGGATCTGAAAACTGTAAAAGTTTCACAGGACTGACATCTCACAGTGAAATTTCAGTGGCTGTTGCATTTTTGTAACCTTTTAAAAATCAATTTCCTGTCTGCTATTGTTACATTCCATATGAAATTGCAAAGTGACAGAGTGCAGTATATCTTCTGGCAGTACTCTGAAAATGTGAGGATTTCTTTGTGAAACAATGTTTGGTTTACTATAAACTCTGATAAACAGTTTATAGTAAACTCTGATAAACAGTGACTTGTAATGAAAAATTGTTGAAACAGCTGTTTTATTTAATGATAGAAATTGCTTATAATATTTTTTATTTCAGACACTGCCAGAAGCATCCATATCCAGCTATGCTACCAGCTTGAAAGACAAGACTGCTTTGATTTCATCTCTTTACAAAGTAATTCAGGAGCCACAAAGTGAAGTGAGTATTTTGGATCTCTCACCCAAAATGTCTGACATAACACTGGCAGAATGAAACCAAGACCTTGCATGCTAGGTAATTAGTGAAGAGTCTCCTTCAAAAAGTTGTTCTTAGCCATGACATACTATCATGGAAAAAAAATTGTAAGTTTTGTAACCTACTGATCATAGTTAAACTTGTAGGTCACATTCATGGGTTTCAGGACTTGGATGTAGAATTGAGAAATGCATTAAGAAATTGAAAAGATGTTTGTGTCTGATAGAATTCTTTCTGTAATTAAAACTTGAATGTGAATCTCTTGGTGTGAGAAGCTTGTCTGTATAATGCAAGAGAACAAGTTAGGTTAGCCATCTTTTTTAAATTGTTGCTTAGGTTTTTTAAGGTTTTTTTGTTGTTTGAAATGCATATGATATAAAGACATGGATTTATACATGGAATGTACCCTTACTGAAATGAGGGGAAAATGTGAAAAAAAAAATGTAGGAAAGGAGGGGCAGGTTTTCAGGTTTTCTCAGTACCTGTACTAAGAAGGTTCTGTATCCCATGACTGCCCTTCTTTCAAAATGTCCAGGTATGTTCAGAACACCCTGATCTGGGTTTAATTGTGTGTTGTTAACTGCCTTGTACCATCTGGAAGTCCTTTTGTGCATTATTTTAATACTGCACCAAATCCTTAAATTTTCTGAAAAGACCCAGAAATAAGGCAGCTTCCCAAAGTTTGAGATTATGGCAGTACTAAAGGTCAGAAGATAAAAAGCTTTTATATATATGCTTTTAGAGAGAATGCTGGTAGTGAAGCTCCCAGGTTGTCCAGCAAAGAACAAATGTACTTTTAATTTGCTGCTCAGAAAGGCATTGTGAGTCATTCCAACTACTGAGTCAAGCCTGTCTGGTCTTCAGAATTTGTATCAAAATGTAAATTAATCTGATGAGTCTCCCTGTTGATAGCCTAATTAATACTTTCATAAGTTCTTTGATTTCTTACTACTTCTGACAATCACTAGGTTTCTCAGGGGCCTTAGTAGCAGGGTGCTGCTGCAACTTCTGCTTGAAAAGGTTGTTGGGATAATTCCAGGGGCAAGGTGTTGATGATTTCCCTGTTAGTGAGATTTGGAATTGAAATGAAAAGCTAGTGCTGACACTGAGTGTTGTGCTGCCTCGACAAAAAGTACTAAAATCTCTTTTGGACTGTTCTCCAAGTAGCCATTGCTTTGTGGGAGAGGCCACTTGGAGCTCTCCACATTGTGAAAATAGTTACAAGCCAGCAGTTAGAAAGAAAAGTAATATCTGCCAACTGCTGTTTGAGATCTGTTGGCTGCATTGTGTAATGCCAGCTTGCTGCACTGTGGAGGGTATGTGCTGTCCTCTCTTATCTCAAGGGTGTCGTGCAAAGGGGAAGCATTAATGCATGAACACTACAAATACTGCGCAGTTTGAAAATGGACAAACAACCCCATCTGTACACCTTTGAATGTATGCACTTCTAATAGTTATGAGTACCATAAAATTGTGATTAATCTTATTTTGCAGGATGGATAAGGGTTTTTTTTGAGCATTTGAAAAGTAATCATGGGTATGGGCATCTGTAACTGCATTTTCCTGCTGGTTCATGTTTGCTTTTTATATGGATTGTTTTGGTTTTGTTTTCCAAAAAATTTAGTAGCCATTTGTAAGATAAAGGGACTACTTGTTTAACATCCACTTCATAGTAGCTGTGTTAGTAAAGACTTTGTTAGTTACTTTTGAGATTCGTGAGCCACTTGCTAGGTGAAAAATGTAGTTCCATGAAAGAGGAGTCCAGAAGATGTGTAGATTTAAAGGACTTAAAATTCACTAAAGACTTTCAGTGGTCAAAAATAATTAAATGAATATGTGATGGGGTTTTTTTTAAAGATTGAAGTTCTTTTGCTTTTTACTTAAAACACTCTTGCTGTCTTTTTAGATAGGAGCCAAACAGGCATTTGCATTAGGAAATAGCAAGTGTTTGCAGTGTCTAACACACTTGGGTGCAGCTTAAAAGGAACAGGGATGAAATTGCTTGGACATTGTTCTGTTCCAGCATTAAGAAACATCTCAGTCTAGTTCTTTTAGAACTGCTTAGTTCAAAATGATATCTTGAAACAGCAACAGTCATTAGTGCGTTTTGATATTAGGTTGTAGCATCTGGTGGCATTTTGAGGAAGAAAATCTGTTTTGTACTGATTATGCATCTCAGTGTGCTGATACAAAGCTGTCTGAAGTGGGATAATGATGTAAACATGGATACCTGTCACAGCTATTTATGGGCCTTTTAAAGTTCAAACACATCATTCAGAACTGGTACTTCATTATGGGAAGGATGCGAATTGTGTAAAAAATATAAGCTGAATATGGAGCACAGTTCTGCTGGTAGGGTTTTCTAGAAGGATCTTTGCTGTACTGCTCTTAAAACTGATGACTAGTTTAGCTTGGCATGGCTTTTTTGCCTTTACTGTAGAATTTTCAGGGATGATATTTCCAGAGTGAAGCTATATCTCTCAGAAGCTAAAAGTTCCTCTCTTTTAGAATGGATCAGATTGTCCCAGATTACTTCTTAAAAAAGAACTCAAATCTGCTAAAATCTTTCAGTTTCAGAAGTAGCTTTGGCAGGTAAGAAATGTTGACTTGACTTTTTTTCCATGTTCAGGAGGAAAAGCTTAGGAAAGCAAGCAGGTATTTTTCTAGCTTGGTCTCCCTGGTGATTTTGCCTTCTTTGCTTCAGTAAAGGGAAGAATATAGAATTGCCTTTCTTATTTTTCTGAAAATTTACTCTACTAAAACTAAAGTTGTGATCTAGACAAATAGCAGGACTGAATTTAGTAGTTCAGCTTGCTTTGGAAGTGCCTACTGTTTTTGACAATATTTTCTAATTGGAGAAAATTAGGAAATCTCCTAATTTCCATACATTGACAAGTGGTGCTTAGCAGTGTTTCATCCTTATATCAGAGGTAGGTGGTAGCAAAAGAAGGCACATTAAATCCAGGAACACAGGCAGGCTTATAACTTCATTGTTTTAAAGTCTTTTTTTAACTTGATCTAGCTCAGTGTATTACTTCCAGTTCAGTGTTTTACATCCATTTGTATCAGCTTAACAAATTTGATTCTAAAATTACTCCTGAGGCTTCCAATTTCTGTCTTAAGTGTATAAATACATTGAAGCTTCTAGAAGCTTATGAGAGTGAGGAAATAAACTTATTCTATTGTGTACTAAGTTTTTGTAATACTTGGAATATAAGTGTCATACAGCTCTTCTCACTAGGTGGGTAAAGCTTCTAGCTTCATTTTGTGTATGCTTTTGGAGTTGTAGAATAACAAGACCTTTGTTCAGGTACTTTGCCTGTATATTAGAGATACTGAGAAGTATGAGGGATGTGATAACTATCCTCTATTTTTTGCCTTTGAGGCTGGAGGAAATGAGCCAAAACCAAGGCAAAGCAGCCATTGGAATTTTTTATTCATGTAGGATGAATGACTCTACTTTCATCATACAAAAGTATGTTATAGGCATGAAAGTGTGTAAGGTGACTTGAGCAGTTACTGTATCAGTCATGCCCTGATAACTAAAATGCCATTTTTATCAGTTTACAGTTTTGGCTAAAGGGTTGTTCCAGACAAAGTTGCAGATTTTTGTAATGTTTTATTCATTCATGATTGTGCCTTGTATTTCAGCTTCTGGAGCCAGTTTGCCACCAGCTCTTTGAGTTCTACCGCAGCGGTGAGGAGCAATTGCTGCGCTTTACGCTGCAGTTCCTGCCAGAATTGATGTGGTGCTATCTTGCTGTCTCAGCCAGCAGGGATTTGCAGAGCAGTGGATGCATAGAGGCTCTTCTCCTAGGAGTTTATAACTTGGTTTGTATTTCAACATTTTGTTTTGGAATTAAAATGAAGTGATTATTTCAGTCCCAACTCATCAAATCGGTGTCTGTCAGAAATTACAACATGAACTTTCATTCTTTGGTCAATATTTTCTCTGCTCTTTCTGTGGTTCTTGAATTTTTTGTTACTTATTTCTTGTGATTGAACTCACATTCTGCTTGAGGACTTTTTGAGGCACTGCTTTGGAAATTGTTGCCTGTATTTTGACTATCTGGACTAAAACCACAAAAAAAAATTACTTTCAACTAATACTTGACAGTTGCTCTATCTGTGCTTTGAAGAACAGAATTAATAAGGAACTCTTAAAAACACCGTATTTTAGTCTTTTCATGGCTATTTTGAAATACTTAGTGGTTTTTAATATCTGTTGGGATTCTTGTCTGTGTAGTTTGTTCTGGTTGTTTTAGGAAGGCTTTTTATGAAGCAAAATAGTGATGTCAAGTCTCTTCATCTGAAAATCTGGAGAAGGCAGCTGGTATCCATCTCCTAGAAATAATCATAGGTGTCTTCACCAAGCAAATGGAAATATCTTTTTCACCCAGGAGTCTAATTTAAGAGACCCGAGCCCTTATGTTCCACTCCTCCTGAGGCAGAGTACAAGCTTCCTGCCTTTTCTGTATGCTTAGTTGTATCTGACAAGAAGAACATTCCTGAAAAGCATTTGCTCTTATCTTCTGCCTTAAGGCAATTCACTCCTTTCTATCCATGATGAAGTAATTTAGGGTGGTTCATGGATGTGGCTGTAATCACTTGTTTTTCTCCCAGAAGAGATTACATTTAAGTTAAGCTTGAAACCAGTCTGGTAACATCCTCTCTTAGCTGTGAAGAGTTTCTTTCTCAATTAGTAACTTGGCTTTCCATCTCCAGCTGCCTGGGGTCATAAGAATTTCACAGCAAGCTTCTCTTGGGAGCTGTAGATCATCATGACTTGGGGAACTTTTTTCCCTGTTTTGCTTCCAGACATAAGGAATGCTTATGGTAAAGCAGTGCTTTGTACTCATGCTGACTTCTTCCCTTCTGTTGCATAAAATTTATAACTGGAACAATCAAGATGGTATTGTTCTTTAATGTACAGGTTAAAAAGGTAGTAGGTGACCTGCTTAGATACTTACTTTCTCTTTAACCAACAACTTTATGTATTCAAAACCAAGAGGAAATATGAAGCCTAATATAAAAGTAATTCCAATGTAAATATGTAGAGTGGACTCTTGGAAACTTAACATGTTCAGTAGGAGTCCTGCAGTTTCTTACTGAAGGAAAATGAAAAATGAAAAATTTTGCTCAGAATAATTTTAAATTGGCTGCATTATGAGGGGTGTGGAATTATTGTGGCTGAACCTTGAGATCATGAACTGGATTGTTCTACATTCAGCTTAGGGATGTACAGTGGTAGTGCATGCAGTTGAAATCTTTTGCTTTCCTAGCTGTAGTTATCAGAGTGGTTGTTTAATACACTTCATATACTTTAATACACATCATACACTACAAATACATCTTGAAATCTACTCCTGAAACTTAATTAAAAATCTGATTATAATGAGGAATTATAATCATATAAAATATTAATATTTTTAGAATTTAGAAGTTTGGATGTAGCCATTTTCTTTCCCTTTCTCCTAAATATTGAGGAACATGTTTTCCATATTTATCCAGGAGCAATATTAAAAATTAAAGTATAAGTGGTTTATGTGGAGAGTGGAGAATCTGTGCAGCTTTTCAGAAGAAGCAGCTCTGTGTGCCCTTTTGATCCTTTTAAGTCTTCCTTTACTGCTTTGTCTTTTATTTTAAGACAGGAGTTTTAATAATTACTATGTAAAGTTAGACCTTCAGCCTTCCAACACATGGGTGTTAGGAGACATTGAAACTTGTCTCTAATTATTACTTTTGGGTATATGAAATCAGCTGCTGAAATTTAGAAAAGAGGGAAGTAAAATTTAGTGTGTGGTGTTTGTTTTGGTCAAGTCTGCTTTGGATTTTTAAGATTTTTTTATTGGAAATACTCCAGTGCTCTTCTGTGGTACAAAACCACATCTTGTTTTGCCTTACCCATTAGTCTTCTGTTAGCTTACAGGAGCAAGAAGTCTGCCAGCTACTGCTGTGGTGGTATCTTTTGGGAAGGTAGCTTCTCTAAAGCTTTGCATCCATGCTTCTTTTAATTCCTTAGAGTCAATTATCAGACTTGGGCTTTTGCAAGTGCTGTGGTCTGCTGCTGTCAAACCTTATGAGGCTGCAGTCATTCCAGAGCTGTAATGTTTCCAAAACAAATTACTTGTTGAGTGCTTACTTGATGGTTAATAGTTTTCAGAACAGAATTATTGATTGTTAACCTTCACAATTAGCAAACAGTGTATAATTAAAAAAATATAATGTTGTTTTAAACATGATGTTTCCTCTTAGTGTTTTTAATGTGGGTTATGTATGCAAATGGATGTGCCCTCGGCTAAGTTATTTGAAGAGTTTTCATAAACAAACAAAATGTGCTGTGGTAGAAAGCAAATAGAGAGATAATTTCTAGCTTGCAACTTGGATTGTTATAGTATCCCTATCAGTCCCTATAATAAATAGTTTTTAACACTTTAGGATGTCTGTTTTCTTTAGTACAGTGTAACCATTTATATCTTCTGTCTTTTTCAGGAGATAGTTGACAAAGAGGGACATAACAAAGTGCTGAGTTTCACAATTCCATCTTTGTCCAAACCTTCTGTCTATCATGAAGTAAGTGACAGCTACAAAGTGAAGTTCCTGATTGATAAGGGCAGTGCTACCATGGTTGTCAGGGGTCTTGGCCAGTCAAATATCTCCCAAGGCTGCAGGCATCTCAGTGGCCAGAACCTGGAGAGCATGGAGTTCAAACCAATGAGAGCATGCAGACTGGGACTTTCAAATGCCCAAATGCTTTGGGGGCCTGTTTGTTAAGAACAAAAGTGAAAAGCAGTTTTAACATGTTGTATGATGACATAGGAACATACTTCTGAGATTTCTGAGTGCTGCTAACTGGTATCTGAGGCCTTTAAAAGGTGGAATAGTCATAATTGCATAATACCCATGCAGCAACTATGTATTTTTTTTTTTCTTTTCTGAAGCCATGTGCCTTATTTGGTGTAAAATGAACAGATAACATCTAAACAGTCAGATAACATTAAGCCTGTTGAAAATTCATATATAAATATGGTGATGCTTATTGTTGTCTATTTCCACTTGCATTATAGCAGGATTTGAGGTGGACATGCTCTGAATGACCCTTTTTTCGTTCAGCCTTCCAGCATTGGCTCCATGGCTCTCACTGAAGGAGCTTTGTCACAGCACGGTTTGTCCAGGGTTGTGTACAGTGGACCTCATCCTCAGAGGGAGATGCTGACAGCCCAGAACAGGTGAAATTGTATCATGGGATTTTGCTTGAGAGTCCCTAATAGATCTAAGCTTCTAATTTTTAGTGTAGTTGCTGACTGAAGGAGGATAGGTGTATGTTGTGTTTTGTCATGTGGTTTTTTCTTTTAAACACGTGTAAATGCAGATGCAGAAAGATCATCAGGGCATATTACTACATGGAGGGGAAAAGCTTACTCAGCTGTTGATTAAATTGAAATACAATGCCAAATCTGTTCAAATAATTCTTAAAAATTTCCCTGTACATTTGTTTTCTTTTAAAAAACAAAGTTGGTAATGGAATTGCAATGTTTCTTTCAAATCCCAGGTTTGAAGTGCTGACTTTCCTTCTGCTCTGTTACAATGCTGCCTTAAGCTACATGCCTGCAATGTCTCTTCAGTCATTGTGTCAAATTTCTTCAAGGTAATTTCTGTAGGTTGTTTACTGTTGAAATGCCATTACTAAATTGAAGTGCAGTCAGTATGGACTTTTTTCTCAAAAACAAGCTTTGAGTTCCCAAAGGTCGCTTTTAAACTTGACTTCTTCTCGTAGCTGTTTACAGCTGCAATATTTGCTTTTAATTTATCTTTTATATAACTTTGGGTTGAGATCTCAAAATGGGAAACAATAACCTGGCTTATATGCAGGTTAAGCTTCTCTTTTAAGAGGAGAAGTCAAAGGGAACTGTTTGTTTTTAATAACAGTAACTGTATTTGTGTTAACTAAAGAAAAACAAGAAGTGTCTTTTAGAAGTGTGGTGTATTTTGCATTGCAGGTTTAAATAAATTCAGGGGCTGTGCAGGTTTAAACTTGTAATTATAGTAGGTTGAAACTAGGCATACATTCATTTTTATGGATACATTGAGCATTTCCAAAACCAGCTGTTGCTTCAAAAAACCAAAATAACAATGCCAACATGCCCCTCCTGACCTCAAAACAAAACCTACCTCAGCTTTAATTAGAGTGTTTATTTTTTTTTATCAATATCATTTTTCAAAGAAGAGAAATGGATAGTAAACATGTTTGTCTCTGGATTTTCAAAAGTGGACTGTATGTTAAGGGAAAAATTAGAATGCTTTCCTTAACCCAGGAAACTCAAGAGACCAAGAAGTCACCCTCAGCAGCTTTTTTCTAGCCTAGTTCCTAGGCTTCCCTCACAACTAAAGCATGATAATGGATGCTGTAAGATTTCCTCTTCCAAGGAGGCAGGAGACTTCAGAGTTTGAAGCACTTGGCAATATTTACCAGAGTAATTACAAGATCTGTGTTAGATAAACTGCTTTAATGTATGAGGTAAAAATACTTAGAAGCTAAGGATTGTGGAAAGGAGACTGATGTTGCTTATTCTGCTTGATTGGGTTCTGATTGTATGTGGAATAAATAATTTTTAAAGCATCCAACAAAACCCCAAGCAAGTTACCAGTAGGTACAAACAAGTCTTTCTACTTAAAAATGTTCAGTGTCTGGATCCTGAATTATTTAATGCTATACAATTTAACTTCTTCATTTTTCTTCATTCCTGACTGGTTTTGTCATTCATCTGCTTACTGAAAATCTTACCCTGACAGCAATTTAGAATAGACACCATGTTAGAGTACTGGGAATATTTGTCAGAAGCCCTGAATATCTTTCAGTGTCCTGTTTGGATGTGGTGGAATCTATATTCTGCTATTTGGATATATAGAATAACTCCTTTAATTGGTTTGAGCAATGAGGAATTTAGGGGGTTTTCTTTAGGCTCTACAATAAATGTGTTTTCTTCTAGTAAGTCTAATTCAATTTTTATCACTTTCTTAAATTAAAATATGAATTGTAAATATGAAAATTACAGCACAAAATATTTTGTGTTGATCTCAAGTTGTAAATCCAGATTTTTTGCATCTGGGCAGTTACTAAGTCTCTCTTCATAAGCATGTTACCTTACTCAGATGTCATTCTTGCATTTTTAGAAGAAGTAACTCAAGGCTTCTAAAAACTGATCAGTACTGGTGAAGTATTGCAAGTCTATAACCTACAAGGGTGGTTCCCCATTATTTACCAATGACAAATGTATGATTTCTTCAGAATTTGTGTCTGTGGATATCCTCGCCAACAAGTGAGAAAGTACAAGGGAGTCAACAGTAGGATTCCAGTTTCATCTGAATTCATGGTCCAAATGCTAACAGGGATCTATTATGCCTTGTAAGTTGTTTTTTTCTAATATGCAAACAAAATGCCAGCCTAATTTGTGTACTTGTTCAGACACACTACCTTGGAGGCATTTCATTTTCTATGAGCACATGTTGTGTGAAGCAATAAGGGGTCCTTGGGAAGAGACAGTTCTCCAAGCAGTTGATGAAGTTACCTGTGCCATAGTGGGGAAAGAGGACTGGAGCAGGACTTGATAGGTGTAACTGCTGATGGGAAGAAAATACTGTAAAAACTCTTTTCCAGCCATTGTCTGCTGTTCACATTTTTGCATGGTTAGTTTTGACATCAGTCTAGTTAAGAAAAAGAGGTTATATTTTTTTGTCTGAAATGCTGGTGTCATCTACCATTAGAAAGTCATGTTAATGTGTGAAGCTTAGTAACTGAAATAATTGGAGACTAGTAATACAGGAATGCTCCAAAGATGGAGTAATATTAAAAAATCTTGATTGTATTTCAGAATGTTTTGTGAGTAGCTGATCAAGAGCTAATGATACAATTTTTAAACTGCTTGGGGTGGCCAATGAAAATAAAACTTTGTCTCCGTAGATGCTACTTCAAAGTTCTCTAATTAGCAGTCTTACTGCTAACAAACAAAAGTAGATCCAATTTTCTAAACTGAATCTCAAGGAATACCAGAGTTGTGAAGGTTAGGTGACCAAGAAGGTTCATCTTTTGACATGATGCTTATTATTCCATATACTTTTACCTTTACAGTTATAATGGAGAATGGGATCTGGCTCGAAAAGCAATGGATGATGTTTTGTATAGAGCACAGCTTGAGCTGTATCCAGAACCTCTGCTGGTAGGTATTTTATTTTCTGCTCAATACTTTGTTGAGTAGAATTTTTAGCCTGGGAAATCCTTGCTGTGAGCATGCATGATACAAGATGATAGCAGGAACCTGAAGCTGAGTGTGTGCTTGTGCAAACAGCTCAGTCTGTAGGTGCACACACTACACAGGGCTTTCACTGCCCTCAGTTGTGGTGTCACGCTTCCTTGTGACCAAGCTGTTTTCAGCAGAACACTTCTGAGTCTTCAGAGCTAAGCTAATGGTGCAGCAGAAGGAATAGCCACATCTTGAAACTGAAAACTTTAAGAAAGTGGCAAGTAGAAGTTCTGAGAGCTAATTGCAGCCAGCATTCTTTATAGGCCATGCAAAAAGGTGATGTGCTTTTTGACCAGAAATTGGAATTGTACACAGTATTCTTCTTGAAATAGGAAGAATCCCTGACAGAATTCTTCTAAAATTTATATCTTTGTGATAAGAACTTAAGTGCATCTCTTCTGTTCTAGGTTGCTAATGCAATAAAAGCTTCATTGCCTCAGGGTGCCATGAAATCTAGTAAAGAAGGTACAAGATGCATTCAGGTTGAGATAACACCTACTTCATCCAGAATATCAAGGAATGCTGTGACTAGCATGTCTATAAGAGGGCATAGATGGAAAAGGCGTGGTAAGAAACACATTTTGCAATGAATTCTTAGCTTTTTCCATGTTTTAAAAATAATATTGAGAATTTTATTATTTCATATATTTATTGCTTATAGGCAAGCAGCAATTTGGAGGTTATTATTTTCTTGGGTGGTGAATGAGAATCTCAACGCAGTTCAGATGAAGTATATTATTTATTTCCTTAACCATGTTTTTAAAAAACCGCACCACACACAAACCCTTTTTTTTAAAGGGAGGTGTACACAGTTAGTGCTTCCTCTGAAAATTATGTTCCTGCTTTCTTCTGAAAACTAATTTCTAGTACCTGAAGCAAAAGAAATATTTAAGGACTTTACCACAGAACCTCATCTGTCCTAAAGTACTTAAATAAAAATTGGATTTAAGGATAGAGGGGTAAACTGCTATGTTTTGGTGTTCTGGTTTAAGCCCACACAACAAGTAAGCCCCATACAGCTGCTTACACACTCCCTACAGTGGGATGGAGGAGAGAACTGGAAGAGTAAAAGTGAGAAATCTTGTTGAAATAAAGCCAGTTAATGAGATACAGCAAAAGCTGTGCCTGCAAGCAAAGCAGGGAATTCATTCAGCGCTTCCCATGGGCAGGCAGGAGTTCAGCCATTCCCAGGAAAGCAGAGCTCTGTCACATGTAACAGTTATTTGGGAGGGCAAACAGCAAATAACTCCCCCTGTTCCTTCTTCTTGTCTCAGCTGTGTGTACTGAGTGTGGTGTTACATGGTCTGGGATAACCCCTGTCCCAGCTGTGTCCCCTCCCAGCTCTTTGTGCACCCCCAGCCTGCTCGCTGGTGGGGTGGGCTGAGGAGCAGAAAAGGCCTTGGCT